>NC_045440.1:113756674-113828184 GCF_002776525.5 Piliocolobus tephrosceles | reverse complement strand
AAAAAAAAAAAAAAAAAAAAAAAAGAGAGAGAGAGAGAGAGAAAGATTAAAAGATCATACAGACCTCTAAGAACAGTATCAAACAAAATATAGATTCTCAGTAAAATATTATTTTATGTGTACTTGTAACCCAGAGATAAATGAAACACAGACACTATTTAATGGAAGTTCAGAGTTAATGAGACAGAAAGAGTAAATATATTATTCTATTATCATTTGCTTTGCAGTATGGTGTTCCAAATGAGTAGAGTTTACAGGTTAAATATTTCATTTTTTCCAGTAATATTCACATATTCATTCACATATTCACACATTTAAGAAACTCTGTCATTCCATTATTTATTTCATATTCTACATTCCCCCAAACAAGGAAAAATATTAATTGAATATTATCAACAAAAAGCAAGAGATAAGGGTATAACTTCCCAACAGGCTCTCCTTGCCCACTGCCCAGACAGGGCCAAATTATCAAGACAGGATAATTGCAATAGAGAAAGAGTTTAATTCATGTGGAACCAGATGTGTAGGAGACTGGAGTTTTATTACTACTCAAATCAGTCTCTGAAAATTTGAGGATCAGGGTTTTTAAGGATATTTGCTGGGTAGGATAATTTGTCAAGTCAGAAGTAAGATTATATGGAGTGGAAGTGGATTTAACTTTCTGCTTTGTGTTGCTGGGTGGAATCACAGAACTGGCTGAACCAGATTGCTGGTCTGAGTGGTGTCCACTGGTGCATCAGAATGCATGGTCTGCACAATAACTCAAGCACTGATCTTATGTTTTACAGGAGTTATGCTATCCCCAGGAGCAGGTTCAGAATCATGCAGCCTACAGCAGACTTGTCTCCAAGTAAGAAGGGGGCTTATTGCAGGAGAGGGATATCAACTTTGTTTCAAAGTTAAACTTTAAACTAAATTCCTCCTAAAGCTACTTTGGTCTACACCCAGGAATGAACAAGGACAGCTTGTAAGTTGAAGCAAGGTGGAGTCAATTAGGTCAGATCACTTTCACTGTAATAATTTTCTCAGTTATATTTTTTTGCAAAGGCAGTTTTAAAGGTGTTACCAATATTTTAATTCCCCTCCCTTCATTTAAATGTAGGATACTGTCATAGTCTGGGCATTTTTCTTTTAAATATTCAAAATTTGGCTGCATTAGTTATGTTTTCTTCCATCATTATTAAATGTTTTTAAATGTGGGAAATCTTGATGCTATATTAGATCTACACAGCAGTGGGATAAACAGGATGCAGATGCCAGTAACACTACATCTTATTACTATACCCTTGTATTTTTATACCCACAATGTGCAGATATACAGATGTGCACACACATATGTCCACACTCACTCACGTATATTCTTAATCTAGAACAAATAAGATAGCGCTTACATAATACTAACATAGGCCACTATTGTTAACTACATTTACTATGTTCACAGTTTACATTAGGGTTTACTCCTTCTGTTGTACAGTTCTACAGGTTTTTGAAAATGCATATCATGTATGCACTCTTATAGTATCACATAGAATACTTATATGGCCCCAAAATGCACTGTTTATCTTTCCCTTTCAAGTTCCCATGAACTTCTGGAAACTAGCGATCTCTTCACTAACTGCATAGTCTTATCTTTTCCAGAACATCATATAGTTAGAATTATACAAAATATAGCATTTTCAGACTCATTTCTTTCACTTAGCAATATACATTTAAGGTCCCTCCTGTCTTTTCATGGCTCGATAGCTTTCTTTCAACTTATTATTATTATTATTTTCCTACTCCAGTTGGAGGAGAAGAAATGTTTGTTTTTTCAAATCATCATATATTTTATTATTAATATATGGATATCTCACAGTTTCTTATTCATTCACCTATTGGAAGACATCATGTTTGCCTGCAGGAATATTTACAAGAACTGAACATAGGTTAAGTTTGAATTTGGAGTAAAGTCCAAATTCCTGTCCTTGTTTTACATGGTCTACAGAATTCGGTGTTTGTAAACTTCTTCAATCTTAATTCATACTACTCTCTGTTTCTTGCTCATTACTCACCAGTATCTGAGGATTCACAGTAATCTCCTTAGTGCCTCAGAGCATCTGACCAACTCATTCTCTCCTGGGAACGTGGCTCCTCGACTCTTGATTCATGGCTGAGTCCTTGTCGTTTTTTTTGAGCTTCAGTATAGACACCACCTCCCCTGAGAGGTTTTCTCAGAAAGACTTGTTCTCTCATTATCTATTGCAGCACTCTCTGCTTTTCTGAAATGCCACTTACTTTATATTGCACTTATTCATTTTAATATTTATGTATTAATGCATTTATTATGTATTTTTTTGTATTTTTCTGGAATAGACAGAAATTCCCAGAGGGCAAAAGTTTAGCTATTAGGTTAACAACTATATACTCAACACTTAGCATGGAAGCTCAATAAAGATTTGTTACATGTAATGAACATTATTTTAATGTTTCCTAAGGGTACCACACACACACACACACACACACACACATGCTTATTTTCCCTTAGGACTCGATGTGTAATTTTTATCAGCTCATTACTAATAGCTCAACTCTCCTAAAGAATCAAAAAATTTACTTGTAGAAATCAAAATGTATCTAGAATTTTTTGCTGATCAGCACAAATAAGGGGGAGGGAAGCTGTATTCTTTTTGGAGTTTTATTTTGTTTTTATTATACAGAGACTATATTCAAATTACTCAATAAACGTAAGTATAGAGAATAAGCAATAAAGAATTTCTTCACATTTTTCCATAAACTTATACATTCTTCTTTAATGAATTTTTTATAACAGCATATCTTAGAAGTTTCTTCATATCAGTATTCTAAATTTTAAATTAAAGTGTACTCATCTGAACCACAAACAAAATTAATAAGACCTTTTCATGTGTTCTCTAGGAGAAAAAAATCAATAATATTCACTAGAAAATTCTGATTTGCAGACTAATGCATGCTTACTCTTTCTTCACCATACCTAATGCTACATAATTGTAAATAAAATTAAAATAATGTAATATACATTATAATAAATGTTTTTGTGGAAACATTACTTATTATTTGATGTCACAAAGAAGAAAGCAGTTCTACCAAGGATATAAAGCGAGTCTTCATAGAGGAGATATTTGAAACATAAGCTTGACATATAAAAAGAATTTAATTGGATTACAGAAAGTGGGATGTGGAAATTCATATAAATCTTTAATATCCGTGAATAAAATAAAACAGATCATTTACTATGGCAATGGAGAAAAAAAAATACCCATTCAGACAGCAGGAACAGGTCCGTATAAATGTCAGCTTAAGTCATTTAACATTTAATTTCTTTTTGAGAATCATTCACATATTGGAGTTATTCACTGTTTTTACTGACTTCTAATGAACACAAATCTCAGTCCTCATTGAGTTTAGTTTATACTCAAGGAAGGGGTGTAAATAAACTATCTAGAATATATAGTAGGTTCAGAATTAAAAGGAATACGGGAAAAAGCTGTACGAGGAAGAGGGAAACAAGGTGGGTTTTGAGGGGTGAAATTTTAAACGGAATGTCAAAGAAGTCCTAAATTAGAAGGTGACACTTTAGTAAAATCTGAGAAAGGTGAGAGAAAAAGTAATGTCTATTAATTTGTGGATATGGTTCGCTGTCATCTACTTCAGAACCTAGAATAATGGCCACAACATAATTAGTGGTCAATAAATATTTGTTGGATATATAAAGGAATACTTTAATTTGTAGAGTAATGATAAAAAGATTTATTGAAAGTATCAACAAAAGATACTGGGAAATTGTGTGAGCTGAGTTTGAGGAAAAACATTTATTTTCTGTTAAAAAATTAACTCTGCCTGTAATCCCAGCACTTTGGGAGGCCAAGGCAGGTGGATCACGAGGTCAGGAGATCGAGACCATCCTGGCTATCATGGTGAAACTCAGTCTCTACTAAAAATACAAAAAATTAGCCGGGTATGGTGATGGGCGCCTGTAGTCCCAGCTACTCAGGAGGCTGAGACAGGAGAATGGCATGAACTCGGGAGGCGGAGCTTGCAGTGAGCTGAGATCACGCCACTGCACTCCAGCCTGGGCGACAGAGCCAGACTCCGTCTCAAAAAAAAAAAAAAATTCACGCCATAGGCAATAAGATTAAAGTCCATGAATACTTTGGTATTATATTTTAGACTTATTAATAATGTTATCAAATCATATTTGCTTTTTGGGAAAATTATATTGAAAAAGTGGTAAGGTGAATAGAGACAATTTTCAGAGAGTCCAGTTAAAAAGAAGCCAATGACAAACCCTGTGATATCTCATACTGGGGGCAGAGTTGAGCTAGAGAAGTTATGATGGTTCAAACATGCTTTTTAAATGAGGTACTAAAAAGATTTCCTCAAAAAATCAATTGACAAGGAAACATAGTGAGGTTATTAACAATGTTCAAGTTTCTCACTTGGTGGCTGAGATGGATGGTAATTCAAATCACTTACATAATTGATTAAAGTATGAGCAATTAAGCTTGGGAAGACAAAAATACTGAATTCATTTTGCACTTGCTGAGCATGCTGTGGCTTGAGTTACAGATAGAGCTATTTGATTTTATTATATTATAGATATTAAATGAAATGCTATAAAGACAAATAGAAGGCTAATTATTTGTGTTTAGAAGTGAAGAAGTTTAGGGGAAGCAATAAAAGGAAAGTAACATTTGAGGCAAATCATGAGACATGAGATAGCATTATCCAGTGACAAGAAAAGGTTAGAAGTCATTCCGAGCAAGGAGAAAACCCTAATTTCATAAAACACTGAAAGTATATTATTGAACAGGAAGGAGGTAATGTATTAATATTATGGTTATTGTTATTTATATGGGGAATATAAACAACCAGACAAACTTAAGTTGTGCATGGAAGTCGGTTTCTCACATTGATTTTTCACATGAACCATTCTTTGCTTTTATTCTTCAGGTAGTTTACCAGCTTATATTTAAAGTCCTTAGGAGAAGATTTGTTTCTGCAAAACATAGGGATGATTCAGAAAGCTTTAAAAGACTGTTGGATTTGACTATTATGAAACAGTCTATCACCATAGTCAGTTAAGTGTTTGAAGAATATTTTGTTTACGATAGAATGTTTGTGATATTGCTTGTCACTTCCCATTACCTTTTGATCAACATGATAACAGGAATGGCACTGCTAGGAGCAACTGACTTTGACATTGTGAAGGTGTTTAATAGAGTTCAGTTATGGCTATAAGTTTCATACACTAGCCATCTGACTTCTACTATAATCAATTATTATAACTCTGCAAGACAGTTAAATTGAGTGACCTCTAGGGCTACATGCTTGAAATAACATTTTAGTAAATCTATATAATATATAGTTGATAAATCTCATATTCAGCTCATGGAAGTATCACTTAAATGAACTTGGCAAATAGCCTATTTAAGAATATGACTGATGCTTGTGCAAAATATAATATATGTTTATGCTCCAGTGGATCAGACAGAACTCAGGAAGACTCAAAATCTAAGAACAACATTTGCCTTCCTTATTGCCTTTATCACACATTTTTAATTCACTTTAGACAACTCAAATTTTACTATTTACATACATTTATATGTATATTAAGAGATATTAATAATAAATGTAGGAAGTAAAATTTTGGTTATTGCTATAGCTTCTTTAAAATGCTCAATGTTTGGCCTCAGAATGCCATAATAGCCAATCTGGCATTAACTAAGCAATTGCTCAAGTGTCCATTTAATGCACGTTGTGCATTAAATCAACCTAAGTTTTATATGTATATCCAGAACTCAAAAAATATAATTTGACAAATGCATCTTCTCAAGGTATTATGACTGCATTAATAAGGGTATGACTAAAGTATATGATAAATACGATAAACACTGACCTCTGACCAGCATAATGGCCATTTTCTTTTGTATTTACAACTTATTTACTGCTATTTTTCCCCACTATGAGTCTGTTTTCACATGTTGAAATTTCATATTGAAACCAACATCAATTTATCAATTGTAGGTGTGAGTGCTTAATTACTAGGGATTGATTTGTACATCATCATTCTAATGAACCACAATTTCTCAGCCTTGGGCACAGATTAGATGTCATTTTTTACAAAGGAGTTTTCTGTCTCCTTTATATAATGTGCTTTTTCCCCCAAATATTAATCTCCAAGTAGAAGCAATCAACATGAGCTACAATAATATCATTTCTCAAAAAGATATTGTTAGTGGAAAGTTATGCACAATCCGACTCTGTAATGCCCTAGGTGTCTGGACTTCTTATCTGTGAAATATCAGTACTCGGAAACCAATAATTAGATTCCTGTTAAACAATCTATAAGAATTTAAATAACAATAATAAATGATGTATTATATTGCAAGGACTAAGTGAGTTTAGTGCATACCACATAAGAACTGACACATACAAAGGTATTAATAAGTGTTATCTAATAATGGTAGTAGTAGTAATAGTAGTTCTATCATGATCATTACTACTACTATTATTACTTTATTTTGTGTCCCATAAAAGAGGGATCTCCATTCATTTTATTATTATTGCTTCAGTTGGAATGAAAATGGAGATTAGTTTTGTAGAGTGATATATGGAAAGAAGAAAATAAACGCTTGCTTACTATAATCTAAATGTACGTTTCTTCCTTTACTTATTCTATAAAATTTCTGAGAAGAAAATAGAATCAAGGTTGTCTGGGCTATGCTTATCCAGAAATGTTTAAATGTTCTTCTTACATACTTCTGCAGCCCTCAAAATTCATTGTTCAATTTTATTTTTTATTTTAGTTCTGCACTATTATATCAACATAAAACTGTCACTATTAAGTTCAAATAATAATAAAATAATTGTTGTATCATAAGCAAATAAGTATAACCAGTGTCATTTACAAATTTTAGTATCTCATTTGGTGTATTTTCCAGATCTTTAATAAAGTTATATAATAATATGACTAACACTGACCACCGATGAGCATAATAGCCACTTTCTTCTGTAAGTATTTACAACTGATTGCCTGCTATTTTTGCCATTTGTCTCTTTTTATACACTAAAACTCTTTAAATTGAAACCAAACTAAATTATTTTTATGGTAATTTTATTAGACATTTCACCGCCTTTTTAGCTAAGAAACAAACAAAAATGTATGTAACTCTATTTTATAATTCTGCAGTTTTTCAGTTTCTTTCACTTTTTATTACTTGTTTCTATGTTGTGACAAACACATAGCCTGTGTTTAAATCAGAATATAAACGCCTATAAAAGTTATCATACTATATATAGCATTTGTTATCATTTACAGATTTTCCATGAACAAATGTGTTTTCTTTAATTTCAGATAGAGTTCAGCATATGGATCGTTTGTATACTGTTTCTTTCCATGTATCTGTTTTCTCCTTGTCCTTCATTCATTTATTAATATCTGACCACCATCTTACTTATTTCAGTTTATTCCAAAATGTCACATGTGACTGGTACTCATTTATTGGATATATTCAAATACACCTGTTCTACAACTGCCTAATGAAGACTTTTTATCTTGGTTCTGATGTGAATAGTGAAAAGAAATGCAAATGTTTACATGTAAGGTATTGGGTGACACTATTTTTCTTACACCTTTACTTATTGCTTGCTGTCCTGGCCATTTAAAAATTATTACTATTCAGTTGAAATATTAATGTTGAGGTTGGGGGTGCCTCTTAGGACAGTCAAATTTAGTACACAGCTAGCAAGACACATCGCCTAAAACTAGGTGATTATCTCATGGTTTTCACATTGCTGTTGTGGCTATGTGTGGTCTTCAATAATGGAAGTAATTATGATATATAATATGACAAGACAATGACAAGTTTAAAGAACACATCATTTTAGTTTCTTCTCTAAGTGTATGTATGTATTGATTTTATTGTACATATTTAAGATGTATAACATGATGTTTTGATATAAGTACACATAGTAAAATTACTTCACCCAAGCAAATTAGTAATTTTTTACCTTGCATTAGTTACCTTTTATTTTGTAGTGGAAACACCTGAGATCTACTTTCTTAGAAAATTCAAGTACACAGTACATAATTAACTATAGTCATCACATTTGATCTCTAGACTTATTTGTCCTATGTAATTACAGGTTTGTTCCCTTCAAACTACATAGCCCCATTTTCTCTCCTTGTGCGTAACTGGTAACCAACATTCTACACTCTCTCTGTTTATACATATTTGACTTTAAGATTCCACCTAGTAAGATTATGGAGTATTTTTCTATTTGTGGCTGGCTTGTTTCATTTAACATAATGTCTTTTACATTAATTCATTTGTCTTAAATGATGAAAGTATTTCCTTTTTAAAGACTCAATAATATTCCATTTTATATATAGATATATATGTATACATACAGAAATATATGTGTATACATATATATAGAGAGAAATAACTATATATAGATAAATATATCTATAGAAAAATATGTATGTATGTTTATAGGTATATATATCAAAATTTATTAATTTATTTTTCTATTGACATGTAGTTTGTTTTCACATCATGGCTATTATTAATAATGCTTCAGTGAAAGGAAGTGGAGCTGTCTCCATGAAATGATTTCATTTCCTTTGGATATATAGTGAGCAGAGAGATTACTAGATCCTATGGTAGTTATATATTTGATTTTTCAAGAACTTTCATGCTGTTTTTCATAAGGACTGTACCAATTTACACTTACAACAATAGTGCACAAAGGTTTCCATTTTTCCACAACCTTGCCATCACTTGTCATCTCTTGTCTTTTTGATAATAGCTATCCTAATAGGAGAGAGGTGGTATCTCATTTAGGTTTTACTGCCTTTCCATTGTGTTGTTCCTTTCGTTATGCAGATATTTTTGAGGTGAACCCACTTGTTTATTCTTGTTTTTGTTGCGTTAGCTTTTGGAAAAACATCAAAAAACAATGCCATTGCCAATAGCAAGAATTTTTTTTTTCTATGTTTTCTTTTAGGAGCTTAATGGCTTCATGTCTTCCATCTAGGTCCCTAATCTATTTTGAGTTGATTTTTGTGTATCACGTAACATTGTACCAGCTTCATTCTTTTGCAAGCATATATCCAATATTACCAGCACCATTTATTGAAGGGAGTATTTTTTTCTCTTTTGTGGTTTCTTAGTCAAAAATTAGTTGACCATATATTCAAACTGAATTCAAAAACACATCACAAATATTATACACCATGGACAAGTGAGGTTAATCCCTGAGATGCAAAGTTGCTATACATTTTCAAATTAATCAAGGAATCAATTATTCAGTGCAATCCTATCAAAATTCCAATGGCATTAACAGAATAAAAAAATTTAATGATCATCTCAATAGAATGAGAAAAGGTATTTGACAAAGTTCACTTTTTTATGTTAAGAACTGTCAACAAAATAGGTATGGAAAATTTTTCCTCTGCATAATAAAATTCATTGATGAAAACCATAATAAAAGGGGAAAAATGAAAGCTATTTATCTAATATCTGGTATAACACGAAGATGCTACTCTCAACACTCTATTCAATATAGTACTGAAAGTACTAGCAAGAACAATCAGACGAGAAAAAATAAAGACATCCAAACTGGAAAAGAAAAAATAGAATTATCCTTGTTTGCAGATTACTTGATCCTACATTTAGAAAACCATGAAGTCTTGAAAAAAAAAAAAAAAAAAAAACCTATTAGAAGTAATACATTGAACTGAAACCAGTAGGATACAAAATCAATGTACAAAATGAGTTGCATCTATTTTCTTTTTTATTATATGTTCAGGGGTACATGTTAAAGTTGGTTACATAAGTAAACTCGTGTGACAGGAGTTTGCTGCACAGATTATTTAATAACCTGGGTATTAAGCTCAGTATCCAATATTTATCTTTCTTGCTCCTCTCCCTTCTCCCATCCTCCACCATTAAGTAGAGCCCAGTGTCTGTTACTCCCTTCTTTGTGTTCACGAGTTCTCATCATTTAGCATCCACTTATAAATGAGAACAAAAGGTATTTGTTTTTCTGTTGTTGCATTAGTTTCTTAAGAATAATAGCCTCCAGCTCCACCCTCATTTCTTTACTGAAAAAGGAATTTAAAAAATAACCTATTTACAACAGCATTAAAAAGAATAAAATATATAGAAATAAGTTTCACTAAGAAGTGATAAATTTATATACTGAAAACTGTAAAATGTTGATTGAAGAAATTGAAAATGCCACAAATAAATGGAAAGAAATCCTGTGCTCATGGATTGGAAGAATTGATGTTAAAATGTTCATTCTACCCAAAGTACAAAGTACAGATTTAGTGCAATCTCTATCAAAATTCCAAAAGCATTTTTCACAGAAGTAAAAACTAAATTATAAAATTTTCCTGGAATCACAAAGGACCCTGAATAGACAAGGTAGTGTTGAGAAGGAAAACCAAAGATGGAGACATCACATTTCCTGATTTCAGAAGACTTACAAAACTATAGTAATCAAAACAGTACAGTACTTGCATAAAAACAGACAAAAAGACCAGTGGAACAGTATACAGAGCCAGAAATACATTTGATTTTAATAGAGACTTTTAAAACTCCATTTAGTAGAGAGTCTTGGGCATCACAGTACTGGTCACAGAATGGGATACAAATATTCACCACTTCCGAATTGTGTTCAACTCAGCCAAAAGTATGATGACATGATGAATTCTGTTTTATGATATAAATAAAGGTCTATTTTGAATTTTAAACGAATAAGCCACATTCTCGTTTATAAGAAGAGAAAAAAATGTTCATATCCCAAGACACGAGAAATGAGTGGTAAACATCACAGATCTTATCAGCTGGGCAATTGAGCTGAAAAGTTAAAGGCCTGAAAAACATTTTTCCCCCTATCCTACAAATAGAATTTTCTTTATCAGAAAAGGCAAGATGAAATGTGACAATTTAGATTTTTCATTATTGAAAAAAGAAAATTAGAAGTTGTAAAAAACAAGACAGAATACATAATTTATATCCATTTCCAGACCCAAATCCACACTTTCAAGCCATTCAAATACAGACTAGGCACACAAAACACAAGGAACCATCTATTACTTTTCCTCTAGAAATATTAAACACAGAGATGCTTTACCAATTAAAGTTGTCTGAAGTGAATTTTCTTGGTATTAATCAATATCAATATAAAGATGGTTCGAAGGATAATGCCAATTTTTATATTCAAGCTTCTCTCAAGCAATTTAAAATCTTACTAAATTTAAATTGCTTGAGAGACAAACAGAGAGCCAAATCATGAATGAACTTCCATTCACAATTGCTTCAGAGAGAATAAAATACCTAGGAATCCAACTTACAAGGGATGTGAAGGACCTCTTCAAGGAGAACTACAAACCACTGCCCAGTAAAATAAAAGAGGACACTAACAAATGGAAGAACATACCATGCTCATGGATAGGAAGAATCAATATCGTGAAAATGGCCATACTGCCCAAGGTTATTTATAGATTCAATGCCATCCCCATCAAGCTACCAATGAGTTTCTTCACATAATTGGAAAAAACGGCTTTAAAGTTCATATGGAACCAAAAAAGAGCCCGCATTGCCAAGACAATCCTAAGTCAAAAGAACAAAGCTGGAGGCATCATGCTACCTGACTTCAAACTATACTACAAGTCTACAGTAACCAAAACAGCATGGTACTGGTACCAAAACAGAGATATAGACCAATGGAACAGAACAGAGTCCTCAGAAATAATACCACACATCTACAGCCATCTGATCTTTGACAACCCTGAGAGAAACAAGAAATGGGGAAAGGATTCCCTATTTAATAAATGGTGCTGGGAAAATTGGCTAGCCATAAGTAGAAAGCTGAAACTGGATCCTTTCCTCACTCCTTATACGAAAATTAATTCAAGATGGATTAGAGACTTAAATGTTAGACCTAATACCATAAAACCCCTAGAAGAAAACCTAGGTGGTACCATTCAGGACATAGGCATGGGCAAGGACTTCATGTCTAAAACACCAAAAGCAACGGCAGCAAAAGCCAAAATTGACAAATGGGATATGATTAAACTAAAGAGCTTCTGTACAGCAAAAGAAACTACCATCAGAGTGAACGGGCAACCTACAGAATGGGAGAAAATTTTTGTAATCTACTCATCTGACAAAGGGCTAATATCCAGAATCTACAAATAACTCAAACAAATTTACAAGAAAAAAACAAACAACCCCATCAAAAAGTGGGCAAAGGATATGAACAGACATTTCTCAAAAGGAGACATTCATACAGCCAACAGACACATGAAAAAATGCTCATCATCACTGGCCATCAGAGAAATGCAAATCAAAACCACAATGAGATACCATCTCACACCAGTTAGAATGGCAATCATTAAAAAGTCAGGAAACAATAGGTGCTGGAGAGGATGTGGAGAAATAGGAACACTTTCACACTGTTGGTGGGATTGTAAACTAGTTCAACCATTACGGAAAACAGTATGGCGATTCCTCAATGATCTAGATCTAGATGTACCATACGACCCAGCCATCCCACTACTGGGTATATACCCAAAGGATTATAAATCATGCTGCTATAAAGACACATGCACATGTATGTTTATTGCGGCACTATTCACAATAGCAAAGACTTGGAATCAACCCAAATGTCCATCTGTGACAGACTGGATTAAGAAAATGTGGCACATATACACCATGGAATATTATGCAGCCATAAAAAAGGATGAGTTTGCGTCCTTTGTAGGGACATGGATGCAGCTGGAAACCATCATTCTTAGCAAACTATCACAAGAAGAGAAAACCAAACACCGCATGTTCTCACTCATAGGTGGGAACTGAACAATGAGCTCACTTGGACTCGGGAAGGGGAACATCACACACTGGGGCCTATCATGGGGGGGGAGGGGGGAGGGGGGAGGGATTTTATTTTGAGTTATACCTGATATAAATGACGAATTGATGGGTGCTGACGAGTTGATGGGTGCAGCACACCAACATGTCACAAGTATACATATGTAACAAACCTGCACGTTATGCACATGTACCCTAGAACTTAAAGTATAATAATAAAATAAAATAAATAAATAAATAAAAATAAAAATTAAAAAAAAGAAAAAGAAAAAAAAATAATCTTACTAAATAATCACCTTCAAGATCATTCTACTACTATGCTCCTTTTCTTTCCATGGAAACTATAAAAGGAAGATAGGGTAGCAAGACACTCTCCCCTTCCACTTCATAACAAAACTGAAAGTAAATAAAATAATGTTTCTCTCACAGAATGAGCATGTTGGGTAATTATGACTTGAATATTTCTAAGTTTATAATTATGGAATTAAATAAAACTAGCAAATAGATGTCTTTGTGTTTATTTAAAAAAAAAGATTTTTCCCCAAACACAAAATTTCTTTTTGTAACACTGAGCATAGTATTTATAAATAAAGCTAACTTGTATTAAAGTAAGAAATTCATTATTACATTGTCCATATAATCAAAACTTCAACTTTGATACTGACCATCTGGAATAAAACTTGTGAAGCATATGCTGGGCTATTCAAAATTGTATGTAAAGAAGAATGGAATTATGAGATCAGCACTCATTGAAATACCCAAATTACTCAACCCAGGTGCTATAATAATTAGAATATGAGTTTTTTAACCTTCAGGCTTTAGTATAAATAATACATACTGAGTAAAAATATGTTTATTGTTTATACTGTGAGTTTAATCAGACAAAGAAAAGACATTTAGTTACCATTTCAATCTCCACGATTAGGCATTGTGATTTTTAAGACAATGAGAAATTCACTCAAATGAGTTAAAATTTTGGGGGACATAGAGAAAAGAGGGCAGTCTTTCACCAATTAAAACATCTTTGTTTCCAAATAGGCTTATAGAACAGTGCCAGAAGTACTAATTGATTAATTAATTATGTGATTTTTGCTTTGAGAAATTTCTATTTCTCAAGTGATCACTTTTCCAGTACACTGTTAGCTTCTCTATGTCTCCAAAACACCTAGCCCTATATGTCAAAACAATATAAATTTAATCAGTCATTTAGATGATTGATCTGTGTGGTAAGCTCAATTAATTTAGATAATCTAAAGAAAATTGTTGTTAGCCTGACTACACAAAAGGTACAATTTGCTTTTCTGGTCTCATAATTAAAACTACTTAGTTTTATCATCAACCATGTAGTTTATGTATGTATGTATGTATGTATGTATGTATTTATTTATTTATTTAGGGTCACAGTCTCACTCTGTCCTCCAGGCTGGAGTGCAGCGGCACAATCGTGGCTAACTGTAACCTCCACCTCCCAGATTCAAGCAATCCTCCCACTTCAAGTGATCTTCCCACCTCAGTCCCTAGAGTAGCTGGAGTAGCTGGGATTACAGGTGCAGGCCACCACACCCAGCTTAGTTTTGTATTTTTAGTAGAGAAGGACTTTCACCATGTTGGTCAGGCTAGTCTCAAACTTCTGACCTCAAGTGATCCAACCACCTCGGCCTCCCAAAGTACTGGGATTACCGGCATGAGTCACCGTGCCCGGTCCCATGTAGGTTATATTTTAAAAGCAGTGAAACAAATAGGGGATTTCATTGTTGTTGAAATGTTTCTGTAGAGAATGATATAATGGAGGAAAAGAGATATGCTTATCTTCAAAATATTTTCAAATGTCTTATTTGTATTTAAAATAAAGATCAATTGGCTTGAGGAAAAATTAACATGAGAAAAATTTACAAAATTTCCTGTATAACATTTGGCTGTTGCTTTTGTGATCCATTTAATTTAAAGACTTTAGGAAATCTATGGGAAGCAACAGATTTTAGACTTCTCTGCAGAGGTTATTGTATATCTGAGCTCAGTGCTTGAACAATTACCTCACATGCTATTAAGTTATTTGGAAAAATACATGTAATGTTGTGACAGACAATCATCAAGAGAACAATCTCCACTAAGTATCAGACACAGACTATCAGCCTATCAATATAAATGTAAAACATGAATATAAAATATAAATACATATATAATATAAACAAAATATAAAATAAGGCATTCAATATACTTTATCTCCATAACCCAAGTAGAGTTTAAGTGTTTCAGTCTTTATAAATCTCATTCTAATGTCTTATTGGGACTAGTTTTTCATGTACCTCATAAGAAAATTAAAAAGCCACTCATTTAAGAGATCCATAAATATTTGAAAGTGAATTATGTCCCACAATATGAATTGTCTTTTTCTATATTTGGCTAAACACAAAAAGTAATTAAAATTAGTTACTAAACATTTTTCAGTTTCATGGAGTCATTTTGTAGTGTACTGATTTTCTAATATAATACAGTTGCTCTTGATATACTGTTACTAATCAATATTAAATGTGATGTTTTTAGCTTCAAATAATAGGACCTAATGTAATAAATTAAACAAAACCCAAATATATTGTCTCTATAAATGGAAATTGTAGGGTAAAACAAACCTCAGGTATAATTGGATTGAAGGACTCAAATCCCTCTCCATATCTTAGTAATGTTTTGTGTTGTCAAGCATCATTTCCTTCTTTGTAAACCAGGCTTTCTGTAGGTAGAGAACAGCTTGATACTACTAGCTGCTGCTTCACATACATCCAGCTAGATAACTTAGTCAAGACTGAGAGGAGCTGGCTTTTCAAACAATAGTTTATGCATCAAACAACCCATTCCAACCTTCTTTTGAATTAGTACTCTACCCTTGTTCTAGTCATATGTTTTTGATAAGACTTCCAATTATACTCCTTCTCAGTCTTAAAGTTAAATGGAATTTTAGTGCTCAGTTTTCAGGACATAGTGATTAGTTTGGGAGAATGAAAATGACACATTAAGGCCAATTACAGGTCTTTTCCTGGATGTTCGTATTTTGACTTATAATTATAGGAGCCAGGAGTCTTCAATTAAAGCATTCGCTTTATACTAGTGCTGTAATTATTGATTCTGTCTTCAAAAAGCAGCCCAAACGTAATTTGCATAATGTTTTCATTTACCACGATGAATCGATAGGCAGCAGGTTATTAATTAAAGTAATCCAAATTAACAAATACATATGGAGGATCTGCTATGTGTCAGGAACTGTTTTGGATGCTACAAACTTAGACAAGAGATGATACAGTCACTTTCTTTATGCTCATACATGGATTTACTTAATGCTCATAGAAATTGACCACCATGTTGGCAGATAAAGATGTTGCCTGAGTAGTGCAGTCGTTCTCAACTCTATTAAAATTAAAGTTTCCCCTTCTATAAAATTAATATTTGTAATTCTATCCACATAATAAGTTAAAACAAAATACTGTATATTTAAATATATAAATGCTATTTGAAACCAAATGACTATCAAAGGTTCACAAAATATTCCCGACATGCAGTGCTCCATCCCAGGTTTTGGATCCCAAAAGAATGAGGTGGTTTGATTGCATGTGGTAGTTACACATGTTTGTTTTGTTTTATTTTGCCTTTAACTTTCCAAATACCTTTCCATCTTATCTGAGCATATTGAGTGTATAAAGATAGTAGCTCAGACATGAAAAATGCTTTTCTAAATTTTCTCAATAATTACTTCAATTTATTTAGTTTGTATGACAGAAAAGTTTTTAATTTAAACACTCTATTGCAATTTTGTTTTATTTTCTTAAAACATGATGATCCATACACTACATTCTTCTAGATTTCTTTTGATGGCTATAACGGGCCACTTTACAGTGGCATTTTTAAGCTTCTGCTGATCTTACATTTGGCTGAATTTCTTACAGCTACTAAATGAAAGATGCCAGATGAAAATGCTTATTTATACTTCAATTATTTAAATCCTGGAAAAACAAATTAGTTTATAGTGACAGAAAGCAGACTAGTGCCTCGTTGGGGTTAGGTAGTGGTGTGTGGTGGAGAAAAAATGTCAGAGACAGCAGAAAATTTTTGGAGGTGATATACATATTCACTTAAAATTGTGATTATTTTATGGATGTATGCATATATCAAAATTCATCAAATTGAACATTTAAAGTGTGTGATTTAATACATGCCAACTATGCTTCAATATTACATGTTGCAAAAAATTATTAAAATTCTACGTGATAGTAATGAGGCAAATACCCCTTAAGCAGCCTTTAAAAAAAAAAAAAAAAAAAAAAAAAAACCCAGGACTGGGTATGGAAAGATAATTAATATGGCATGGTTTAGTATAAGAACTTATTTGATCCCATTTACTTTTGTTTATTTATTTATGCATTAATTCATTCATTTTTCAAGACAAGGTCCCTCTCTGTTGCCTACGCTGGAGTGCAGTGGTACCATCATGGCTCACTGCAGCCTTGGCCTCCTGGGCTCAAGTGCTCCTCCTACCTGAGTAGGAATAGCTGGGACTACACGAGCATGCCACCATGCCCAACTAATTTTTAAATTTTGTTTAGAGATATGGTCTTGCTATAATGTGTTGCTCAGGCTGATCTTGAACTCCTGGCCTCATGTGATCCTTCGCCGTCGGCCTCCCAAAGTGTTGGTACTACAGGTGTGAGTCACTATGCTCAGCTACATTATTTTTTTTAAGTACCCATTGGGTATTGTATTTTGGCTTGTATATTAATATGATATGTAGGGAGCTGATAATTCTGCATCCTATGTTTTCTAATCCAAATATTATGGGGAAATTGGAACTGGATTTGTAACAACCATTAGGAAAGTTAAATATGAATAAGGGCATTGCAAACCTGAGAATAAATATTAGAATTGATCACTGCATTGAAATTCGCAGCATGGTAAAATTTTATTGCCATGTGTAAACAAGCCCAGAACCTTTTTAGAGTTAAAAACTCTAAGTTACAGTTAAAACTTTAGTTGGCTATAATCTTAAGAATATACGATAAAGAACTGGCAGCACCCTAAAGAGATATGGTGTTTAAGCAAGAAAATTTGGCCGGAGCAATTTGGCAAATCAAGTAAAAGGCAATAATTCATCTGCCTTATATTTCTTAACTGCTTTAAAAGTTTCACAAATATTACCTTAACAATGATGTTCAGAGAAAAATGATACATGAATATAATGCTACATTCTACTCAGGGAAGGCATTCTTCTTAATCCTGTAAATATTAAGGTCATATAATTATGAGTAAATATGTAAATTTGTAAATAAAGTATTGATGAATGTATTATATATGAGTATAAATGATAATGAGTTACATTGATGAAACTCAAGGGAAATATTTTTTATTCTAAACTGACCCTTACAGATATTAAATGGTTGAAACAGAAGGAAATAATTTTATGTAAAAGCCATATGCAGGTTTTAATATCTGAACATTGAAATTTGAATTCCAACATCGATTGTCTTTATTTTGGACCCATCTTGTGAACAGATATTTTTAGTGGCATGAATGTAAAGCAAAAGCATAGTCATTCTGGACAGGACTAGTGCACACCACAGCATGAGGGTCTGGAATTTTCCTTGAAGGAAGGATCATTCACATTGACAGTTTTCCTGAAATGGGCATGGTTCTGAGGCAGAAAATGAGAACTAATTAGGTGGGTCACATGCAGAAGAAGAGAGGGTGGGTTTTGTTTGTTTTTCCTCTAGTGACTTGTTATTCGAACCTGTCAAAGATATTAAGAGCATTTCTAGTAATCCAGGATTGATTTCTGGTGAGAACAATACTACTCTCTAGTGTTCCTTCAGAAAGAAAAAAAAAAAAAGTGATTTCTTGGTTGCCACTTAATATAAAGCAATTAGAAGAAAGAACCGATGCTAATATTTTTGAACAATACACACAGTACTGATAAATGTTCACTAAAATTAAAAGCCTGCTTAAATTATTTGAGTTTAGAATCTAACTCTATTGTACATATAAACCCAAGTGGTTTGGGATAAATTTAATATATACGTGTTTTTCCTGTAATACAACTTCTGTGAAAATTGAGGTAAATTGTACCTTCTTTGTACATATTCACTAATGGTGACACTGCTGTGGTATGATACTTGAATTGTTAGCACAACATGTCTATATCTGTAGCAGCTGCATCATTTTTGCCTACATTGTAGCAACTGATTCTACTTATGGTTACAAGCTTTAACTATTTTTCTTTTATTTTCCTTTAAATATGTTTTTGAAGAGATATGTATCTATATTATTTATGAATTTTAATTATGTTAAATAGAAATGAGAAAATTATTGTTATCAAAAGAAGAATTCATTCTAACAGAGCTGAGAATCACTGACATAGTAGACGAGAACTAGTCAAGGAGTAGCATCATATGTTATCTTTATGCTAAACTACATTTCTATTATGATAAGTCTCCTTTAAAATGTTCCAAAAATCTCAGCTGGATCTCAACAGAAATAAGGGAAATTTGAGAAAGGTCTTGGGACTTGATAACAATTAGAAAAATGAATATTAAAAGTATTTCTCATTGGTAAAATGCTAATTGGCTAAAATAGTTTAGAGATGAGTTCAACTCTGATGTAAACAAGCTGGAAGTATCTAGCATTCCTGTACCTTCTAACTTCACGGAAAATACCTGAAGACTGACCTCTGAAAAATCTTGATTCCAGGCATTGTTTTGGAAGTTAATTAAATCTTTCCCGCAGAATTTGGATTATCATCACATTTATCTTGATGAAACTCTCATATAAATGTGTTCAAAGTACCTTTAAAACCATAATGAGGAGTATGAATTCGTTTCTGGATATTTCACTGAGGACGATTCTAAGCCTCACCTTTTCTTTTCTCTTCTGTGCACAATCTGGACAAACTGATAAGAAAGCCTGGGTGTCACTCCTTTGGCACTGGCAGGAGAGTTAAACCACATGAGCCCTTTCCAGCACAGAGAAGCTCTCATCTCTGCCCCATCCCCTAATCGCAATAAAAACCCAGGCCAGACTTCCCTACTTGCTTTCTCAAGCCATTTATGACTTGCCCTGCTTTCCCCAGATACCTCAATTATGTAAGTAATAAACCTTCTCATATCCACTTGGGTGTGTGTGTGTGTGTGTGTGTGTGTGTGTGTGTGTGTGTGTGTAATCAACAGTGTAAACATCCAAACTAAATCTTGAGTGGGGGTTCACCTGCCTCTGCAGGGGGTTGGGGGGGGCGCATAACAAAAGTAGAAAGATAGGAATTCACTGGGCTATAGAGAAAGTTGCATGAATTGTTTTACTTGCTGGCCAAGTTTTTGCTTAATGAATGGCATATTTCAGAGCTATTTGGTCAAAAATATGCCTTCTATATAGTCTAGCTGTGAGTTTGGAAGGAGATGCCTTGCAAGTGGTTTAAGTATCAGTGGCTGCTATTACCTACAAAGGCTAACTAATACACTATGGTTGTGCATTACCAAATTGATGTAGATAAGTTCACAACATATACACAATCTCATTTAGTCTTCACCATAGAACTATGAATTAAGTACTCACTAATTGTAGAGGTGAAGAAATTCAAAGTTACTATAGCTAAATAATTTACTCAATACACACAAGTTAGAAGTGAGATTCAAACTAAGTTCAATTCCAAAGACCTATTCATAATTGTCTCATTGTTCATATAGCCTTTCATTTTAAACCTTTAACAATTAAATTATAATGAATTCTAATCAGGAAACATTCCTGTACTAACATTATTTAGCAAAGTTTATAATGAATTATAAATGGAGACCAACTGAGTGAAGGGCTTTATAATTACACATTGAAAAAAAACAAGGTGAGATGTGAGATACTGGTAAAATGTAAATAAAGGAAAAGGAAAAAGAAACAGAAAACATCAGATTTATTCTAGGTTAAACTCAAATCTTACATTATTTTAAAATTGGTAAAATTGTATAATTATTTCTATATTTGTATATTATTAAATATTCTCCGTTAATTGATAGTCATTGTACTGATGTCTTTAAATAGGTGAAGTTGAAAATTTGCAGGCCGGGCGCGGGGGCTCAAGCCTGTAATCCCAGCACTTTGGGAGGCTGAGATGGGTGGATCACGAGGTCAGGAGATCGAGACCATCCTGGCCAACACGGTGAAACCCCGTCTCTACCAAAAAATACAAAAAACTAGCCGGGCTACTGGGGAGGCTGAGGCAGGAGAATGGCGTAAACCCGGGAGGTGGAGCTTGCAGTGAGCTGAGATGCGGCCACCGCACTCCAGCCTGGGCAAGAGGGAGACTCCCTCTCAAAAAAAAAAAAAAAAAAAAAAAAGAAAGAAAGAAAATCTGTGAAACATTGATTTTGTTCAGTTCCCAATTTTATAAAGAAAAATTAAGCAGTACCATAATTAGCAATACATTTTTCTACGGCTTGCTATTTTTTTTTTTTTTTTTAATTCTCTCCTTTAACTTGGTAGATCTAAATTTATTCAACCCTTAGTACCAGGCAAATTCGAGACATAATACAAAAATATTTCTTCTCGGACAATCTGTGTTATTTAATGAGTACTTGCTTTACTATAAATTGCACAAAGGTATAAGTGGGGAGTCAAGGTGAGAAAAATGTGGTCAATGTCAAAATTGACTTCCTCTTCTTTCAGTTTCCCTGCCAATATCCAGTAAAATAATTAACAGTAAAAAGTAACATCTAACATTTGTTGAGAATTCCTTATCTATTAATTTTTAAGTCACTTTACATGTATTAACCTATTTATCTCTCACAAAACTCAAGATGCAAACACTTACTATTATTATTTTATAGATTAAGAACTTGAGAAAGCTTTTCTTTATTTTGCAAAAAGTCACAACTACAAATTTTAGAGATGGGCTATAAGGCATATGTCAGAGTCTATGCTTTTAATTATTTCTTGTATTGCTTCCCTATCATGGCAAAATAACACAACTTTCAAAATGTAATAGGATTGTGCTTTTTTTAAAAAAATTACCTTATCCATCCAATGCTTAAAGAGGTTTAATGTTCTAAGGAGATAATGAGAGAGGCTCAGGTATAACCAAGTCTGTTTGAATATACCACTGATTTTCAACTTTCCAATTGCTTTGTAAAATCAATTAAGTAGATAATAAACTTTTATTTAGAAAAGTAGCTCATAGCATTTAGAAAGAGTATGAATTGACTCAGAACTTTTATTTCAATTACACACATAGAATAAAAGATATATGTATATACTGGGTCAAAATGTAAAGTACATCTTTTGCTATGGATAAAACAGTTTTAAAAATATCCACCGGGTCATGATTATCACTGTATGAGCTCATTATTTAAATATTAATAACTAGCATACTAAGATGAGAACTTATTTAACCTAATTTTTAAAATCTATAGAAAACTGACCGGTAACCACATTTAAAGATAAAAGACAAGATGCTTTCAACTTAACACATGGAACAACGCAGGGGTGTTCTATTTCACTACTTTCATTTAACGTTGTACTGAAGGTTATTGTATTAGTCTGTTCTCACACTGCGATGAAGAACTACCTGAGACTGAGTAATTTACAAAGGAAAAAGGGTTAATTGACTCACAGTTCTGCGTTGTTGGGGAGGCCTCAGGAAACTTACCATCATGGTGGAAAGCAAAGGAGAAGCAGGAACCTTCTTCACAGGGTGGTAGGAGGGAGTGAGTGCAAGCAGGGGAAATGCCAGGTGCTTACAAAACCATCAGACCTCAGGTGAACTCACTCATTATAAGAGCAGCACGGGGGAAACAGCCCCAATGACTCAATTACCTCCACCTGGTCCTGCCCTTGACAGGTGGGGATTATAAGGATAAAAATTGTCAGTGAGATTTTTAGTAGGGACACAACCAAACCGTATCAGTTATTGTCAATGCAATTAGGCAAGAACAAAAAAATACATAAATATCCACACCGAAAGGGAAGAAGTAAAACTGACTTCATTTGCATGCAACAAAATTGTCTATGTTGCAAGTCTGATGAAATTTACAAAATGAATGTACTAGAATGAATCATTGAATTTGGCAATGTTGCAAGACATAGGTCAATATAGAAAAATCAAATATATTTACATGTAAGCAACAAACAATTGGAAATTGAAATAAAAAAGAAATACCCCTACAGTAGCATCAATACATGAAATACCCAGGGGAAAATGTGAGCTAATTGATAAAAAAACTTCTGTACTTAAAATACAAAATATTATTGGGACAATTTAAAGAAAATCTAAATGAATAAAGGAATAGCTTTTTATTGTTCGGAAAGCCAATATTGTTGAGATGATAATTATTGATAAATTGAGCTACAGGTTCAAAACAATCCCAATCATAATTTCAGCAGGAATTTGTTATTATTGTTGTTGACACTGACAAGCTGATTCTAAAACAGAATGGCCAAAACAACATTGAAAAATACTACGTACTTGGAAGACTAACACTACCTAATTTTAATAATTAGCATAAAGGTAAAATAATCAAAAATAGCATGGCAGTAGATAAAGATAGACAAGCAGTTGAATGGAATAGACTGAAGATCCCAAAAATAAAACTAAGGATAAATTAAAAAGTTGAGTTTTGACAAAACTGTAGAGGCAATAGAAGGGAGAAAGCATAATATTTTTAACAAATGGTGATGGAAATTGGATATCAGTATGCAAAAATAAATGAATGAACTTGGTCCCATAGCTCACATCATATACAAAAATTAACTCAAAATTGTTGATTCATCTATTATAAAACCTAAAACTATAAATCATCTAGAGAAGGGTTCCCTAACCCCAGCCCATATACTGGTACCCGTCTATGGCCTGTTAGGGACCAGGTCACAAAGCAGGAGGTGAGCGGTGAGTGAGTGAGCATTACCACCTGAGCTCTACTGCCTTTCAGATTAGTGGTAGCATTTGATTCTCATAGGAACCTGAACCCTACTGTGAACTGCACATGCGAGGGATCTAGGCTGCATGTTCCTTATGAGAACCTAATGCCTAAGGATTTGTCATTGTCTCCCATCACTCTCAGATGGGAATATCTAGTTGCAGGAAAACAAACTAAAGGCTCCCACTGATTTTACATTATGGTGAGTTGTATTTCATTATGTATTACAATGTAATAATAATACAAATAAAGTGCACAACAAACATAATGTGCTTGAATCATCCCCAAAACCATCCCTCGAAACCCCTGTCTGTGGAAAAACTGTCTTCCATGAAACTGGCCCCTGGTGGCAAACAGTTTGGGGACCACTGTGCTAGGCGAAAATGTAGCATTAAGTCTGTGTGACCCTAGGTTAGTCAACAGTTTTTTAAATACTGTACCAAGATGCAATTCATTAAAAAACAAACTGACTCTGCTCTTCAAAGCTATTAAATATTGCAAAATTTAAAAAAAAAATGAAATTTTACATGATGTGGGTAAGGTAAATTAAGTCCCTTTAAGCAGCTTTTCTTGACCTAAAGATGAGTATGGAAAGATAACTAATACAGCATGGTAAAGTACAAGATTGGTACTTCAGAAATTTTAAATTTAAATACCATGTTGATGATTTAACTCATGTGTGATCATTCATAATATTCTAATCTCTCTATGGTTTATTTTCTTCACATATACAATGGAGATCATAAGATCTGTACTATGCAGTTGTTGTGACAAAACTGTATATGATTTACCTATTTTATTTCATCCCTACCTCCACTCCCCCAAATTATTTCAGTGGTAATTTACATTGAGAAATGAATCATAAAGTTTCCTCATGAGAAATCAGCAGTTAATTCAACTCAACAAAATGTTGTTTTGTGTTTACTAAATACAAAGCACTATTCCAGATTCCTTGAGCATAAGATTAGGCAAAAGTTCCTGACTTTATGGAGCTTAAGTTCTAGAGATAAGAGATATATACTAAAACCAAGTGCATATGGCAAGTCAGATTCTTCATTCTTTCAATATGTATCTATTATCTCCTGTAGTTTTAGGTATGTCAGAAGATGCTAAATACCACAAGAAAAAGAAGGAAAATGGGACAAGGACTTAGAAGACTGGAGGGAAAATATTTTATTATTTTATGTAGAATAGAGGAAAGGGAAGAGTCCCCTCATAAGCAGATTTTATCAGTGAAAATGAAGACAAGAATAAAGCGAGGGAGTGAGTTGTGAGGATGTCTAAGGAAAAAACATTCCAGGAGAAACAGTAAGTGCAAGGATTCTGAGGCAGGAGCACGTTTGGCTTATTCAAGACATTTAAGGAGGCTAATGTAGACATTTAAGGAGGCTAATGTAGAGGGGTAGAGCAGCAGCTGATATAGCAGGCAGAGGGCCAGAAAACATGTAGCTTTGTCAGCTATTTTATTAAATCTGCCTTCTACTGAATGAATTTGAAGATTCTGAAGTTTTGGCACAGCAATTTCATAGTCTGACTTAAACACTGGACTCTATGACCACAGCCATTTTTTTCTGTAGCTTTCTGACACAACTATGTGGATGAAACACATGAGACAAGTGAATTTTTTTTGAGTAAGAATCCTAAATTCTAGGTTAACTAAGTTATCATATCTATATTACAATAATTCATGTTGCCTAGACTAGAAATAGCACTTACCAGCCTATTCCATTCTTTCTTGATTCTGGGTCTGATTTCTTACTTGATCTTTTATAAGGAAAATAAGGAAATAAGATTTTTTTTTCCAAATCGTCTGAGATTTTTGAGACCTCTGAGCCTCTAGTTATCATACACTTCTCAGGTGGTGATTTCTATCCTACACTATCCGTACACTCTCATGTTTTTTTTTTTTTTTTTTTTGAGAAGGAGTCTCGCTCTGTCGCCCAGGCTGGAGTGCAGTGGCCAGATCTCAGCTCACTGCAAGCTCCGCCCCCTGGGTTTACGCCATTCTCCTGCCTCAGCCTCCCTAGTAGCTGGGACTACAGGCGCCCACCACCTTGCCCGGCTAGTTTTTTTGTATTTTTTAGTAGAGGCGGGGTTTCACCATGTTAGCCAGTATGGTCTCGATCTCCTGACCTCGTGATCCGCCCGTCTCGGCCTCCCCAAGTGCTGGGATTACAGGCTTGAGCCACCGTGCCCGGCCACACTCCCATGTTGAGTAGAGAAGTACCAGGAGATATCCTGGGCTAGTCACCTGAATGTTAAATTTATTTGACTCAGCCCTTGTTGTATAAAAGATGTCCTGCCCCCTTCTGATGATCAGAGTCACGGACACGTTCCTTTTCTCAATGACCTTTTGGCACAAAGAACACAAAGAAACTTTGGAATATAAAATTTAATGGAACATTCACTATATTCCCTGATGTGATCTTTCTTGTCTGAAAACCAGTACCTTTAACTACACAGAGCCTAGAGTTGAGAGAACAGAAAGCACAATTGCACGTGGATCACTGAGAATGCCTATAAGAGGAGGCTCTTACTTCTACACTTGGGTTCTCAGATCCATATATTCTATCTACTGGAGACATGGCACTATTTACCAATCACTGTTTTGGGATGAATCTTGTATCACAGGGAAGGGCACCTATCCTTACAGAATATCATCACCAAGCTGAAGTCCCAGCTGCACTTTCATTAGTCTGTTTAATCACATTATCAGGAAAGCGGTTGTCTGGATGGTCTGAAGGGTGGAATATGTAAAGAGTCGTGTTCATTCCCTTGGCCACGTACATTCAGCCACAGCTCCTTTGCTATGAAATTGTTCCCTGTGTTTGAAGTAACCTTACCCAAGACCATCCTTGTCAATGGATCAAACACCCTTTAAAAATGTGAATAGTGGTGTTTCCTGAAACCTTGCTGGCAGGAAACACAAACCCATACTTGGAATATGGGCCAATTCCCATCAGAAAGAATCACTTTCCCTTCTAAAATAAAAAAAAAAAAAAATTCAATGTATTCAATTAGTCACCAAGTGACTGATTGCTCCCTTTAGGGGGATGCTTCTATTAAAGTGTGGATCTCTGTGATTGTAGTTTGGATCTTCAGTAGTGACAGTATACAGACAAGATTTGGTAATTAAGGCCCCATGATTAATTACTCCATTAAGAGTCTCTACCCCTACTACTACAGCTATTCAATTATGTCAGTACTAGGATAGTTAATGACCAAGACTGGTTGATGTTGAAAGGCCACATCGCTGTGTTTACTTGATTATCTTTACTCACATGGTGGATGCTCTCTGATGGTTATTAACGTCATAAAAAGACATTCACACTTTGGATTCATTCTCATTGGTCTAGCCATATTCTTTTTTTTTTGGATTACCTATACCTTATTATCTAAACTTTTTCTTAAAGATCCCTGAGCAACCATCTAAAGTATCACTGCTCAGTAGTTGATATGCATATTTACATTAGGCTCTTTGCTTTTCAATATACAGTGATGATGAAGTGCTCTTATCAAACTTGTACCAATTAAGAGAATTCCATCTCCATAAGTAGAGTTGTAGCGCAGTAGCTGCCCAATATCAACTTGTACCACACACAAAGTTCAATTCATAAAACAGGGTTAGATTTTTCTCCAACAGTCACTAGTCAAAATACGTTCCTCACACACACACAGGTGGTCACACCTGTGAGCTGAGGGGTATACATTGGGAAATGATATGGTATCTGGATTAGTCAGGGTCCTCTAGAGGGAGAGAACTAATAGAATATATATACACATATATATCCTGTTAGTTACATATGATGTATATATATTATTAAATATATATAATTAAATATATATATATATATATATTAAGGGGAGCTTAAGAACTTGAAGTCTGATGTTCAAGACAGGAAGCATCCAGCACTGGAGAAAGATGTATGCTGGGAGGCTAAGCCAGTCTAATCTTTTCACATTCTTCTGCCGGCATTTTATTCTGGTCGCACTGGTAGCTGATTAGATGGAGCCCACCCAGGTTAAGGGTGTGTCTGCCTTTCCCAGTCCACTGACTCAAATGTTAATCTCTTTTGGCAACACACTCACAGACATACCCAGGATCAATACTTTGCATCCTTCAATCCAATCAAGTTGACACTCAAGTTTAACCATTCACCGTGCCTGATATAGGGAAGATGACACTGATGTCTGGATGACTTACATGTGCCTTCTGCCTTTGCTCATATCTGATCCTAAATGGATTGCTTCTGGGGCCACCCAAGTTTGTCGGTTTTTAAGTCTTGACAGAACCCCGCACTTTAAGGATATTTCTGGCAACATAATCACTTGATGTCCCATAGACAGGCATTTCTTCTCTAAAAGTGCTTAGTAGAATACACAGTGATGGTTTTGGAATAGTGTATATTTAACAGTGTATATTCCTCTGTGTTTTGGTCAAAATACATGACCTATGTCATGAATACACTAAAGTCCATTCTTAGCTTTCCTTAATGGGCCTGTCAGCAACTTTCTAACACTATAGGGTCTTCTGAGTATTTCTAACACTATAGGGTCTTCTGAGTCATATGGCCCAAGTGGCAGACATGCCTTTACCACACACATCACAGAGCCATTTATATTTTGTGCATGATTGAAAACTGTAAACTGAAATCTTCTCTGTCATTTGTATTTATATTTTGCATATGATTGAAAACTGTAAATCTTCTCTGTCATTTACAAAATGTGCCAGGACAGTATGCCCAAGTGTAAAATCTACTCTATCCAGAACGTGAAAAGACTTAGTAAGCATCATGGTGAATAAAATTGTGGGATGTGATAATTCTTCCCTTCTGCTGATGGACATGGTACCATATATCCCATATCATTGGCCCACTTGAAAACTTCACTGATATGTTTAATCCCTGCATATTCAGTGGATCTATCTCCTATCTTTTGGAATTCACATCTTACCAAACTCCAAAGCACTTTTCAGTACTAGCACATTCAGTCTTATGAATAGTATGACATCAATATACTGAATTAAATAGAGATATAACAGGTACCGTCTTCATGCATCCTTTGGGTATCTAAGATGCCATTAATATCTGGTATTTACCCCCTAGGAAGTGAGAATATTCTTTATTTGCTAACTTAGATGTGAAGAGTAATTTCAGAAACAGGCTTGGTATTCATCATTATGATAACTCTTATCCCCCAGGCCAATAAATTGATGTGGGGATTTTAATCAATGCTCAAGAATGTCTATTAAAATTGTACCAAAGGGAATATTGAATAGAATTACTTTACCCTATTCCTCCCACTAAGTATAACTAAAAACCCTGGACAAACAGAAGAAGACCATGAAAAGATGAGAGAAGAGGGAGACAGACTAGGGACCGTAGGATCAAGGGCAAAGATAGTGATTAGTATACAGGGTTTCTTTTTGTCTGATATACTCAAAACTTGGAACTCAAGAAGCTAGAAACCAAGAAAGAAAATCAGGTACATAGAAAACAAGCAGACAATTTTTAAAAATGGTCCCTCAACGTGCCTAATGTGTCTAACCAAAGGACCGGGAAAGTAACATCCAAGGAAGACGGAAGACTTGAAGAAAAAGTTGACTACTCTAACCAAATACCACACACAGAAAAACCATGCCCCACTCCTACCCATACTATCAAAGGCAAGTGGATAGCATAGACTTCCATCACCAACAGACTGTAATGAGGTAGGGTATTTTTTTTTTAAGGCTAAATAAGAATCAAGGTCTTCCACCTTTGCATGGGTAATAAGTTACCACTCTCCCCTCAAAGTCACTGGGTACTATGTAGGAAGTCTGTCCCTCCCCTTTTCTATTGGGATGATGTCAGAGGAGGCCTAGTTGAGAGTGAGAATTTTACCAATACCCATTAGTAATGAGGCCAGCCCCACCACTCTAATGCCAGTGATACTCACGTGAGGAGTTTAACAAGGATCCACTACCGCTCTCAACAGGAAGGTATCTGTGAAAGACTACTGAGAAGTAGATAATACCATCCCCATTCAATAGCATCTAAATCCTGCTTCTGATGTGTTAATGAAGGAAAAGTGAGAAAACTGGACATCAGCCTCTATCTGGCAGAGAAGAAGCAATAACACCCTTCTCCTTTTACAGCAGTATCAGAGACAGGCAGTGATAAAAAATTTTAATTTGATTGAGAGGTTCATAACATAATAACCAAAATGTATAAGTTTGTAATGAAAATTGTTTATTATACCAATAACCAGTGTGATCTCAAATTGAATGAAAAAAACTCAATGGATGCCAACTCATTAATGATGGATATGTTACAATATCTGACAATATTTGACAAAGATTTCAAAGCAACCATCATCAAAAAAAAATCACAATGTGCAGCTACATACATTCCTGAAAAAACAGAAGCTTCCAAAAATAAGACCACAAGTCTCAGAAAATACATAAAACATTTAAAGAAGAAATAAATGTACACTTTTAACTACATATATAAGGTAACTGGAATGTTGAAAACTCAATGGATGGACTCAAAAAGCAGAATGGAAAACACAGAGGAAATAATTAGTGAACTTAAAGATAGACTAGAAACTAATCTGAAAAACAGAGAAATGGACTGGGAAAGGGCTAGTAATAAACAAAGCCTCAAGAACTGTGAGATTATTAAAAAGTACCTAATATCTACCACTCACATCATAACATGCATGGAAGGAAAGAGAAAGCAGGCAAGGCTAAAGAGCATTTGAAAACAGAATAGGTAAAATTTTCCAAAATTGACAAAAGACATGACAATGGAATCAAGAAACTGAGTGAACCCCAAACATGATAACCCCAAAGAAACTCACACTTCATCATAATCAACCTCCAGAAAACTACAAACAAAGGAAAGTCCTGAAAGCAGCAAGAGAGGAATGACACTTTACCTACAGGGTAAAGCTATTTGAATGACAACAAGTTTCTTACCAGAAACTATTGGGGCCAGAGGGAAGTGTCACAGTAGTTTTCCAGTGCTGAATAAAAAGGAATTGTTAACTCAGAATGCTATATCTAACGCAAATGTTTGCTGAGAAAAATGGAGAAATTAAGACATTCTCAGATGAATGAAAACTAAGAAACATTGTTGTCCATATAACTATCCTAAAATAGCTAAAGAAAGGTCTCCAAATAGAAAGGGAAGGATAAAAGAAGGAATCTTGAAACACCACAGAAAAAAAATAACAAAATAATAGTAAAAAATAGTTAGATTTATTCCATTATTTCTCTCTTGTTTCTAAAGAAAATTTCTCACTCCTCTTTCTAAATTATGTTTGACTTAGGAAGAAAAAAAATTAAAATACTGTCTGATGTATTCTAAATGTATGTTCTGATGTTAATTTTATGTGTCAACCTGCCTAGGCTTTGGGCCCAGTTCGTTGGTCAAACATTAATATAGATGTCATTTTGAAGGTATTTTGTAGATATTATTAATATGTACAATCTGTTGACTGTAAGTAAAAGAAATTCCTCTTGATAATGTTGGGTGGACCTCATTCAATCAGTTCAAAATCTTTAGACAAAAGTTGAGATTTCCTAGAAAAGAAAGAATCCTGCTTTAAGATTGAAACATGAAAATCTTAACTGAGTTTACAATATGCTAGTCTGCCCTACAAATTTCAGACTCAAGCCTACAATATAAAATCTAACTTAAATTTACAGCCTGCCAATCTGGTTTACACACCTTAGGAGGCTCCAAATCTCTGCAGAATACTGAATGATACATATGTAGATAAAATATTTAATACAAATATATTAAAATTATTAAGTATAAAATAATATAGAGGAAAATAGATTTATACACTTCACTTGAAGCAGTGAAATTACACCACCAATAGCTGACATAAGTTATACATATATACAACGTAATACATAGGAAAACCACTAAGAAACATATAAAATAAATAAAGGAAAACAACTATGTATACATTTTTAAAAATCTTTACACAATACAAGAAGGCAGAAAAAGAAAACAAAGACGCATAAACACAAAAAAACAGAGAGAACAAACGGAAAGAAACCAAAAATGTCAGACTCAGACCCCATCCTATCAAATATCACATCAAATGTAAATGGCCTTAAGTGATTAACATAAGGACAGAGATTGGCATATCATATAAGAAAAATGTGACCCAACCGTATGTTTATAATAAAGTCACTTCAAATATTAAAATGTAAATAGATTTAAAATAAAAAGATCAGTCTTTAGGGATTTCTAGGTATAAGATCATATCATCAGTAAACCGAGTAAATTTGGCTTTTCTATTTCCAATTTAGATGCCTTTTATTGTTATCCTCATTACTCTAGGACTTCAGTAAAACTTCAGGATACAAAATCAATGAGAAAAAATCAGTAGTATTTCTATACACCAATAAAAAACAAGTTGAGAACCAAATCAAAAACTCATTCTTATTTGCAATAGCAAAAAACAAACAAACAAACAAACACCTAGGAATACACTTCACTAATGAGGTGAAATATCTCTTAAAGAAGAAGTACAAAACACTGATTAAATAAATAATAGATGACACATGTGGAAAAATATTCCTATGATCATGGATCAGAAGAATCAGTATTGTTAAAATGACCATACTTCCCAAAGCAATCTACAGATTCAATACAATTTCCATCAAATTGCAAATGCCATTCTTCATATAATTTATTTAAAAATCCCAAAATTCATATGGAGCCTAAAAAGAGCCCAAATAGCTAAAGCAATATTAAGCAAAGAGAATAAAGCTGAAGGTATTGCATTACCTACCTTCAAATTATACTGCAAGGCTACAGCAACCAAAATAGCAAAGTATTGGCATAAAAAAAAAACAGACATATAGATCAATGGAACAGAATAAAGAACACAGAGATAGGCCAGGCATGGTGGCTCATGCCTATAATCCCTGCACTTTGGAAGGCCAAGGAGGATGTATCACAAAGTCAAGAGTTTGAGACCAATCTGGCCAACATAGTGAAACCCCATCTCTACTAACAATACAAGAATTAGTTGAGTGTGGTGGTGTGCACCTGTAATCCCAAGCTATTCGGGAGGCTGGGGCAGGAGAATCGTGTGAATCTGGGAGATTTCAGTGAGCAGAGATCGCTCCATTGCACTCCAGCCTGGGCAACAATGAGAGACTACTTTTCAAAACAAAAACAAAAGCAAAAACAAAAACAAAACAAAAAACAGAAATAAAGTCCAATGTGGATAACTAAGTGATCTTTGACAAAGTAAACAGAAATATACATTGGGAAAAAGACGTCCTATTGAATAAATGGTGTTGGAAAAGTTGAAAGGTCATATGCACAAGAATGAAACTGGACTCCTATATCTTACCATACACAAAAATTAAACTCAAGATGGAATGATGGAACGTACCTCAAAATAATAAGAGCTATTTATGAAAAAACCCACAGCCAATATCATACTGAATGGGCAAAAACTGGAAAAATTCCCTTTGAAAACTGGCACAAGACAGGGATGCCCTCTCTCACCACTCCTATTCAACATAGTGTTGGAAGTTCTGGCTAGGGCAATCAGGCAAGAGAAAGAAATCAAGGGTATTCAGTTACGAAAAGAAGAAGTCAAATTGTCCCTGTTTGCAGATGACATGATTGTATATTTAGAAAACCCCATCGTCTCAGCCCAAAATCTCCTTAAGCTGATAAGCAACTTCAGCAAAGTCTCAGGATACAAAATTAATGTGCAAAAATCACAAGCATTCTTATGCACCAGTAACAGACAAACAGAGAGCCAAATCATGAATCAACTTCCATTCACAATTGCTTCAAAGAGAATAAAATACCTAGGAATCCAACTTACAAGGGATGTAAAGGACCTCTTCAAGGAGAACTACAAACACTGCCCAGTGAAATAAAAGAGGACACAAACAAATGGAAGAACATACCATGCTCATGGATAGGAAGAATCAATATCGTGAAAATGGCTATACTGCCCAAGGTTATTTATAGATTCAATGCCATCCCCATCAAGCTACCAATGAGTTTCTTCACAGAATTGGAAAAAACTGCTTTAAAGTTCATATGGAATCAAAAAAGAGCCCGCATTGCCAAGACAATCCTAAGTCAAAAGAACAAAGCTGGAGGCATCATGCTACCTGACTTCAAACTATACTACAAGGCTACAGTAACAAAAACAGCATGGTACTGGTACCAAAACAGAGATATAGACCAATGGAACAGAACAGAGTCCTTAGAAATAATACCACACATCTACAGCCATCTGATCTTTGACAAACCTGAGAGAAACAAGAAATGGGGAAGGATTCCCTATTTAATAAATGGTGCTGGGAAAATTGGCTAGCCATAAGTAGAAAGCTGAAACTGGATCCTTTCCTTACTCCTTATATGAAAATTAATTCAAGATGGATTAGAGACTTAAATGTTAGACCTAATACCATAAAAACCCTAGAAGAAAACCTAGGTAATACCATTCAGGACATAGGCATGGGCAAGGACTTCATGTCTACAACACCAAAAGCAATGGCAGCAAAAGCCAAAATCGACAAATGGGATCTAATTAAACTAAAGAGCTTCTGCACAGCAAAAGAAACTACCATCAGAGTGAACAGGCAACCTACAGAATGGGAGAAAATTTTTGTAATCTACTCATCTGACAAAGGGCTAATATCCAGAACCTACAAAGAACTCAAACAAATTTACAAGAAAAAAACAAACAACCCCATCAAAAAGTGGGCAAAGGATATGAACAGACATTTCTCAAAAGAAGACATTCATACAGCCAACAGACACATGAAAAAATGCTCATCATCACTGGCCATCAGAGAAATGCAAATCAAAACCACAATGAGATACCATCTCACACCAGTTAGAATGGCAATCATTAAAAAGTCAGGAAACAATAGGTGCTGGAGAGGATGTGGAGAAATAGGAACACTTTTACACTGTTGGTGGGATTGTAAACTATCAACCATTACGGAAAACAGTATGGCGATTCCTGAAGGATCTAGAACTAGATGTACCATATGACCCAGCCATCCCATTACTGGGTATATACCCAAAGGATCATAAATCATGCTGCTATAAAGACACATGCACATGTATGTTTATTGTGGCACTATTCACAATAGCAAAGACTTGGAATCAACCCAAATATCCATCAGTGACAGACTGGATTAAGAAAATGTGGCACATATACACCATGGAATACTATGCAGCCATAAAAAAGGATGAGTTTGCGTCCTTTGTAGGGACATGGATGCAGCTGGAAACCATCATTCTTAGCAAACTATCACAAGAACAGAAAACCAAACACGGAATGTTCTCACTCATAGTGGGAACTGAACAATGAGATCACTTGGACTCGCGAAGGGGAACATCACAGACCGGGGCCTATCACGGGAAGGGGGGAAGGGGTAGGGGGGAGGGATTGCATTGGGAGTTATATCTGATGTAAATGACGAGTTGATGGGTGCTGACGAGTTGATGGGTGCAGTACACCAACATGGCACAACTATACATATGTAACAAACCGGCACTTTATGCACATGTACCCTAGAACTTAAAGTATAATAATAATAATAATAATAATAATAATAATAATAATAATAATAATAATAAAACATAAGACCTGAAACTATAAAAACCCTAGAAGAGGCAGGGCATGGTGGCTCACGCCTGTAATTCCAGCACTTTGGGAGGCCAAGGTGAGCAGATCACAAGGTAAAGAAATCGAGACCATCTTGACCAACATGGTGAAATGCTGTCTCTACTAAAAATATAAAAATTATCTGAGCTTGGTGGTGTGCACCTGTAGTCCCAGCTACTCAATAGGCTGAGGAAGGAGAATCACTTGAACCCAGGAGGCGGAGGTTGCAGTGAGTCTAGATAGTGTCACAGCACTCCAGTCTGGTGACAGTGGGGGACTTCATCAAAAACAAACAAACAAACAAACAAACAAACCCTAGAAGAAAACCTAGCAAAAGAAACAGTCAACTGTGTAATCAAACAACCTACAGCATGGGTTAAAATACTTGCAAACTATGCATCTGGCAAAGAGTTAACATAACAAAATCTACAAGAAAGTCAAACAACTCAACAGGAAGAAAACAAACAACCCTATTAAAAAGTAGGCAAAGAACATTAACAAACATTTTTGAAAGAAGACATGCAAGTGCCCAACAAACATCTAAAATATTCTTAATATTAATAATCATAAGAAAAATGCAAATTAAAACCACAATGTGACACCATCTTATGCCAGTTCAAATGGCTATTAAAAAGTCAAAAACACCAGATGTTAATGAGACTGCAGAGAAAAGGGAACACTTGTACAAATGTTGGTAGAAATATATCTTAGTATAACCTCTATGGAAAATCATACAGAGATTTCTCAAAGAGTTAAAATAGAACTAGATATTCACTAAAAGAAAAGAAATCATGTTATCAAAAAGACACTTGCACTTATATGTTTATCACAGCAATATTCACAATAGCAAAGTCATGGAATCAATCTAAGTTTTCAACAAGGGATGATAGGATTTAAAATGCAGTTTATATAGATACATCCAAATGGAATTTTATTCAACTATTAGAAAATAATAAAACCATGTATTCTGCAGCAACATCAATGGAACGGGAGGCCATTAACCTTAATAAAATGACTCAGAAACAGAAAGTCGAAAGCCACATGTTCTCACTAATTAGTAGGAGCTAAACAGTGGGTACATATGAACATTCAGAGCGGAACATTAGATACTAGAGAGTTCAAAAGATGGGAGGGTGAGGGGAGAGCCAGAGATGAAATACTACCTATTGGGTACAATGTACACTATTCAGGTGATAGGTAAACTGAAAGCCCAGAGTTCACCACTACTCAATATATCCATATAACACAACTGCATTTATATACCTAAATCCATAAACACTTAAAAAGAAAAAGAAAAATCTAAAATAAAAGGATGGAAAAGATACATTATGCAAACATTTGTGAAAAGGGAACAGAATTAATTAATATATCAATTAATATATTAATATAAAATAAAATAGATTTCAGAGGAGAGAATATTACCAGAAACAGGGAGTTCATTATACAATATTAAAATTGCCAGCTTCCACAGAAGACAACAATCCTAAATGCATATGCACTAAAAAACAGCTGCAAAATAGGTGAAGTAAAAATTGATAGAACTGCAAGCAGAAATAAACAAATGCAAAGTTATAGTAGGAGACTTTAAAACTCCTCTTTCACAACTAATATAAGAATTACATGACAGAAAATCAGTAGAGATATAGATGAACTAGGCAACATTGTTAAATAGGGAAGATTTAACTGACATTCATAGAAATACCCTTCCCAACCAAAGCAGGATACACATTTATTTACAGTGCCCACAAAATGTCACCCAAGATAGGTCATTTTCTGGGCCATAAAACTAAGAATTAAAATCATACAAAATATGTTCCAATCACAATGGAATCAAAATATATCAATAATAGAACATAAGAAATTCTCCAAACATATAGTAGCTAAATACATTTCTGAATAATTCATGGGTTAAAGAAGTATTCTCTAGGGGAATCAAAACGTACCTTAAACTGAATATAAATGAAAGTAAAATATATCAAACATTATGGAACACAACTAAAGCAATACTGAAGAGATATTTGTAGCACTAAATATATACAGTAGAAAAGAAGAAGAGTCTCAAATCAATGAATTTGCTTCCACTTCAAGGTAGTAGAAGGAAAAACAGCAAAATAAATTTAAAGCAAGCATAAGGAAGAAAAAAGATAAGGGCAGAAACCAATGAACTTGAAAAGAGAAAAAGTTATAGAAAAAAAATCAATAAAATAAACCTGGTATTTTTAAAAGAATAAAATGGAAAAAGCTGTAGCAAGACTGACAAAAAGAGAGTAAAGACAAACATTATCAGTATCAGGAATGAAATAGAGCATATAACTACAGACCCTGCAGACATCAAAAGGATAACACCAATTGTATGCAATCACTTTTTAAATAGAAAAGGAGTCATCACTTGCCACTTTTTTTAATGCAGTGAATATTACCCTGGTTCCAAAATCAGAAATACAGAATAAAGAAAACTACAGATCAGTATCTCTCATATCCCTATATATCCCTCATGAATATAGGTGTAAAAATATGTAACTAAATATTATAATCAATAGAAATAATTTGTATAAAAAAGTGAATTATACACCATCACCAAGTGAAATTTATTCCAGGGATGAAGGCTGTTTCAATATTTCAAAATCAGTCAGTGCAATTAACCAAATTAACAGACTAAAGAATAAATATCACATGATTACATTCACTGTTGCAGAGAAAGCATTTTACAGCATTCAACATTTATTTGTAAGAATAATTCTCAAAAAATAATAAAAAGGATTAGAGGAGCAATTCCTCTACTTGATGAAGAGCATCTACAAAAAACCTACAGCTAATTTTATACTTCCTAGGGAAAGACTAAATTCTTTATACCTAAGATTGGGAATAAGGCAAGAGTGTTTGCTTTCACTACTCTTATTCAATGCAAGGCTGGAAGGTCTCAGCAGTGCAATAAGGAAAAAAGTGGAAATAGAACACATGCAGATCAAAAAATGAAAAATAAAATTTTTCTATATGCAGGATCACAGGACATAAGATAAACATAATAACCAATTTTATTTCTGTATTCTAGCAGTGACACACAGACACCACAATTTAAAATGCAATACAGTGTAAATTTTTTTCAAAAAAGAAAATATTTAGAGGTGTAAATTTAACAAAACATGTACAGAACCTCTACGCAGAAAACTAGAGGAAAAACCATAGACAGAAGAAATTCAAGAATATGTAAAAACTGGGGAGATGGGGAGATGATACTGTATTATTGAGTTGAAAGAGTCATAGAAAAGATGTTATTTGTTTCTCAACTTATATATACATTTAATGTAATTCCCATCAGTTACAATGACTTTCACAGTTACAGAAAGACTAATATTTACATGAAAAAAGAATAAAGAACTAGAGTACCTAAGAACATTTTCATGAAAAATGGTGGAGAAATCAGTCTACCTGATTTCAAGACCTATTAGATAGCTGTAGTAACCAAGACTGTTGGCTATTGGTAGGGACATATACATATACATTAATGAAACAAAATAGAGAAATCTAAAAAGCACAAGAATATGCCCAACTGACCTTTGATGAAGTGCAAAGAAATTCAGTGGAGTGACTGCCTTTTCAGCAAGTGATGGAGTAATTAGACATCCATGAGGGAGAAAATGAATCTTGAACTAAATCTCAGAGATTATGCAAAATTTAATTCAAAATGAATCATGAATTCTAAATGTAAATGTAAAACTATAAAACTTTTAAAAATATTCAGGATATAGAGGAATACAAATAATTTTTGGCCTTGACATCAAAAACAAAATCCATACAAAGCAAAAAATCATAAATTGGGCTTCATCAATTTTTTTTCATTATCTGCAGAAGACCCTGTTCAGAGGATGATGAAATAAGCTCCAAACCACATATCCAAAAAAGCACTATATCTAGAATATATTTAAAAAGCTCTCAAAACTCAACTGTAAAAGAGCAAACAATCTAATGAGCAAACAGGAGAAGACATGAAGAGCCATTTCACAAGAGAATACACAGATGGCAAATAAGCACATGAAAAGATGTTCAATGTCATTAGCCATTAGGGAAATGCTGATTTAAAGCACAATGAGATATCACCACACCTATCAGAATAGCTAAAATAAAACACAGTGACAACACCAAATATGGTTGAGGATGCAGGGAAACTAGCTTACTCATATATTGCCAGTGGAAATGCAAAATGGCACAACCCACTCCGGAAAATGGTTTTGTAGTTTCTTTAAAAACAAAACAGCAACAGCAATAACAATAACAAAACAACAAGAAGTAAAATGTACCTACCATAAAACTCAGAATTGCACCTCTGGGAATTTATAACAAAGAAATAAAAATGTTCACATAAAAACTTATGCACAAATAAAAGAGGACACAAACAAATGGAAGAACATTCCATGCTCATGGATAGGAAGAATCAATATTTTGAAAATAGCCATGCTGTCCAAGGTAATTTATAGATTCAATGCCATCCCCATCAAGCTACTAATGACTTTCTTCACAGAATTGGAAAAAACTACTTTAAAGTTCATATGGAACCAAAAGAGAGCCTGCATTGCCAAGATAATCCTAAGCAAAAAGAACAAAGCTGGAGGCATCATGCTACCTGACTTCAAACTATACTACAAGGCTACAGTAACTGAAACAGCATAGTACTGGTACCAAAACAGAGATATAGACCAATGGAACAGAACAGAGCCCTCAGAAATAATACCGCACATCTACAACCATCTGATCTTTGACAAACCTGACAAAAACAAGAAATGGGGAAAGGATTCCCTATTTAATAAATGGTGCTGGGCAAACTGGCTACCCATATGTAGAAAGCTGAAACTGGATCCCTTCCTTACATCTTATACAAAAATTAATTCAAGATGGATTAGAGACTTAAATGTTAGACCTAAAACCATAAAAATCCTAGAAGAAAACCTAGGCAATAACATTCAGTACATAGGCATGTGCAAGGACTTCATGACTAAAAGACCAAAAGCAATGGAAACAAAGGCCAAAATTGACAAATTGGATCTAATTAAACTAAAGAGCTTCTGCACGGCAAAACAAACTACTATCAGTATGAACAGGCAACCCACAGATTGGGAAAAATTTTTACAATCTATCCCCCATCTGACAAAGGGCTAATATCCAGAATCTACAAGGAACTTAAACAAATTTATAAGAAAAAATCAAACAACTCCATCAAAAATTGAGCAAAGGATATGAACAGACACTTCTCAAAAGAAGACATTTATGCAGCCAACAGACACATAAAAAAGTGCTCGTCATCACTGGTCATCAGAGAAATGCGAATCAAAACCACAGTGAGATACCATCTCACACCAGTTAGAATGGCAATCATTAAAACATCAGGAAACAACATGTGCTGGAGACGATGTGGAGAAATAGGAACACTTTTACACTGTTGGTGGGACTATAAACTAGTTCAACAATTCTGGAAGAATGTGTGGCAATTCCTCAAGGATCTACAACTAGAAATACCATTTGACCTAACCATCCTATTATTGGGTATAAACCCAAAGGATTATAAATCACGCTGCTATAAAGACACATGCACACATGTGTTTATTGTGGCACTATTCACAATAGCAAAGACTTAAAACCAACCCAAATGTACATCAATGATAGGCTGGATTAAGAAAATGTGGCATATATATACCATGGAATACTATTCAGCCATAAAAAAGGATGAGTTCATGTCTTTTATAGGGACATGGATGAAGCTGGAAACCATCATTCCGAGCAAACTATCACAAGGACAGAAAACCAAACACCACATGTTCTCACTCATAGGTGGTAATTGAACAATGAGAACATTTGGACACAGGAAGGGGAACATCACACACCGGGGCCTGTCATGAGGTGGGGGGAGGGGGGAGGGATAGCATTAGGAGATATGCTTAATGTAAATGACGAGTTAATGGGACTCCAACATGGCAGCACATCATCATAACACATGCATACATGTGTACAAACCTGCATGTTGCGCACATGTACCCTAGAACTTAAAGTATAATAAAAAAATTTATCAAAGTAACTATAGCACAAAGATATTTGTTACCACATGACTTATAATAATTTAAAATGAAACAAACAAAACCCTAGACCCTAGATAGACTATATCTAGGCAATTGGTCAACTAAAAGATTCTGTTGGAAGAGAGATGGGAACTGCATGCTATGGAACACTAAGAATTGAAGAGAAAAAGAAAGAGAGAGAGAGATGCCTAAATGCCATCTCTTTATGAATGGACAAGGATTTCAGAGAGAAGTAACACAGGTAGATGCTGGAGAACAAGAAGAGTTGGGAATGAGGAGAGCAAACAACATGGTGGGAAGCTGGAATCCCAGCAGCTTAAATGGCTAAACAGCTTTCAGAGAGGGATATCTAGAAATTAACACAGCATCTTCACTGTTGTGGCAAAAATGCTTTTCTCTTTAATAATTCAGTGAATCTTTGTAGACAAACAAAAGAGCACTTTTCCTAGTTGTTCTGTAAGTAAGAAAAGGACAGGGCTTTTTATCTAGACTCACATAGTGAGGACAGGAAAAAAAAAAATAAGCTTAATGAGAGATCTCTGAACTAAAGCAGCAGGTAGAGGCCCTGAACCTATATATTCAATAAATAAATGCATTCATTCACATGAATATGACTATCATTTCATTTTAGTTGGAATGACTATATTCTCAGACATGGAAAAGACACAAGAACATACTTCTAAGTAAAAAATAATTGGGCAACCACAGGAAAATTAGAGCAAACACAAAACATTTAATGAAATCTATATTTTGAGAAAACTGAGCGGCAGAGATATTTCTAATGAGGTGTCTGTCAAGCTCTGATCTGTCATGCATAGGTTGAATACCATTTATAAAATATGTACCTATGTCTCCCTTTTATGTTAGACCTAAAAGTACATATCTTTGAAGATTCTATTCTCTGGGGCGAATCTAAGCAGCAGGTAAGAATTCCTGCTGTGGTTCACTTAGAAACAGAGAGAATCAAGTTAACATAATAACAAAGAAGGGCTCAATTTATAAAAGGTGGACTGGAAAATATATTCCAATATTTTAGTGAGAAGTGTTTTGGCTTTCAAAAGGCTGAGCATCCACCTGTGTCACCAAACAACTCAACATGTGAAGAGAGAGACTCAAGGAATAGATTTTGCAGTAACTTTTGGTTAAATCAAATATTCTAGGTGGTGTGAAAAATAAACCTTTTATAGAGTAGCTATCATTAGATGTTAAGGTACATATTCACTAGGAGATATGTTTAGTTTCTAACGCAATTCAAAAATAATAAATACATATCAAAAAGTCTAGCTTTGATCTTTTTTGTGGGTGAATAACCTATCAATTTTGATTTGGGAAAATAGGCCTAACAACTAAGAGTGTAATATATGAAAATGAACCAAAATTGATTCAAAAACCCATATGGAATTAAAAAGAAGATTATCTTTATGTACACCAGAAAGAAGACCATAAAGAATTCTGATTCTTTTTACACATATACAACTTAAAATCACAAATCACTAGCATTAGTATGTGGACTTTAGGATTATGAATCAACAAATAGTGACCCAGTCTGTCACTGGGTCACTATTTAGTACATTATTACTAAAGTAATAATATTTTCTATTCCTTCTGAGGTTAGTGCAATCCAACTTCAGATGGCTTTCATTGTTAGAACTCTCATTAGGTAATTGCATTAGCTAACTGAGATTTCAAAACAGTACTTTATTAAGAGTTCTAAAAACATATTGATAGAGTAACTACTCTTGGGTGACCTGTCAAATTATAATTTGAGCTACATAAGAGCAACATATATGTAAGGAGTTGAGTTACATAGCTCAAGAATAATTTCCAGACTTAAAATCTCATGGTTATTGCTGATAAAATATTCGATAGTTTTTTTCTCCCTTGCATTTCTCCTTTCCTTTCCTCACTACTTCCCTTCTACGGACACTAAGTACCTAATATTTCCAAAATTACACTAGATTGTCCTTATACATTATTTTTATAACTATATCATGAAGTATATAATTATCCATTAGCTAAGCACAAACGAGATGTATCTAAGATCTCAAACTCTTTCTGATATTCAGTCTTTCTGGTATTCATTCCCAGAAATAATACATTTAGAAAATATATATAGCTTAATAAAAGGAATTATACATTATACTTATTCATTAAATGTTTCCAAACAATCCTTTTAGTGGTATTCAGTAACAAATTTATCTCTCTTTTCTAGCCATTCAATAAAAAAATTAATTGGGTGAAAATAAATATTCAATAGTTGAGAGCTATCATTTTCTCTGTTCACTTTCCTCCTTGGAAGACTTTTAAACTGGAGACCCAACATCCTGGGTCCTCCCATTGTTCCTTATATGATGTGGTCTTACGTTCCCTTAGCATATAATCTCTTCCTCTGGGTTAGGTTTCTAGTAATTTGTAGCCTTTTGAAAACAAAATACCTAAAATGTCACAAAATACTTCAGAAGCAGACTGACCAATATTGAGTAGCACGTAACTCTAACTCTAACCTCCCTTTTTTCTAGATATTATTTTTCTGTTTAAGCAACATATGCTATGAATATCAATGTATTTTCTTTGAGATTATATACATACATTCTCCTTATTTTGTTGATATGTTATTTGCAAATACCAATTTAAATAATAGTTTAAAAACTAAACTTTCAAATTTCTATGAAAAAATACAAATGCATCAGGAACATAGACTTTTCTGTATTCTTCCTGAAACACAGAAGGCTTGCTCCTGCCTTAGGGTCTTTACATTTGCCAATTGCTCTCAAAATTCTCAGGTCCAGTTGTCTGCATGGCTCACTTATTATCTCACTTCAGATATTTGTTAAAATGTTACCTTTTCAGGAATGACTTCCCTGATCACTCCATTGAAAATCATAAACTCCCATCTTGAAATTTTCTATCGCTTTATCCAACCATTATTATTGTCTAATTTTTATTTACTTTACCTATTTTTGGAAATTGACTGTCTTGCCCTACTATTTTAGAATTTTAGTTCCCCTGATGCCTGGAATTTTTTTCTATTTTGTTTACTGTTGTATTCCCAATGATACAACAGTGGCAGAAAGAAGCAGATGTTCAATAAATATTTAATAAATAAATGCTTTCTTTTGACAACATGTAGTAATTTCACATCTTCTTTTTTTTTCATTGAAAAGGAACTCAAAGTCTGGTAATTTAAAAAGTGACTGAGAAGCAAACACAATAAATAAAATTTAGACCCAGTTAATCAAAACACAAAATATGTATTGTAATATATATAAACATTTCAAAAATGGAATATAGATGTTTTGAACTTTAACTTCAAAAGATGGCTCCAAAATCATTGATGAAAACATTATTGAAGAGGAAAATGAATGACTTCTTTGATAGTATTCAAGTATAAAACCATTTTTAATATAAATTCTAACATTTCTATGAAAAACAACTTCACTGCCTGTTTGATAATATTCTATTTTAAATCTTTATTGGTGGAAATTACAATTTTGTAACCAATGTAAAAATCAGTCTGTAAAGTGACTCATGAAAATTTACCAGGATGTTATTTAAGATCATGTTACTTTTCATTTAAATGACATTAATAACTCATTAATTTATATTTCAAAGTAAAATGTGCATGTAAATCACAATTATTAATCTTCCACAAATCCTGTTACTACACAAAATTTAAATGTCTTTTTATTTCTTTTACTTCCATAGGGTATAACTGGATTTTAATTATATTAACTTAAAAAAGTCACCTGATTCTGAAGTTCAAATTTAATAACAAAAATAAACATACTAAAATACAACTTGTCCTTTCAAATAGGTACTAATGCTTTTTATTTTTGTTTTTTATTGTTGTTGCTGTTGTTACTTGAGCAAAAGGAAAGAAATATCAAAGACGAATGGAATACAAAGGAAAAATAACAAATACTTTGCTGTCTAAATCATAAAATAACACTAGATTAAGGCATCTTTCTTTCCTCAGGTAAACTATCAAAATTCAGAACTTAAATGTCAAACCTGAATGTTCAGATGCATTTGTACTAGATCAACTATGGTTTCCTTAAGTTTTATGATTTTTAAAATATTATGCCTCTTCAAATCAAATGTTAAATAAGATATACTTGTGGTGTTATATGACCACAATGCTAATAAATACAAAGTTAAATATTAACAGCAGCCCCAACCTCAACTGCATACCAAACCCTGTATCTCAATTTTCTTAACAGAATTTGGTGTTCTTTTAGATGAAATCTATTCAAACATTAGGCATGAGAATGTCTGCATCATGTAGGTAACAGAGATCTTTGATTTTAAATAATTAATTCTTTTCACTTTAAGGGCCTTCATAGTATTTTATGTGAGAATTCTAGGTAATACAACTATATCTATTTCTATTGAATTCAAAAAAAAATTAGATATGAAGAAATGTTTTCCCCTCCAAATTTTGCTATGAGAAAAAGCCAGTGCACTACAACTGCCCTAATCAGTTATCTTATCCATGTACTTGTAAAGTATTCCACAAATAATTTCATCATTAAAAAAAAATAATAAGGCTGGCTGAAGTGAGGGAGTTGATTAGATTTTTTAGCAGAAATAAAGAGTTAGCAGATTCTTTTTTCATTTAATCTTTCAGTAAACATGGGAGAGGGCTTTCTATCAGTGCATCCTACGGTTCCAATGGCTAGGAGAGGATTCTTACATATTCCTAATTGTTCTTCCAGTCACTGACTCCCTGCCCTATGCTGGTCAAAACTCACCCAGCTTGCTATCTTCTCATCAGATTAAATAGATGGTTGAGAACCAATAATGCCTATTACAAATTTTATTTATTTTCATCCGCACTTATTTTCAGAGAATGAATAAGAAAAGGCATCAGGGAACCCACTTCTTTGGATTATTTATCAAAGAAAAAGAGAAGTCATCATGAAGCTAAACTCAGATTAGACAATCACCAGAAAGTGCTGTGATTTGGAAGAAATTCCAGACCACATTGAGCACTTTTTTTTAAACTTAAATAATGCATTCACAGTTTTTTTTTCTCATCTAGTGATGCTGTCCGCTCCAAGGACCCATTGCATATAAAATTTAAATATTCAGAGAGTTATCATCAAGAGTGTTTACCTGACTAATCATATTTAGGTACAAAAACAAATGCAAGCAAGAATCACAGCTGCACTTTCTAAAACAAACTGAAAGGAGATCATGATCTTCAGCATAGTGAATTTTTATAACTCAACCTAGAATTTTGGCTCCAGATGTGAAAATTTAGAAATTTTCTATCGGAACTTTCCCAAATCAACCACACATTCTTTTTAAAGAAACGATTATACTATTTACAAAATCAGTAGCATATAAGGCCTAGAAGCAACAGCTGCAGGGACTATTAAAAGGACAGAGTGTACTATTATAACCATTGTACAAGAGCTCCAGGCTGGGCATCAATCTTATATCTGCATATCTGAACCTACCCTATCAGAAAATTTGTCTCCATATGAGATGGTGTATATGCTCCTGAATTTTTATTCTTATGAGTCAAAAGTAAGACAGTTTAACTAGAATTTGAAAAGAGAAAATGAGAAATATAGATGTATATAATATTGCAGGTATTTTTCAATAAAATAAATTATTTTTGTGATTCAACATATGCATATTGAGGGAGGTGTGTGTGTGAGTCTGTGTGTGCATGTGTGTGCTATAAGTAGATTCCAAGCCTGTCATCAATCACCAGTAACAGAGACTAACACCAGGACAAAAGTCAAACTGATAACCTTTACTTTAAAACTCACAACCAATGTACAAAAGCAACTGTGAAGAAGTAGTCATTCCAGCTTGGTGCAAGAAAAGAAATTCCACTTGTACAAGGACCCTGGATCTCTCTTTATATAAATTATTATATATTATTAAGGTCCTTATTTGGGCTTGATAGCTGAGTATCATGCTAGAACTGCCCTACAATCCTTATAAAATTTATACACAGGGCTATACCAAATGAGGTACCTCTTTAAAAAATTAACATAATTGTTACGTTAGTCTTTAATGCATCTCATTTTTCTTGTTAATTCATTGCCATTCCATGCTGTACTTTCAAACCTTTTACTCCAGCCCACTGCCCCACAAGCCAAGGAACTTGCTGATCAGCATCATCTTTTGAGTAATAGTTATTTATGCTTATTTATCAACCAGTTATATATTTATTGTAATAGCTTGGTCTAAAAGCATGAAGTGAAATGTGCTTTTTCTCATTAAAATAACTTAAGTGGAAATAAATATAATTTTATGGAGATCTTCTACTACACAAATAAGTCATATATTAATAGTCTAGTAAAACAGTATATTGGTATAAAGATTTAACGTATTTCCTTAAATTTTATAGTGCATTTGGGCAGTTAGATCACAAACTGATGATATTCCATTTTGTCTTAAAAATGAAAAATATTTCCCTTCATCCCTGAAAAGGAAGACCGTCCATCCCAAACAACTGTCATCTTTCTCTGAGGTAATAACACAATCCATGAGCATGTCATTCATTTTTCATCCATTCTTTTATTTATAAAACCATTTATTGGACACATTTTATGGTGCGCTTGTTATGTGCCAGTGTATTATGCAATAAATGTCCTATGATGAATAGATTCCGGATGGAAAATGACTGTTGGTAAAAGACAATCATAATTAACCAGAATTCCAGTAGATTTTTCCTCATGTGAGGTGTGTGTATGTGTGTGTGTGCGTGCATGCTCGCACATGCTCATGTTTACAGAGCAGATTTAACGTGAAAAAAGCTTGCTTTTTAAAGCTATACCATAAATTTAAATCTTACACCTGCTACTTATTACCTGAGCCATCATGACTATATTACTTAATTTCTTTAAATCTCATTTTTAGCAGTAAAATTGATATTGAAATCTTCTCATAGGATTGTTGTGATAATTAAATGTTTAAAGTATGTAAATTACTTAGAGAAGTAGATAGAATATATTAATTGGTATATGAAGGATATCTGTTTTTTTTTTTTTTTTGAACTATGTATTCAGTATCACTTAGGTGTGATGTTTTATGTGTCAACTTAGGTTATATTACCCAGTAATTTAATCCAATACTAATCTTGACATTGATGTGAACATATTTTGTTGCTGTGATTAACACCTACAATCAGTTGATTTTAAGTAAAGGTTACTTTGGATAATATGATTGGGCCTTATCCAATTAGTTAAAGACTTTAAGAGGAAAAACCTAGATTTTTGCAAGGGAAGAGAAAATTATGTTCAAGATATCTACATTAACTCCTGCCTGAGTTCCCCGCCTGCTGGCCTGCTCTACAAATTTTTAATTTAACAGTCCCAAAAATCATGAGAATTAATTCCTTAAAATGAATCAAACCTCTTTGAGACTGAGTAATTTATAAAGAAAAACGTTTTAATTGACTCACAGTTCCTCATGGCTGGAGAGGCTTTAGAAAACTTACAATTATGGCAGAAGGGGAAGCAGGTAAATGTTACATGAAGGCAGGCGAGAAAGAGAGAGAAGGAGGAACTGCCAAATATTCATAAAACCATTAGATCTCATGAGAACTCATTCACTATGATAGAGAATGAGGAAAAGCACCATTATGATCCAATCACCTCCCACCAGGTCCCTCCCTTGAAATGTGGGGATTAGAATTTGAGATGAGATTTGGGAGACAAAAACCAAACCATATCACTTTCCATGATTAAACAAGATACAGCTCACCATGTTGTTCAGTAATTATATAGTCTTTTATAATGTATTATAATACTTAATTAAACATCTTTATTTAGTCTTAATTTATTTATACATACATTTTGTTATAACATTGAATGGGATATGCCTATTTAATGTCTTTTTCTTTCTTTTTTTTTTGAAATGGAGTCTCACCCTGTTGATCAGGCTGGAGTGAAATGGCGCCATCTCAGCTTGCTGCAACCTTCATCCCCCAAGTTCAAGCGATTCTCCTGTCTCAGCCTCCCACGTAGCTGGGATTACAGATGGGTGCCACCATGCACAGCTAATTTTTTGTATCTTTAGTAGAGATGGGGTTTCACCACGTTGGCCAGGCTAGTCTCGAACTCTTAACCTTGTGATCTGCCTGCCTCATCTTCCCAAAGTGCTGGAATTACAGGCATAAGCCACTGCACCTGGCCTGTCTGTTTCACTTTTAATTCTAATATTGCTGATTTAAAACATCTAATTTTACGTAATGTAACTTACTAATCATTTGGATAAATTATTAATTTCAATATGTTGCTTTTTTTGGATTTTCTGTGGAAATTTATATATCTTCTAGGATTCTAGGATTTTCTATGGCTCAGTTTACAACTTAAACATATTTCATTATTATAATTATTTAAATATGTATATCATTGCCTGGGATCTCCACTAAAATGTTCAACAGAAAGGAATGGAATAATATCAAGAACATTCAACAATCATAAAATTGTATTTATCTAAACATTACTTTAAAAAATTTGAATCCATAAAATGAAACTGAATTAAAAAAAAGTTTGAAAATCTCCTCATTATTTTTAGTTTCTAATTTAATTCAACTGTTAACCCAATATGTGTGATAATGATTCTTAGAAATTTGTTGTGTCTTATACTCTATATATCACAATATATCACATAGTTAATTATTTAGTTTATATATATAAGTCCATTTTCATGCTGCTGATAAAGACATACCCAAGACTGGGGAATTTACAAAAGAAAGAGGTTTATTTGAACTTACAGTTCCACATGGATGGGGAAGCCTCATGATCATGGCAGAGGGCAAAGAGGAGCATGTCTTACATGGTTGGCAGCAAGCAAAGAGAGCTTGGGCAGGAAAACTCCTCCTTATAATAACCATCAGATCTCATGAGACTTACTCACTATCATGAGAACAGTGTGGGAAAGATGTATTTCCTTAACAAGGAAGGCATACTATTATATGAGTAAAATAAATCTCTTTCAATTGGGAAAGTTAACATATTAAAATACTGTTATTTATTATACAGACCAAATTAAAATTTCCCATTCATCACAATAATATGCATTATAGCTAAACAAACATTAATAACTCAAAAGTCATCCTAATTGGTTTTCATGACTCTTTAGACTACTTTAACCTACTTTAACTTCCACCATCCCTCAAACTTTCTTTCCTCTCATGACATGGACACCTTCTAAAAATCCAAAGCATTTATTCTCAAGAACCTCTAAATTTACATTTGACTCATTATTTCCCCAAGATCCAATTAATGTAAATCATCTTGTTATACCATTACATAGAAAATGTTGTGTCAATTTGCCCTATCATTGGTGAAGTTTTATGCTTTATAAGGTAATAAAGTGATGATTTTTTTCATTTATGTATTTAAGTGGTTACTTTCATTCATATATTTGTTTAAACTCTTTTTTGAAATGCTCATAATCATTAAGCAACTTATGGAGTGAGATTTTGAGTGTGTGAACATAATTTTCATCTTCAACTTGCAACAATTTAGCAAACGTATGTCTTCTAAGTTGTGAAATTCCATTCTAATTAATTATATAATTTCCCCCATCCCATCAGTCATTCTTTTCTTTACTGCTTTTTTTTTCCTTGTTTCCAACCTTGATTGAATAAAAAAAACTCTTCTTTACTTCCTAAACATTTGGTTTAGTAGTTATTGAGTATTTTTCTACTATTTTTATAGTTATATTATTTCAATTTACATACCTCATAAAATTTTCTAACAAAACATAAAATCATAACTTTTCTAAAACATCTAATAGTATTCACAGTTTCTACCAATTTGTCTGTTAAAAATATCATTTAACTTTGCTCATAATTAAGTTATGAATTATGATAAAAAACAATCTTAGCCTAATTTATTTACTTTTATCTCTTACCCACCATCAGAATTTTATAACGTCCCTGTTTCATTTTTATAACATTAAAAATGCACATACCCTACTGGAATTGTTTTTAACTGGAAGTGTTAATTAAATGTAATTATTTGTAAAATTTTCCTCTTAACATCTTTTCATATCTCACATATTTATATACTTATTAATATTTAATAAGGGCTTCCTGGAAGTGAATTCTCTTAATTTCTGTATTTATAATCTATTCATATTTTGTGTTTGTTATGATATTTTTTCTTGATTTATGCTGAACAAAAATTCTATAGATTTATGCTGAAGACTCTCAAACTATTCTCCCCGTCCCTTAAGTGTTCTTTCATAATTGTTAAATCTCTTATTTCTTCTTATCTGTAATCTGTGGGAATTCCTCATATTAAATTCTCATTCATCAATATTTATTTGTATGTTTATCCTAGGATTATCCTTCCAGTGTAGTACTTTTATTTCAGTTGTGAAATGCTTTATTTCTAAGATTCTAACTTTTTCATATTTACATGTTTTTGTTCTTCCCTACTTCTTTTTGAGGGTTTCTTTTTTAATCGATGTAATTATTTCATGAGTATGAAGAATTATAACTCCTCCAATTCTCAAATTTAATTTTATCTTACATAAATTATTGTGTGGTTGTTGATTTTTAAGGGGAGATACTGTTTTCTCAATGTTAAATGCCTTCATATATTTCAGAGTTTTATTGTTAGATTGAGATTAACCCTTTCTTTCTCACTCTCTCTCATTTCTCCTCTCATTTCTCTTTGTTCACTCTTTTCTATTTCTTGATTTTAAACAGTTTTATCTTAGGACTTGGGCTCCCATTTCAAAAGTAAACATATTTTATTATGGAAATTGGAGATTCTTGCTCCTGTCATAGAAAGGATATTAAAAATAAAGCTATTGACTGGATAAGTTAGTTCCATTTTTTCTTAATGAAACAAGGTTGATGTTGTCTGTGTCACTAAGGCTGCAACTCACTATAAGGTGCACTTCAAGTAACCAGCCGAAGCATATAGTTCAGTCTCATTTTCAAAGTAGAAGAGACCCAAATTTGTCCTTAGATTAAGAAATAAATCTGAATCTAGATCGAACTCATTTGGAAATTGTTTAATCTTTACTGTTCCACAGACATGCTTTAGTGACTAACTCTCAACCTGGAGTCTCGTAGGTTCATGGTTTTCTATACCTTTCTATTCTGCTTTTGTTTTGTGAAAATGTGATATGATATTTGCAAACAGAAATAATATATTGGTTTTCTGTTTTGATATTGTGTCTGTCATTCTGTCAAGTCTGTATTAGAGAATGGAGCAGAATGTGAGGTCTTTGCATTGATGTGACCAGAACGCAGTATCTGCTGGCATGTTCTGTGGTATTCGTGCAAAAATTTAAGATTGATATCCTGAGAAGCTACACAGCTAGACACTAGAGCTCTCTCTGTGTAAATTGCATGTGTATTTCACTGCCGCCTATGTGTTACAATCAGTAAATTATCAGATACCAAAAGTTCAGAAAAGCAGTAGGCAAGGAGGGTGGCATATCAATGTCTCAAGGTGAGAGTCAATTTGAAATGTGAAAGAGGAAACAATAAAACTTTCACATAAGAACAAAAATTAGAAAACATTTAGTCGGTACATTGCTCTCCTATCTCATGTCTTCTATTTTGTGTGTGATAAGGGATAGAAAGTCAGATACTTTGTTTATGGTGGGTTAATGGATGTAATGGAGTAAAATGGTCAAAGATTGAGGAGAGTAGAAAAAGTACATCATAATACTTCTCTAAAGTGGGTGAGAGGACTTCTATTTTTGGAAAGGCGGAGTAAAAGTACCCTTAAAACAGATATCGATTTTCAGATTTAAAACAACTCAACACATGGCCAGGGCAGTGGATGAAAATAAACACATATATCAAAGCAAATATGAAATTTCAAGACAGCATGAACAAAAATGATCCTCTCAGCTTCCAGACAGCAAAACAGTAAGTCCTAAGAATTCTTTCTCATAAAGCCATTGATATATGTGTTTCTCAAAAACAAGGGAATAAATCATTAAAGAATAAGACATAGCATCCAAGCAGAGAGAAAAAAAAAAGATAGAGGCAAAAGAAACCTCATAGTGACAGAGAGAAACAAATTCAGACTGAAGCATGTCAGAAGAAATTGAAGTATATAATATAGTTTTAAATTTATGGACAGTAGATTTTTCACAAGTGGGGAGATTTTGAGTGTTAATCGTAGGTACCTAATAAAGAAAGCAAATGGAAACATTCGCTCAATGAAAAAAACTTGAACAAGAAATAAACATATTCATAATAAATAATAAGTATATCATTTTTCATCACAAATATGAATATTTACCTAATCACGATAATATAAATTTTCACTTATCTAGTCAAAATTATAACTGATGAATGAAGTGGGAAGGGGGGACAGACAACACGTGTTCTGTGTTTGGATCTGAATGTTTTAAGAACTATAACCACAACTTCAGTGGTAGCTAGTCAGTAGATAATATCTAACACTAAAACATTTAAAAGTATATATTTTTTAAGTGTTTAGAGATACATACCAAAATAGCTAAAGACTTGAATATGATGGCCTATAGGGAGTTGGAAGCTGGGAAGATGCTATTTTTATGTAACACACCTTGAAGTTTTATTTACCACTTTATATATAAACATAAGTATTTTTATATATGCTTTATATGAATATATAACTACTTAAATCTAATTTTATTTTCATCAAACAATGTAACTTATACATAGGCAGACAGAGCTATGAATTTATCTTCTACAAATTTATCTATGAAATCTCTGGCAATATTTTCGACCTCTTTGAATCTAACATTTTTCATCTGTGAAATTAATATAATATAATCTACCTAAAACAGTTGTTACTAAAAGGAAGTTATAGGCCATGTAATACTCTTGATACGTTGTCCATCACATAATGGGGACTAAAGATATGAAGTTTAAAATATACATAATTGAAAACTGATTTGTAAAATATTTCCAAAGCTTTTTAATGGCTATTTTGCATCCTGTTAAATTAATGTCTTCCCACTATAATGTACAAGATAATTATGTACTCTAGCAGATGAAAGTTTAAAGGATAAGATGAATAGGGTAAAAGAAAACTATCCATGTAGACTAAAACTATTGAAAGATCAAATACATCTGTAGCAAGGTTTAAGATTTAGATTAATATTCAATGACTGACCATTAAGAATCTGCTTTTTTATTGATATATTTATTATCTCTACATGGTAAAACGTTGAGCACAATTAGCTTTACAGTGAAAATTATAAGATTAATTATACCCATTGCTTTTGTTTCTGCTCATAACTTGTTTTTTGACTGCAGCATCCTTTTGCTCCTAGTCCGGCCAGTCCTGGACCGAGTGAATCGCATCGTCTTATTGCCGCTTACCTTTGCAGAGGATGCAAAACCAAAGCCATCTCCCCAAGTCTCCCCTTACTCTGCCCAAAGTAAGCACCATTCTACTCTCTACTTCGAGTTCAACTTTTTTAGATTCTACAAATAAGTGAGATTATGCAGTATTTGTCTTTCTGTGCCCAAATTATTTCACTTAACATAATGTCCAACAGGTTCATCCATGCTGTTATAAATGAAAGGATTTCCTTCTTTCTAAAAACTGAATAGTCTTCCATTGTGTATTTACCAAATTTTATTTATCAATTTATTCACTGATAGGCACTTAGGTTAATCACATATTTTGGCTATTGTAAATAATGCTTCAATGGACATGGGAGTGCAGATAGCTCTTTGGTATACTGTTGTATTTTCTTTTGAATATATACCCAGTAGAAGAATTGTGGGAACATATATTTATATTTTTAATTTTTTGGGGAACTACTATACAGTTTTTCATAATTTTGTGCCAATTTACATTCCTGCCAACAGTGTTCAAGACTTCCTCATTTTCCACATTGTTAATAAAACTTGTTCTCTTTCTTCTTCTTCATAGTAGCTATTCTTACAGGTGTGAAAGGAAATCTTACTATGGCTTTAATTTACATTTCTCTGATGATTAATGATTTTGAGCATTTTTTTATATCTCTGTTGCCCATTTATATTTATCCTTTTAAGAAATAACCAGTCAGATCATTTGTCTATTTAAAATCTAGGCCTAGCGCAGTGGTTCACACCTGTAATCCCAGCACTTTGAGAGGCCAGGGCAGCAGATCACTTGAGGCCAGGAGTTCAAGACCAGCCTGGCCAACATGGTGAAACTCCAACTCTACAAAAAAAAAAAAAAAAAAAATACAAAAATTAGCCTGGCATGGTGGCACATGCCTGTAATCCCAGCTATTCGGGAGGCTGAGGCAGGAGAATCTCTTGAACCTGGGAGATGGAGGCAGCAGTCAGCCTAGATCGCGCCACTGCACTCCAGCCTGGGCAAAAAAGTGAGATTCCATCTCAAGGAAAATAAAATACCTAGTTATTTGTTTTCTTACTACTGAGTTGTCTGGATTCCTTAGGTATTTTGGATATTCACTTTTCACTAGATACATTGTTTGCAAATATTTTCTCCCATTCTGTAGGCTATCTCTTTACTCTGTGGATTGATTCCTTGGCTATGCAGAAACGTTTTAGCTTAATGTAATTCATTCATTTTTGCTTTTATTGCCTGTACTTTTGCATTTACATGCCAAAATACCATTGCCAATGACATGGAGGTTTTTCCTTGTTTCCTTCTAGTAGTTTTACAGTTTCTAGTCTGCCATCTAAGTCTTTATTTTGCATTTATTTTTATGTATGGTGTAAAATAAAGTTCTGGTTTTACTCTTGTGTATATGAATATCCAGTTGTCCCAATGCCATTTATTGAAGAAATTGTTCTTTCCCCATGTGTGTTCTTGGCATCTTTGGTGAAAACCAATTAATTATAAATGTATGGATCAATTTCTAGGCTTTCTATTCTGTTCATTTGGTCTATGAGTCTGTTTTTATGACAGTACCATGTCAGAGCTAGTAATTTTGATGCTACACCCACGTACCCAGGTATTATTTCTTCACCATGTCATGTTATCTTTATGAGAAAAGTAGGATGTTCATTGAAAAATATGCATACACAAGTATTTTCAAATAATTGACACTTTTTCTTAAACTTTCATCATTAAAACTAAATTATTTTGAATTTAATAAGCATTCTTTTAAAAATAGGCATATTACTTAAATGATACTGTATTAAACTGAATATAAAAGTATTTAATATCATAGGGAAGACTACCAGATATTTGCACAAAAATAATTCAAAGAGAAAACCTCTTATTTCTTGAACTAGTTTCAAATCAACAAAGTCATACCTTCACCTGGAGAGAGAAAGTAGAGTTAGTGCCGACATGTTGACAAACAACAATGCAACCCAAGTATTTCCAGTGTTCTGGGAAATGGTTTCTCCTCAGTCCATCTGCTATGAGTCAAAGTCCTTTATTTGGGTAGTTCTGACATTGAGTTTGGCCCAATGATTTCAAAGAAAAGTTCATTCTGCACCAGACCAAACCAGAAAATTTCACTATCTTACATTACCACTGGGCTTTTTCCCTTTTTTTCAGATTTCTAGAAGCGAGGGGTTGCCAGGATTGTATACTACTGTCTGATAGGAGAAACTTAAGAATATGAAGTTGTAATAGGCCTGATTCTGCTGGTCTACATCTCTCTGAATTTTATTTAAATTATATCTGCAGCATGAAAGGTGGTCTTTCTTACAAGTTGTATTTTATGAAATTAATTTTCTGCATGCAATTGGATTTTATTTAGAGAAAATGGGTTGTTCTCAGATGTGTAAATACCACTATCTGTCACTTGGCACACTGCCCCATGATGAAAAGTTATGCACCTCTGAGACTTCAATCATTCTTTCAAGCCTAGAACATCATTTAGCTTATTCCAACAGAAATTTGCTAAATGCTAAGGGAGCATTTAGCACACTCTAAGATTTATACTCATCCGGAAATGAGTCTATTATCTTATTGGTTCAAAAGAATTATTGTTGTAAATTTTTTATATGTGGAAGTTTTTATCAGGCAATATAATGCTTAAGAATTAGGACTACTTGGCTCTTTTAGTTTCATTTGTGTAGTGTTGCTTTTAGAATTTCATAGTTTAGACACATAACATTTTTCTAAGCAGAAATCAAACTGCCTTATATTACAAATAATAAAGTAGCTTCAGAAAATGACTTGCAGAACAGTAAGTGTCCACTACTATCTCTTCCTCTCTCTCTGTCTCTCTCTCTGTCTCTCTCTCTCTCTCACACACACACACACACACACACACAGAGTCCCCGCATTGTTGTTTCACAGATTACCTTTCTTTTCTTTTTTTTTTTTTAAATATTTTTTGTCTGTTTTCTCTAATAAAAATCTCTTGACCTCCAAACAGAATATTTCCTCCCGGTATGCAATCTTCCTACCATGACATTTATCATATTTCATAGTTTACTTAATTACATGTCTGTGCCCACCAGACTCTATAAAATTTGTAACAAGGACCATGCCTATATTGTTCCTGGTCATATCCCTAGAATTTTGCACAGTGTAAGGCATATGGCATAGTCTCAGCAAATATTTGTTGAATGAATTCAGGAAGTAATATGAATTTAACTCAAGACTCAAATAATGATCCATGATTATCTAGCCTGAGCTTTTGAAAATATATATTGTGTGAATACTTATCAATATACTTTTATGTATGCAGTTTCCTGATTACCATCATATCCCACACAATGACATTATTTTTATTGTTTCCTTCTTCGTAATAGAATATTTTAATGAAAACACTTCACTGAAAATCATTTCTTCTAAACAGAATATTAAATAAAAACTTTAAATAAAATATTAGATTTTGTTCTGTTTACCATGAAGAAAATCAGAAGAGTGTGTGAGTGTGTGTGTGTATGTGTATGGGTGTGTGTGTGTGTGTTTGTTCCTTACGGTAGCTGATAAGGCACATTTCAAGGATGAGAAGGAATCCTGGATTATGTTAACCATCATAAATAATTGGAGGGCACATGTCTTGCTAACTATAACTATTCAGATGGCAATCAGAGGCTCATTAGCCTTACAAATATCAATCTCAAGTGCTCTCTGTACTATGTATGTTCTCAGAAGGCTAATGAGTTACACTAGACATATATAACAAAGCCTCTTATATGAATGCATTTTCCCACTACCTGGGTATCACACAAATGCTATGATGAAAGTTAAGGCAAATGAAAAAGCACCACTGAAAAATCAAAGGTCAACTTTAAGTCACCTTAATATTACTGGGGAGAGAATGCGGGGGGGAAAGTGGTGAAGTGGTAAGGAAGTATGATTTCCTATAGCCAATTCCACATACATAAAATTAACAGAAAATCTATTCAGAACCCAACACACTTTATTATCTCTTGGAGACAATACAAATAGGAAGCTTACATTTTAAATATACTAAACATACATACTTTTTCATGTAAACAGTGGCTGATCTGGAATTATAGTTATTAATTATGCCGACATTTCGTTTACAGAAAAATAAATTTTCATCTTTGAAATGCTAACCTTAAACTAATGTTAAAATTATACAAAGCATCTGTAACAGAAAAACAGCCACAATATGAGCCAAACAAGCAAATGCTTGACCATAAATACATGGATAATTGTTTCTAGTCTCATCATTTACTACCATTTTGGCCTTAATTTTTCTAAGCCTCCATTGTCTGATAATGCAAAGTAGTCCCACCTAAGTAGGTTTCTAGTGAGGATTAATGATACAAAGCCCTTAATACAGTTTGTGCTACAAAGTAGGCGTCCAATAGCAAGTATTATTGTTTACTTGATTTCGAGTATGTGAAGACTCAAATACACATATATTGCTAATTATGCTAGAACATAATTTTTAAACTAGTAAATTAATTTTTTAAACCATTCCTGTTTTTTTAAATGCAATTTTTTCCTCAGTAACAGATAAACAAGCAAGGACAATTTAATGACAGTTCCAGCATTGTTTGTTCATTTTTTTGTTTCCCCTGAGTCCCTATCATTGCCTATTTTATTTTCCATTGCTTAACAGATTGGAAGTGAAAAAACATAAGCAAAGAAATACAGCTAAAAAAATAGTCCCCATGTTGATTGAAGTTATTTCAAGAGGATTTCAACAAATTCCCTCTTCATCAACCCAGATTAGTTGGAAAGCCTTTGGTATTTGTCATTCTTCACAGATCCTAATGAACAACTTACTTTGGCAATATGAACTATCTCAATCCAGCTATCTCATCTGGACATTTTTCCTATTAGCTAACTTCCTCTGGCTCAAAAGATAGCAGTACAAAGATTTGAAAAAACAAAAGGGCAAAAAGTGGGTTCTAGACATCATCCCACTTTCTCCAATACCCAGGCACTCATCTTTCCTGTGCCCTGTTTCTTTTAGCTAAGTGAAAGTTAAATGACTAAATATGGGAGACTGGCAACTTGGATTGCCAAAACAATTTTCAACATTAAGATTGTGGATTGTCTTAGCTTGCATATTGCTGCAGACTTGACATAGTTTCAATGCTTTATGACTCAGAATTATCTACAGAAACAGAACTAATAGGAGATGATAGATATTTACATAGATAGATAGATAGATAGATAGATAGATAGATAGATAGATAGAGAATTTATTAGGAGAATTGGCTCCCATGGTTACAGAGGCTGAGAAGTCACAATATAGACCATTTGCACTCTGGAGAAACAGGGAAGTCAATGATGTAACTCTCAATCTAAAGCCAAAGGCCTAAGAACCTGGAAGTTATTGGTGCAAACCCCGGAGTTCAAGTGCCAGAGAACATAGTAGTTCCAATGTCCAAGGGCAGAAAAGAAAGTTGTCCCAGCTCCCAAGAGAAGAAAAGGAATTCACCTTTGCTCTGTCTTTTTATTCTATCCAGGCCCTTAGTTAATTGGCTAGTGCCCACCTACATTGGTGAGGGTGAAACTTTCTTTCTTTCTTTCTTTTTTTTTTTTTTTTTAGACAGAGTCTTGCTCAGTCGCCCAGTCTGGAGTGCACTGCAAGCTCCGCCTCCCGGGTTCCCGCCATTCTCCTGCCTCAGCCTCCCAAGTAGCTGGGACTACAGGCGCCCGCCGCCACGCCCGGCTAATTTTTTGCATTTTTAGTAGAGACGGGGTTTCACTCTGTTAGCCAGGATGGTCTTGATCTCCTGACCTCGTGATCCGCCCGCCTCAGCCTCCCAAAGTGCTGGGATTACAGGCGTGAGCCACTGCGCCCGGCTGAGGGTGAAACTTTTTTAGTAGACTGATTCAAATGTCAGTCTATTAAAGACTATTATTTCAGGCATAGCCAGAAATAAAGATTTACCAGCTATGTGACTATCTAGTCAAGCTGAAACCTAAAATTAACCATCACAGGTACCATTTATTAAGGCAAAATATAAGGAAATAAATTAATTATGAAGCCATTTTATTTTCTAAACTAAAATAGATATCAGGGCAAATGAAAAGTAAGTATAAGATTTGGTGTCTTCCCCAAAATAACACATTACATAAATATATCTATATTTTAAAAGTGCATAAAGGAGTCACAAAGTATAAAACAACAATCCAAAAGGTACCAAAGAGAAGACCATGTAACAGGGAAATTAGAGTAAGAAGAAACTAAAGGCTGGGCGCTATAGCTCACGCCTGTAATTCCCGCACTTTGGGAGGCCGAGGTGGGCGAATCACGAGGTCGGAAGATGGAGACCATCCTGGCTAACATGGTGAAACCTCGTCTCTACTAAAAATACAAAAAAAAATTAGCCAGGCGTGGTGGCGGGCATCTGTAGTTCCAGCTACCTGGAAGGCTGAGGCAGGCAGGAGAATGGCGTGAACCAGGGAGGCAGAGCTTGCAGTGAGCCGAGATTGCGCCACTGCACTCCAGCCCGGGCAACAGAGCGAGACTCCGTCTCAAAAAAAAAAAAAAAGAAGAAGAAGAAGAAGAAACTGAAACAAACAAACAAACAAACAAAGAAAAACAAATACACTAAGCATACAGAATGTTTCCACTTTCTATGAGTTATTTTCCTAGGTGACATTTAAAAACAAGCATAAATAAATGAAAAGGAAGAAATCATGTTGAGATTAAACAAGCATAGTTGCCCAGTATGGAGATGAATATATGATAGCAGATAACACTAAACATGTAAGAAAGTGTCTATACACTTAAAACACAGGGCTTCTTTTCCCTATAGTTTTTCTAGGAGATAAGAGCTGAAGCCTTTTTGTGCTAGTCAGAAAATGTTTTGCCGCATCCATTTTTCTTTGTATGGATAGATGCAGAGAGCAGCAAAAGTGGACTGAGCAGCTTTTCTTGAGCCTAATATATTTTGGTATTTCTTTTTAAGAACTGCAAATGACCTGTGAAAAGGGAGGATATACAGTCACTTTTATTTTCAAAAAAAAAATACCCATAGAGCATTTTGTAATTTGTCAACAGCTCTGTACTCTTGGGGATGATCAGCTCCAAAATTTTCTGGAACACTTTCATATCTCAGACAGGTAGAGCAAAACAGGAGCTGTTCTTTTAAAACTAATGGTTTTGACTATTGTCTAAAAATAAAAATACAAATACAAAATAGGAACTCCTTCATGAAAGATAATGGAAACTAATTAAAAAGAATAAATGTTGTATACTTGCCTAGGTAATAATGACTTTTATGCCTTTACATCCTCTTATCAGTCAAAATGAACCTACATAGAAAAACTTCTGTATTTGCACCATAAACAAGAGCACAGGCACGATTATAGAAATAGAAAGCTCTTTTTTTCCCCCATTTTTGTACAAGTAAAGGAAAGCAAGTTTTGTTGTTTACAGTGCAATTACTGTGAGGTGACAGTTACTTATGTGTTCATCAATAAGGCAATACTCATTTCTCTCTAGGATTTCATGTTTGGAGATGACCTGAGTAAAACAGGACTGGTCCTTAACTCAAAATCAAATCTGGTTTATAAATGGTTTATAAATTTGGTTTATCTCATACCTTCTAAAAGTGTGAGTTGGTCAGTCATATCATTCAATTCCTCATCTACCCTCATCAGAGTACCTGGTTACAACAGGCAGTCAGAATGGATTAGCAATTTGAAGCATAACTAATTTTTAAAGGAGACATTAAAGGTTCTCCTCAGTGGAATGTTGACTGTCATAACAATTGAAAATGGGTCATTTACAATTAAACACATGAAACCATTTCTATGGTTAAAGCATTGTCAGTTGTATAATACCTGAAATAACTAACACAAACAAAAAATACATTACAAAAAGCCATTTTGAAGTCTTTATGTAAATTAAAATTTTATGACATCAAAACAAATGTGAATTTTGTTTCTGGAAGTGTGTGCTTTTGAATAAGCATTTGCTAAACAAGGTGTGAAATGTTTTGTGTGTACTTTCTTATGTAATGCTCAAATATGCTCTATACAGTACCTCACAGAGGGAAAAATCTCAAAAAATTTTATGTATTTGAAGTTGTCTGCATCAGAGCTTTTGGTATGTCATCAGAATATTCTGTAGCAAACTCATTTGTTAGTAAGTATAGTAATAGTGTTTCAGATTACTTATGTTATATGAGATTTATGCTTTAGATTGAATGCATACATATATTTGAAGAGAATTGTTTGAATATGCTGTACATGTATTTGAAGATATTACATTGTCCAAGTGCATCAAACTGCCAGTATCTTGTAAAAACATTAAGCTGCAAAACATTAAAAAACCTTATTCAATGTTTCATATTATTAACTTTCTATGGCTTAATTTTTTAAATATTTCAGTTTTCAATATTTAGACTACTGTGTAGTCTAAATATTCTGTCATGGGATAACCTAAGGCATAGTTTTAAAACTTGAGCCTTTGTGAAATTGTTTTTTGATGTTCTTAATAACTGTCTTCCAAATTTATAAAACAAATCTATTTTTAAGAAGGTATCTGCCTATAGTGTAAGTGATTAGCCACTATTGTGCAAATATATTTCAAATGACCCCAAGACGCTGGATGTACAAGCATCAATGAAATAATCACAATGCTAATAAAATACAAATATAAAATACAATATGCACTCCAAGTTTAAATACACTGGTTAATTTAGTTCACTTATCTTGCAAAGTTAGGTTACCATAATTATTATCATTGATCACCACACACAATTTTTATGACATTTAAAAATCTATGCAATGGCTTATTGACTTAGAATATGCACTTTTAAATGTAGGAGTAGGACATTGTCAATATGGCCCTGTAAGGACTGATTAACATTAGCATGTAAGATTTCCTTTGTGCAACCATAGATATGAACCAAGATCAATCATCAAAACAACAGTCAGAAACAGCCCCAGGCTACAGAAACACATTTTTTTAAAAGGTCCCCTCTCACACCCCAACTCCCCACTGCAACCAGCCTGGATTCAGTAGAAATCTGACAATTCTGAAATATTAAAGATAAAGATATTAGCAAAACTAAATTCAATTATCTTTTTTCAAATATCCCCTTAGCTGAATACGATGACCCAGAGCTTTACCTTTGAATCAAAATATTGGTTTTTGGAGATGCCAGAAAAAAATAAAAATGTAGTAAATCTGTATTTACAAGAGAATATACACACAATTAATGTGCATTTAGAACAGAAATACATATTGATTAGATTGAGTGGCATATTTATGAGCTTTAGTAACAGGCTGAAATAGGTTGACAATCAAATGAGAGATCAAGGAATTATCATAAAAAAATACATTTGCATGACAGATAAAAGTTATTCTTACATTCATGTGGACAAATTATCTTTTAGCCAAAGCAGCTGTAACTTGCAGCTGATATGTGAAATCAAAATTGTTCAGCACATCCCCCAATATCTTGCCATATTAATTAGAAAGCTTTCTACACTATTACAATTTAGCGATGAAACATGACATCAAAACTTAAGATTAACTGCTAACTGGTGATTTACATGATAAAAGTCACATTTGCAGTTGGAAAAAAGAAAATGGCCAAGGAAAATTGTGAACTGCAAATGCAGTCAAATCAAACCTGTATAAGGTCTTCAAGAAGTAGATAGTGATTTTGAATTTCCTATGCTTAAGAAATGTAATAATTTTACTTTAGAATAAATGTTTGCCCATAGTTAGATTTGACATATTTTACCAACCTATAACCTTTTTTTTTTTTCTTCTTTTTTTTTTTTTTAGAGATAGAATCTCACTCTGTCGCCCAGGCTGGAGTGCAGAGGTGCAATCTCGGCTCACTGCAACCTCTGCCTCTGGCGTTCAAACGATTCTCCTGCCTCGGCCTCCCAGGTAGCTGGGATTACAGACATGCACCACCATGCCTGGCTAATTTTGTATTTTTAGTATAGGAGGGGTTTCTCCATGTTGGTCAGGCGGGTCTCAAACTCCCGACTTCAGGTGATCCGCCCACCTCGGTCTCCCAAAGTGCTGGGATTACAGGCATAAGCCACCATGCCCGGCCTCCTATAAACTTTTTAGTAGCCCTATGCATGCTGACATTTTGCTACAGAATGAAGTTTTGAGTAAATACTATCAATGACACAATTAAACAACTAATGATACATAATAATGTTTTAGATAGAAAAGGATTAGGTTTAACCACATGCAACAAAAACATCAAAACAATGGTAGCTTAAATAAAGTCAATTGTTCCCCCATAAAGCAAAGACCTCTTATGTTTTTGCTTTATCATCTTGATTGCATGGATTTCTTTTCAAAGGGTACAATATAGTCCAGGAAACTTGCAGTTCACATAATCGTATGCATATTACACATAGCAAGAATACAGAAGAAAGAAAATTATCAATCTCACGGAAATGCAGCTCCTATGTCTTTCTCAAAATGCTCCACGACACTTTCATTTGCATCTCACTGGCTAGAATTTGGTCACAAGTCACTACTAGCTACAGGAAATGTTAGAAATGTGGTCATTGCTGCCTAAATAAAAATAGAAGTTACATTAAGCAAGTAGAGGATTGATATTAAGTGAAAAATTATAGTTTGCTAGAAATAGTATTTTGGGTCACAGAGGCTCCTGTTTTTTTTGATTTTTGTTTTTTTTTTTTTTTCATCTTTACTTTCTTATTCCATCATATCCTAACTTCTTTAAAATAAACTGTTAAGTCCTTAGATGAGTGACATAGCAGTGCACACAATGTGTAAGAAACCTAGAGAAAGTTCTGTAAGGACAGCAGATACTGCTATATTGGTTTTAGCCAATCTAGACACTAAAATTATGATACTACTTTATAGTAGCATATACTGTGGCAAATTACCTATGTAAAAAAATTTTTAAACTGCTGATTCTTTTATGTACAGATTTTAGAAATATTAAAATTTATTCTGTTGAGCATTATTAAACCTTCTGTGTGTTGAAGGCCTAGTCCCATAAACTATGAGCAACATCTGAAAACACCCTGATGATAACCAGAGTGGCTGGAGAAATGCTCTCTGCCTTGTTACTGCTGGCATCTATTTGATTTCTGTCCCCCTCCATGATGTATACTAGAACTTCAAATTGTTCTTTTAAGTCCCTTATCACTAAATCCTACTCACTTGCTTATGTTTGTGCTTCAATAGAGTCATTAAATATTGAGGCTTCTCTTGTTGCTTTGAGATTATTGTCTTTACTCTGTTTCCCCAACTTTGAATTATCCAGGCAAACTCAAAATACAATCACAATGTAGCTTATAAGATGGCAGCAGAGGGAGATTTGATATAAACAGATGAGCTAACACAAGGATGAAGGCGAAGGTAAAGATTTTAGAGATGTAGCCACAAGTCACAGAATGCCAGTAGCCACTGGAAGCTAGAAGAAACTAGGGATGAATTTTTCTCTAGAGGTTTCAGATGGAGTATGGCCCTTTGACACCATGATTTTGGCTCAGTGATACAGATTTCACACTCTAGCTTTCAGAAAAGAGAATAAATTCCTGTTATCTTAAACCACCCAGTTTGTGGTAATCTGTTACAGTTTCCACAGGAAACGAATACAATAATTTTATACAAATAAAAATATTTTGAGTCTTAATTGTTGCCTTTATTTTTTAACATGGATTATTATTTTTTCCTGCTTACCTGCACAACTAAAATTCTACTCATAATTGACTTCCAAAAACTGATAGGAGGATGACTTTTTGCAACCACTACACACTGAGAGGAGCTGTTAGAGGTTATCGATGACCTATACGATATATCAGGCTATATACATGACACTGGATACAAAACAGTAAACTAGAAGTTGCAGGACATTTCTGCAAAGATTTTACAGTCTGTTGGAATACAGTAACAAGTAAAACAATAAATGTTTAACTATGTTATGATTCAATGTGGACTAGCAATAGGAGGACTCATTTTAGATTGGGTGGTCAGATGCAACTGTCATGAATAGATTATAACATTTAATTTGAAACCTAAGAAATGTCAATGCCTCAGTGATATTATAAGTAAAAATTAACATGTAATTTTACTCTGGGTTTCAATACAGTAGTGGCTTATAAAATCAATTAAGTGAGTCATGACTAGTCATTAAAAATTTTTAAAATATTCAGAGATATCACATATGGTAAGGATAAGAATCAGCATTGTTTTGTAAACTCTAGTTGTAGTTTTTACACACACACACACACATATGCATCCACACATGTTGCGTCATAGGATGCAGTTTATTTCTTATTGTAAAGTATGGCCACAAAAGCTGAAAAGACAATATTCCAGGTAAAGGACACAGTAGGTGTATAGGTCTCAAAGAAAAACAAAAGTTTGAACTATCTAAGGAACTAAAGCACCTCAGTGGACCCTACCTTAGTGAACACTGGGTGGAACAGTGGTGGAGTGGGGCAGGCATGTGGAGGAAGGAGTTAGGCATGAGGATGGTAGAGTCAGCAGGGCCTGCTTATGCGTGCTGTTAATTAGAGGCCCTGCCTTCTATTTACACATTTACTCAGTTGTGTGAAAAACATATTGGAAAAATCAAGAGTAGAAGCAAGAATGCCACTCCGTAAGATACAACAGTGGTATAGGCAAGAGATAGTGGTGATTTATACACAGGGGATCGTGGTGGTAGAAAGAAGATTCTATTGGGAAAAGGTTGAAAAGTATGTACTACAGTAATGCCAAAAATACAACGTTTGCATACTTTGGATTTGGTTTTCTTTTTACCTTTCTTCATATCTTGTATCTGGATAGCACTCATCATATATCCATAGAATTGCAAGAAGATATGTTATTGTATTTAAATTAAATGTATTTTATTTTCTTGCCTTAATCTGATCTACATTTTTCCTTTACTTGTCTCCTTTCCATTTCTGCAATTCCTTTTGTGATTTTCTGAAAAACAAGGACTACAACGTATTTTAAATTGATAAAAATCAAACTGAAAATGAAGGAAAATTAAAATAAATTCTTTGTCCTTCTAAGGATGGGCATGCAACATATTATCTAGTTTCAGAATCTTACCTACCTTCAAATGACAACTTGAGGCTGTGGTCAGTCAGCTGATTCCAGGACCAACGATGCTCCTAGAGGCACATCATTCAGTCTACACATTTCTGTTTTGAAAATACACAATAGGTTAGTGACTGCAAATATTTTGTTGGTAGTTTCCTTACTTTTGATATTTGTGTTTATTTTCCATTTGAACATATTTTCTGCTTTCCCCCTAAGCATAGCAGGCATAACCTCCTCTAGAAATGTAAAGAATCGGAGGCAGAATGGGGTTCTGAGGTAACTCATACTCTATATCAATGTATTTTAGTGTTATTTTAGTGACTTTTCCAGACCAGTAAGCTTTTTTGTTTTGTTTTGTTTTGTTTTGTCTCTCCCTCTCTCTTAATTCTACCATATCTCATATGCAAAAATAAGGTGCAGAGAAAATTGCTAGGAGAATTTGGCATGTGAAAATCAATTTACATTCTCTTTTCCCATCTGAGCTGCTTCCTCTTTGGGTCATTCATAAGGTGCCTGTGGGTAGAGATATTTTATTTAATGAGGATGAGTTCTTTCCACATTGTGCTTACACACCCTGGTCAATCAGCACATCCACACAAGTCCTCAAATGCAATAGAAGGGAAGTAACACACTCATGATTTACCAGTCCAGTGCTTTACCATTCCCCTCATCTCTTAAGGAAAGCTAGTTTGGTAAGCTGCAGGTATACTTTTATGCATATGCTAACGGCAGTATTTTTGTGTATAAAATTAATACCTCCATGTATGGGGGTTCCCCTTGTGTGTTTTCCAAACATAGCTTCTATCCAACGTGGCTTTAGCATTTTCTGAAGTAAAAAAGTCCCTTATTGTGGTCTTTGGTTGTAAATTCTGTATCGCCTCCTAAGTTTTTACCCATATGATTTTACAAGGTTAGTGGGCAGAGAAAAGTTTGAGACACTGTGACATGCACACAAAGTGTTAATAATCCATACAAGTATCCATTAAATAATCCATTTAACAAATACTTTAAAAATCACTCCTGTGATTCAACTTATAATCACAAGAACATTTTTATCTTAAGTGTTGATAGTACTTGACTGTGCTAAAAATGGGCATATTTGTGGTGCTCACAGAGCAATGGTCTAAGGACTGTACTAAATCTTATTGTTATACACAAATACATTTTGCTTCAATGAGAGAAAACTCACAACACGCAGACAGTGACCAACTGGGGACCCTCGATGTCTGATTCAGGAACTTCAGGCTATTACAATTTAGTACAGAAAAATCCATTCTTTTTGGCCTTAATGTATCATCGACGTTTATTCCACATTAAAAAAAAAATCAAAATAATAAAGACAAGAGGGAAGATAAGGTAAGCCATGAAATCATTTCAGTAAGTTCCACCTACATTTTTTTCTTTCATTTTATTCTTTGCTGCTTTATGGGAACAGTATTTTCTAATATCAAAATAAAAAATCTGGAAGAAGTGAGTAATCCTATTTCCAGTTGTTAGAGTTGTATGAGTGTTCAGGAACTTGTATTGTGTTATGCTTTCAAATTCCATTAATAGTCATTTGCCTTGACAGAAAAATCTCTGCTATTCTGTACTTTTTTAAAACAAAAATCCCTCTAATGGATTTTACCAAGAAGCAAGTGCTTGAGTCTCAGTTTTGTGAGCTGAGACTGGCACCTACTGGTAAAATAAATATAGATCTCAGTTGAAATAAATTTTTTCAATCATAGGTAGAAGTATATGGTTTCGTGAGCTACTGTGATACTGCTTTTTTTCATTTGAGTTAGTAATATCAAAATTAAAAATTATAAATTCTCATTTTCTATATTCATATTATCCAAGTAACATTTAAAAGATAAAAGGTGGCTAATGTCCACTGATTTCAAGAAACTTAATAAATCTATAAACTACCTAAATTTCCAAACAAATTAGAATGAATCTGTCTGAATTTATTATCAAGAATAAGTGTGTCCCACGGAACTGAGTTAAGAACTATAATGGACAATACATAAACGGTCTCAGATATGCCTCAACATTAATTTGAAATAAGGAGTGCCTTATCTCATAAGGTAATTCTATCACTTGTGTTTCTAAATCCAGGCTGGATAAATATCAGTCAAGAAGACCACACAAGTGATTTATGTAATAAACATGAGGTAGACAATAACATTTAAGATACTTGTTTTCTGTCCTTCATTTCGGTTCTTACAGACCTGGTTTGTAGCATCAAGGTCTACAGAGTTGCCTAAACCCAAAAACGTAAGAAGCATTCTTGATTTCTTGTTTGTCCCTATTCTTTTCAACCATTTCCTTAGTAAGTTTTAGCTCTCCATCAGACATATGTCCTATATTCATCTGTTTCATTTAAGCTTTACTGCTCCCCTTGCCAAATCACCATCTTCTCACCTGGAATACTAGGCTGTTAGTTGACAGTGGTGGGGGAGGATCTTCTGTTATATTGCAATTCTAATAATCCTATTTTGAACACAGCAGAGTGATATTTAAATGTAAATCCCATATTTAAATTGCATCATGAGCTACAGAAGAAAAAGAAATGTTTCTGTATTCAGGATGGTGTTTGGCACATATTACATCTACTGTATTAGCAATATTTGCTATCACATTATGCTAATTAAAATTTCTTTACATTTCAAAAACAGGATACTAAACTCCTTAAATCACAAGGCAAATTTAGCTAGATGATATTTTTTTAAAGATGTATAAATCATAATTCATAGGATTAAATTTGTTTTTAAATTGATTACATATTTGATACACTATACTACAGAGTCTCCAGTTTTATGAATATCTTATCACAGAGAAAGTTTACATTTTATTATTGCAATTCTACAGATTTTTGTCCTGGGAGTAATAAAGTTATACATGTTAATTATTTGTCTTCAACCTTTTCCATTAGGTAGTATGAATATCTAAATTATAGGCGTCAAGTGCTACTTTGGATATCCCAGAATATTTTTAACAGCTTTATTAAAGTATAATTGACATTGAGAATTATATGCACTCTCTCTGTATATATATGCTATAAAAATATACCTCCATTTCTCTTTGACCAATTGAGTGAAGTTTACTTTTACATATGTTATAAACACTTTAATACATTATTATTTTTGTTTTACAATTATTTTTTAAAGAAAGTGGCCAGGTGTGGTAGCTAATGCCTGTAATCTCAGTGTACTGGAAGGCCAAGGTGAGAGGATCTTTTGAGACTGGAGTTTGAGACCAGCCTGGGCAACATGGAAAGACCCCCATATCTACAGAAATAGAGTTAGTCAAATGTAGTTGCACATGTCTGTTGTCTCAGCTACTTTGGTGAATGAGGTAAGAGGATCACTCAGCACAGGAGTTTCAGGCTACAGTGAGCTATGATTATAGCACTGTACTTCAGCCTAAGTGACAGAATGAGATCAAAAATAAAGAAAAGAGGAAGGAAGGAAGGAAGGAAGGAAGGAAGGAAGGAAGGAAGGAAGGAAGGAAGGAAGGAAGGAAAGAAAAAGAAGAGAGAAAGAAGAGAAAGAGAAAGAAAAGAAAAGGGAAAGAAAAAAGAAGGAAGGAAGGAGGGAAGAAAGAGA
>NC_045440.1:113697753-113756574 GCF_002776525.5 Piliocolobus tephrosceles | reverse complement strand
GAAGGAAGGAAGGAAGGAAGGAAAATAAAGAAATTAAACTAATAAGTAATCCTATAATTTGTTATAAGAAAAATTTGATAAAATAGATATGTTATCTTAAAAAAGAACTAAGATCAGAATATTTATCCTTGTGTAGATCCGTATTTCTTTCTCTTTTTATCTACAGTCTGAAATTATTATATTGTAATGAGTTATGCTGGTAATGAGTTATGCTGCTAATGAGTTACTTCAGTTTTTGCATGTATGTCTGGAAAAGTCCTCATTTGCTATTATTTTAAAAGCCAGTTTCACTAGGTATAGTTTCCTAGGTTATTATCTTCTGCGTTTTCATTGTGTTTTAAAAATGCTGCTCAATTATCTTCTTACCTACATTGTAACTGGCAAGAAATATGTTGTCATTCTTATCCAAGTTCCTTTTTATACAACATATCTTTTTTTGCTCTAACTAATATTATGATTATTTTTTCTTTTTTACTGGTTTGAGCAATTTGAATATCATGTATGTTGGTAGAATTGTCTTCATGTTTCTTGTACTTGTACTTGAAATTTACTGAGCTTCTTGGGTATAAGGGAATAGAGAGGTTGTCAAATTTGGAAACTTTTTAGCCATAATTTCTTCAAATGTTATTGTCTACGCTCTCTCTCCTCTCAAGGATCAGAGAGCAGAGCTCTGTACACAGGCAAAGGCAACAGAGAGGCTTTTGCTTGGTGATAAAGCATTGAAAAACCACACAAGTCATTGCGGATTGCAAATAGAAGTTGAATTAAACAAAGAAATATTTATGAATTTTGTTGTCATACCAAATAACACAAGCAGTTTAAATTAGTGAACTTTCTTTTGTGCCATTGTGTTGCTTTAGTGTACCATAGAAACTTCCTTGAGTTGATTATAATAAGATACCTAACCATTTCAAAAAATGACCCAATGTGAGCCTTTGCCTTGCTCTGGACTCAGTCTCTTCATACAACCTTTTTCCTCACAACATTTTAAGCTTCAGGAAAACAAAGGGAACGTCTGGCTTTTTTTCCATTCCTATATTCTCTGTACCTAACATAGTGCCTGTTATATAAAGGGGACTCAAAAATTGACGTACTAAAAGAATAAGTCATCAACAGCTAGAGGAATTGGAAGAGAAGAACGAGAAGAAGTATTTATATTTGAGAGAACAGCATATATGTAGGCAGAGAGTAATAAAAGAGCATATTGCAATTAGGTTACTGTAGGTACCTTTATAGAACAAAGAAAACTCAGAGGGGAATGACAAGGTGTAATAATGGAAGTCACAAATAGCCTTATAGAGCTGAGAATAAAGAAATGCTGCTTTATTGTGGAGACTTCAGTGAAATATTGAAACATAATCAACTTATGGATTGAAATGAGTAGGTTTAAATTTTTGAAAGTTCATGCAAAAATCTAGAGGCTAGATTGAAAGTGGTAAAAACATGAGAACAATAAACTAATTAGAAGTCTACTGCAGTAGGTAGAAGCACCTGAGCTAAGAGAGAAGCAACAGAAATAAAATCTATTCAAGAGAATTATAAAAATCATATCCTAAAACATGTTTTCTTTTTTTTTAGGTGCAGAGTGGTGAAAATAAGTATTTTCGATCTACAGGTGGCATCAAAATCATGTTGGGGAAGAAAGAAAATAAATTAAGCTTTAAAAGCTTGAGGTTGAGGTACTTGTGAAAAATCTAAGTGAAAATAGCTACTTAGCTTTAAAGCTCTGAGAGCTAGTATTCATTCATTCAGTTCATCAGTGATTGTTTACTGAGAATCGTTTCTTGTGTGTTCCAGGCACTGTTTTATAGGTGCTGAGGGTTCAGTAGTGAAGAAGTTCTTGCATTTATGAAGCTGAGAATATAAAGTGGATATGAACAAAAATCAAGGAGACAAATGAATACATAGCGGAATTTCAGTTAGTGATGGGTAATGGGAAGAAAATAAAGCAGTTTCAGTGTCTAGAGTAGAGGCTATTTTAAATTGGGTAGTCAGAAATCCTTGTAGGCTAGGAGATGATATTTAAACACAGACTTTCATAATAAGAATGAATTTTGTCACATTAGCTAAGGGAGAAGAAAATGTTAAGTGGTGGCAAGTTGTCAACATTGTCAAAACCTACAGAGAGATAGCAAAATCAGGATATATAAATGTTCTTTGGCTCTAGCTATTTGGAGGCTACTGGTGAACAAAATGAGAACAGTATGAGTAGGAGAACAGATGTTGGATTGGAAAAGAAAAGAGTAACTGGGTTTGAAAAAGAACAGTTAGCATAATTTTTAAAAGAAAGCTTGATGGCAAAAGAACAGAGAGAGGTAGGACTGATTCCAGGAGTGCCAGGAGAGTAATTTGTATGTTTTTCCAATTATATTTTTATGACTCTTCATAGTACATTTTATGCAGTCCTCTTGAAAAAATATAATCGAACTCACTGAGAAAATAATATGTTATTTTGGGGTGTGTGATAACATATTTTTCTTAGACCATTAATTCCATGGAGAACTAAAGTGGACAAAAGCTGCAGTGCTCTAAGTAAAATCTCTGCGTGCTCCCTGGCATACAGCATTGAAATCCAGCCACTCATGGCTTATACCATAATGGTTTGGGCTTAGTATTTTTAAAACATTTTTAAAATTAAGGGGTGAGACTTGTTCCTTGAGTCATTGTTTTTATAACGAGATTTTAAACTATCCTTTAGAGAATGATTAAAATATTTACTCTTTCTGATTTAACATCATGGGAGCAAGTCTTGGTAAAAATGTTACACTTTCGATAATAGACATGCAGATATGCCTCTAAAAATAAAAGCTGAAAGACTAAGTATAATTTGGTCTAATAATCTTAGTTCCACCATGCTGGTACTCTTGAGTGTATAAGCAATTCTTATTGTACCAAGTAACCCTTAAAATGTATTGTCAAACTATGACAACAATCGTTATTTTCTTCTCCTTTCAGTGATTGTGCCTTTATATTATCAGGCAGTGATGCTTTTTCTGATTTTTAAAGTAAGATTTTCTAGCTACTTTTTGAAAGCTTTTATCAAGAAAGCCTCTGGTGCTGAAAATTAAATGTCTCCAGCAATGTGTTTTGTCATTAGAATGTGAACTAATGATCTGATTGTGTCTCTACCTAGAAACTGCTCAGGAGACCTAGATTTTAATTGAGTCTAGCAAGTTAAATAGGGCTGTGTTTGCCATGCTAGGCAACCTTCAGGTCTTAGACAAGTTGCTGAGCATTTTTCATTACCAATTAATATATGACACTTTAAATATTATGGCTTTGCTATTCTTTACTGAAAAACAACTAGGGCAGGGTTCTTAAATGAAAAAATGTTAAGAATATCTTCAACTCCTGCAATTAGATTTCTATTCAGAATTCTCTGCAATTATTTCTAAAGGTAGAAAGGTGACTCTAAGACTTTCCACATTCTTTAATAATCTAAACCTCTCTCACCACAAGAACAATGTCTACATTATGTGCGTGCATAGTTGCTGAAAATACTTAGGAAATTACAATGCTTTATCATCATTTGGTGAATAACAAATATATGACTTTTCTTTTGGATCTGCCAAATCATTATTAATTGAATCAAATTGTTGTACAGGCTAAACTATTTTTTAAACTGGGCTTTAGGGGACTTAGTTTTTTTTTTATTAAGACCTTCCAGAGAAACATGAGTCTGTAAATTAATCTTTACACTGCTTTGTCTATAAAAGTGAGCAAAGAGAATGTAAATAGCTATATTTATTCTATACCATAAATTCAGACTTCATTATAGGCAGATTTCATATTTTCTCTTTTCTAAAATGTTGTTTGGAAACTGGTTGTTTTCAACTTGAAAGATATTTCTGATAGCAAGAAAATTAAAATTGATGATGAGTATTTAAGCTACCACAAGTCCTATTTATTAGATATTGTACAGTCTACTCATATTACTAATTGAAATAAAATTAAATTGAGAGATTTATATAGAGGGTGGAGGTTTTTGAGTCTTACTGTATATATTCTCAACAAAATATAGGCTTTTGGAGGGATAGAAGGAGATGTAAATTGTGGGAAAGAATTACACAATAGCCACACACAAAAGATGAAATACCAAGAAATACAGCTAACCAAAGAGACAAGAGATCTCTACAAGGAGAATTACAAAGCATTGTTGAAAGAAATCAGAGACTACATGAATAAATGGAAAAATTTCCATGATAATGGAGTGAAGGAATCAATGTTATAAAAATGGCCTATACTGCCCAAAGCAATTTACAGATTAGAAAAAAAGCATTTTAAAATTCATAAGGACAAAAAAAAAAAAAAAAAAAAGAAGAGCCCAAATAGCCAAAACAATTCTAAGCAAAACGAATAAAGCAAGCATCACACTACCAAAATTCAAACTATACTATATAAAGCCACAATAACCAAAATAGCTTAGTACTTATACAGATACAGACACACAGAGCAATGGAGCAGAACAGAAACCTCAGAAGTAAAGCTGCACAGCTGCAATTATCTGATATTCAACAAGGATAATAGAAACAAGCCATGAAGAAAGGACTCCCCATTCAATAAATGGTGCAGGGAGAGCTGGCTAACCATATGCGGAAGAATGAAACTGGACTCCTATCTTTAACCATATACAAAAATAAATGGATGTTTTAATTTATGTATGTCGAAAGGGTCAATGAAGTTACTTAATCTATTAATCACCTCATCAATTTATCATTATTTTGTAGTGAGAACATTAAACATCTATCCTTTTAGCACTTTTGAAATATAAAATACATTGTTATCAACTGTGGTCACCATTCAGTGCAGTAGAGGACTAAAATATATTCCTTCAGTCCATCTAAAACTTTGTACCCTTTGGTCAACATTTGTCCTTACCCCATCCCCTAGATTGCCATGTAGAGTGTACTATCTGTCTAAATTAAATTCAAGATAAAGAAGAAAGAATAAGAATAAACTGTTTCCTTTTATTTTCCTGTATCCAATACCGGTCTTCAGCAAAATTTTCCAAAGTCCTGTGTACACCCAAATCCTACTGTCTCTCCAGCTTCATAGGTTGTCACAACTTTCTCACAAAGGGCAAAGTCCCTCTAAAGAATCACTAAACCAAGTCAAGAGACTAACAATTGGAGAGTAATTTTTAACATACATAACAGAAATATAATGACTAATCCTACATAGCGCTTTTTACATATTGTTACAAAAAGAAAAGAGCACTATAGAAAAATGTTCAAAAGAAATGAATCGATAGTTCTGAAAAAATAAATGAGAAAGTGTCTCATGCTCATTTGAAAGGATATTCCACTTCTCAAAGAAATGAAAGTTAAAATAATCATTTGGAAATCACTTTCATCTACTAGATTTAAAAATAATGAACATTTTGTTATATTTAATTCTCTCAAATGAATGGAAATTTAGAAAATCTTATTAACATTAGCGGGAAGATAAAATGATACAAGGTGTAGGAAGAGCAATTCAGCTAAATCGGTCAGTAATTAAAATGCACAAACCAATTTTTTTTTGTAACTAAGTCGAATTTTAACTTTTATCTTTTTATCAACTTTTATTTTAAATTCAGAAGTACAGATACAGGTGTGTTACATCGGTAAACTTGTGCTGTGGGAGTTTGTTGTATAGAATATTTAATCACCCAGGTACTAAACCTAGTACCCATTGGTCATTTTTCCTGATCCTCTCCCTCCTCCCACCACCCACCCTATGATAGGCCCCAGTGTGTTGTTCCCCTGTGTATCCATGTGTCACTAAATGCAATTGCAACAAAAATATTATTTTATCTTTATTCTGTTTAAGAATGTATAATAGACATACCAGTCTCTAGATATGTAAGCATAGCCAAAGAAAGCAAAGACATACATTCTTTGACAGTAACACTAAAATTATCTGAAACGGTAAATGACTAAAAGGTAAGTTTATGTGCCATTTGAGACTTAGGTACCATAATTTATTTCATTAAAGAGTAGTTTATTTCACTGCCCTTTAGTGAAATAAATTATGGTACGGATGCTGCAATGAAAAAGAATGAAGCAAATTTAGGCATCAAAATAAAGATGCTAGAACAAAGGTATAGCATGGTCTTATTGGTATAAAACATGTCAGAAATACATGGAGGGATACTCAAAACTCTTCATGCTGCCTATGTGACATAAACTTGTAGCTATAAGGTGAGAGGAAGACTATGTTTGAGAGCAAATTTTTTTCTATATTTTTAATATTTAACATGTGCATGTGGTAATATCTTCTAAAGGTAGTTCTGATACACATGCTGTTATTTTTAAAATGTTTTCTTCTTTATCCATATAATCTGGTTTTTACTAAATTGAATTAAAATTTGAATATATTCAATAGCCTTATAATCTGCAATTTCAAAGATGTTTTCAGGGGAAAGGAAAAAAATAATTGAGAACATATTCTATGCTCTGTCCATCTTGCTTCTCACAATATTCCTATGAGGTAGACTTTACCATCTATTTTATTGTTGACAAAACATAATCACTATATTAGTTTGCTCAAAGTCACAAACTAGAAAGAGGCAAAACGAAAATTCAGAGTTTAGTCTTTGATCAAAGACTCAATTTAAAAAAATGCTGCAAATAAAAATTTTCAGCTGGCAAATTTCAGTGATATGAAAAATTTCAGTCATAATTGAATAATATCAAAGCAGGAAACAAAAAACATTTTGTTTCTCTAGTTGTTTATTGTTTAGATACCTTTTGCACTTTTAAGATGCTTAAGTTTTTATATTTTCTTCCCTTTTTCACCTTTTAGCTTGTGGATTCTCATGAAGTTCCTTCCCCACTAGAGTAGTTCAAGAAATACCAACTGGCAAGAATCAGTGCATAAAGACAGAATCCTTTATGATGAACATGTAGAGGGGAATAAAGGCCACACTTGAGAACTCCCAATATGTGAGGTATAGGGGGAAAATCATAGCTTCCATTACAATTATGTCCACATCATTGTATCAATACATAAAGTGAGAATTTAAAAACTCACACAAGGAGATTTTAATGTTTTAGAGTAGTAATATTAGTAAAAATAAAACAGGATTGCAAAGCCAACCTCACAGAGAATTTGGGAGCAAATACCCTGCCCAAGTCTAAAAATTAAGACTTGTAGGTATTGTCTCTCTTTCCCCAAAAAAAAGTTGTATAGATTTCTAAGATTAGGAGCATATAGAAAGATCAAGTAAAACAAGGAGAAAAGATACTTGCTTCTTTTAATGTTACATTCCATAATGAAGTACCAATGAGTTTATAGTAGAAATTAAAAGATTCACACAAAGACATTACTATATTTTAGATCAATATTATTAATTTAACTGCACAAAGTTCAATCAAATAGAATGCAGCATTTAATCAATTTGTTACGTTTGGCCTATCTATACGAACAGAATTTATTTACCTACTATTGAGACTTTATTTTAGTTCAGTATTATCTGACACATTTGTTTAAGCACCTCATGTATCCCACACAATTTACTAGCCACAGATAGAGAAAAATGAGTAAGACAGGATTCTTGACCTGGACAATTTCACTGTATTCTTGGGTATGACACTACTTGAGTTGTTTGAAAAAAATGTTGAGCTACGAGATTGATAACATCACTTATATTTACCCACTAACTTGAAAGAAGTCAGATTTCGAATTTGCTGGGAAATATCTAAATCTTGCACTAAACCTAGTGACATGTTGTTCCGTTTCTCAACTTGTGTATTACACTGTGTCAATCTTTTGATTTCACAGTCCAGAAGAGACAAAAGCATAGAATGAGGCCCAACCACAGTCTACTATTGCCTAAATAAGAAATCTTACTTTCCTTATACTGACATTAATGGGATGTTTTATCCTGGTACAGGCAGAATGCTAAAAGCCTGACACTGTCTTCAAAAAAAAAAGTCCCAAGTCTTGAGATTCTTACTGTCATCTTGGAAACAAGTGTATAAGACAAAAAAAAAAAAAAAAAAAAAAAAAGAAAAGTAAGAGAATGTTTTTCAGAAAATATCACAGAAATCCATTACATAATTAATTAAATCTGTGAAGTTAGGAAATTAACTTACATTTCATCTCTTTCCAAGAACTTCATATTTAGAGCCTAGCTAAGATACAGTATCTGTTACTGATAAATGTCTTCTTTTATATTCACATAAAACATTTTTTGGGGAAGTAGAATAGCTTATTATATTTAAACCCTGAAATTAATAGGATTTAACAACATAAATTTGTGTACATGCATGACAAAAGATGATGACAAATTATTCCAGTGCCCAATGTGGGTTTAAGTATTTTTACCTCTCTGTGGTTTTGCATGCTTGTTTCCTTTGAATAGCTATGCATAGATTTTGTGTACGTCTTTCTAGTTATTAATTACCCTCAAATGCAGCAAACATGTCATAAAAAGTATTGTGGGGAGGAAATGAAGTAATTCTCAAATTATATTTGGATTGGCTGTCTCAAATCCCTGTAACGTAATTTGTATTTCCTTCCCATAGGGCACATTACCCCCTCCCATATCTTCTCTGCATCAAGTTTTTGATAATTCAGTGAAACTTACTGATTATCACCTGCTCTCGAGGTAATCATCTAGTGATAGGCACAATCTCTTTCTTGTTGTGCCTCACATTCTAAGCTCAAAATTTAGTTTTATCAATTGTTGTTGTGGTGGTGGTGGTTGTGGTTGTTCAATTTTGTTTTTTCATGTACTGTGGGTTTCAATTGTGCCTCTCAGACTAAGACATTCTCCTATTTCAATATGATTAGCACCAATAAAAACCCAAGCTTGAATAATGTGAAACAAATTCAAATATGTGCACGTAACCGGGATATTCATTAGGCCTCACAAATGTATGAGCCTGACTTAGGGAAGATCATTATATCTGTAGGTTTGTTTACCGCCACAGCCACTGTTTATGCTGTGGTACCTGATGTGGTTTGGCCAGGTCCCCACCCAAATCTCATCTTGAATTCCCACCTGTTGTGTGAGGAACCTGCTGAAAGATAGTTGAATCATGGGGGCAGCTCTTTCCCTGCTGTTCTCTTGATAGTGAATAAGTCTCATGAGATCCGATGGTTTTAAAAATGGGAGTTTCCCTTAACAAGCCTCTCTGCCTGCCAACATTCACGTAAGATGTGACTTGCTTCTCTTTGCCTTCCACCATGATTGTGAGGCCTCCCCAGCCATGTGGAACTATAATACCACTAAACTTCTTTTTTATTATTATTATTATACTTTAAGTTCTAGGGTACATGTGCACAACGTGCAGGTTTGCTACATATGCATGCATGTGCCATGTTGGTGTGCTGCACCCATTAACTCGTCATTTATATTAGGTATATCTCCTAATGCTATCCCTCCCCTCTCCCCCAACCCCATTACAGGCCCCGGTGTGTGATGTTCCCCACACTGTGTCCAAGTGTTGCCATTGTTCAATTCCCACCTATGAAAGCAGTGTTTGGTTTTCTGTCCTTGCAACAGTTTGCTCAGAATGATGGTTTCCAGCTTCATCCATGTCCCTGCAAAGGACATCAACTCATCCTTTTTTATGGCTATGTAGTATTCCATGATGCATATGTGCCACATTTTCTTAATCCAGTCTATCACTGATGTACATTTGGGTTGGTTCCAAGTCTTTGCTATTGTGAATAGTGCCACAATAAACACATGTGTGCATGTGTTTTTATAGCAGCATGATTTATAATCCTTTGGGTTTATATCCAATAATGGGATGACTGGGTCAATGATATTTCTAGTTCTAGATCCTTGGGGAATCACCACACTGTCTTCCACAATGGTTGAACTAGTTTACAGTGCCACCAACAGTGTAAAACTGTTCCTATTTCTCCAAATCCTCTCCAGCACCTGTTGTTTCCTGATTTTTTAATGATCGCCATTCTAACTGATATGAGATGGTATCTCATTGTGGTTTTGATTTGCATTTATCTGATGGCCAGTGATGATGAGCATTTTTTCATGTGTCTGTTGGTTGCATAAATGTCTTCTTTTGAGAAGTGTCTGTTCATATCCTTTGCCCACTTTTTGATGGGCTTCCTTGATTTTTTCTTGTAAATTTGTTTGAGTTCTTTGTAGATTCTGGATATTAGCCCTTTGTCAGATGAGTAGATTGCAAAAATTTTCTCCCATTCTGTAGGCTGCCTATTCACTCTGATGGTAGTTTATTTTGCTATGCAGAAGCTCTTTAGTTTAATTAGATCCCATTTGTCAATTTTGGCTTTTGTTGCCACTGCTTTTGGTGTTTTAGTCATGAAGTCCTTGCCCATGCCTATGTTCTGAATGGTATTACCTAGGTTTTCTTCTAGGGTTTTCACAGTTTTAGGTCTAACATTTAAGTCTCTAATTCATCTTGAATTAATTTTTGTATAAGGTATAAAGAAGGGATCCAGTTTCAGCTTTCTACATATTGCTAGCCAGTTTTCCCAGCACAATTTATTAAATAGGGAATCCTTACCCCATTTCTTGTTTTTGTCAGGTTTATCAAAGATCAGATGGTTGTAGATGTGTGGTATTATTTCTGAGAGCTCTGTTCTGATCCTTTGGTCTATATCTCTTTTGGTACCAGTACCATGCTGTTTTGATTACTGTAGCCTTGTAATATAGTTTGAAGTCAGGTAGTGTGATGCCTCCAGCTTTGTTCTTTTGACTTAGGATTGTCTTGGCAATGTGGGCTTTTTTTGGTTCCATATGAACTTTAAAGAAGTTTCTCCCAATTCTGTGAAGATAGTCATTGGTAGCTTGATGGGGATGGCATTGAATCTGTAGATTACCTTGGGCTGTATGGCCATTTTCATGATATTGATTCTTCCTATCCATGAGCATGGAATGTTCTTCCATTTGTGTGTGTCCTCTTTTATTTCATTTAGCAGTGGTTTGTAGTTCTTCTTGAAGAGTTCCTTCACATCCCTTGTAAGTTGGATTCCTAGATGTTTTATTCTTTTTGAAGCAATTGTGAATGGGAGTTCACTCATGGTTTGGCTCTCTGTTTGTCTGTTATTGGTGTATAAGAATGCTTGTGATTTTTGTACATTGATTTTGTATCCTGAGACTGCTGAAATTGCTTATCAGCTTAAGAAGATTTTGGGCTGAGATGATGGGGTTTTCTAAATATAAAATCATGTCATCTGCAAGCAGGGATAATCTGACTTCCTCTTTTCTGAATTGAATACCCTTTATTTCTTTCTCCTGCCTGATTGCCCTGGCCAGAACTTCCAACACTATGTTGAAAAAGGAGTGGTGAGAGAGGGCATCCCTGTCTTGTGCCAGTTTTCAAAGGGAATGCTTCCAGTTTTTGCCCATTCAGTAGATACTGGCTGTGGGTTTGTCATAAATAGCTCTTATTATTTTGAGATATGTCACAGCAATACCTAATTTATTGAGAGTTTTTAGCATGAAGGGCTATTGAATTTTGTCAAATACTTTTTCTGCATCTATTGAGATAATCGTGTGGTTTTTGTCTTTGGTTCTGTTTATATGCTGGATTACGTTTATTGATTTGAGTATGTAGAACAAGTCTTGCATCCCAGAGATGAAGGCCACTTGATCATGGTGGATTTTTGATGTGCTGCTGGATTAGGTTTGCCAGTATTTTATTGAAGATTTTTGCATTGATGTTCATCAGGGATACTTCTCTAAAATTCTCTTTTTTGTTGTTGTTGTGTCTCTGCCAGGCTTTGGTATCAGGATGATGCTGGCCTCATAAAATGAGATATGGAGGATTCCCTCTTTTCTATTGATTGGAATAGTTTCAGAAGGAATGGTAGCAGCTCCTACTTGTACTTCCAGTAGAATTCGGCTGTGAATCCGTCTGATCCTGGACTTTTTTTTGGTTGGTAGGCTATTAATTGTTGTCTCAATTTCAGAGCCTGTTATTGGTCTATTCAGGGACTCAACTTCTCCCTGGTTTAGTCTTGGGAGGGTGTATGTGTTCAGGAATTTATCCATTTCTTCTAGATTTTCTAATTTATTTGTGTAGAGGTGTTTGTATTATTATCAGATGGTAGTTTGTATTTCTGTGGGATTCATGGTGATATCCCCTTTATCATTTTCATTGGGTCTATTTGATTCTCCTACCTTTTCTTCTTCATTAGTCTTGCTAGCAGTCTAACAATTTTATTGATATTTTCCAAAAACCAGCTCCTGGATTCATGGATTTTTTGAAGGGTTTTTGTGTCTCTGTCTCCTTCAGTTCTGCTCTGATCTTAGTTATTTCTTGCCTTCTGCTAGCTTTTGAATGTGTTTGCTCTTGCTTCTGTAGTTCTTTTAATTGTGATGTTAGGGCATCAATTTTAGACCTTTCCTGCTTTCTCTTGTGGGCATTTAGTGCTATAAATTTCCCTCTACACACTGCTTTAAATGCGTCCCAGAGATTCTGGTATGTTGTGTCTTTGTTCTCGTTGGTTTCAAAGAATATCTTTATTTCTGCCTTCATTTCGTTATGTACCTAGTAGTCATTCAGGAGCATGTTGTTCAATTTCCATGTAGTTGAATGGTTTTGAGTGAATTTCTTAGTCCTGAGTTCTAATTTGATTACACTGTGATCTGAGAGACAGTTTGTTATAATTTCTGTTCTTGTACATTTGCTGAGGAGTGCTTTACTTCAAACTATGTGGTCAATTTTGGAATAAGTGCAAAGTGGTGCTGAGAAGAATGTGTAATCTGTTGATTTGGAGTGGACAGTTCTGTAGATGTCTATTAGGTCTGCTTGGTGCAGAGCTGAGTTCAATTCCTGAAAATCCTTGTTAACTTTCTGTCTCGATCTGTCTAATGTTGACAGTGGGGTGTTAAAGTCTCCCATTATTATTGTGTGTAGTAGTCTAAGTCTCTTTGTAAGTCTCTAAGGACTTGCTTTATGAATCTGGATGCTTCCCTATTGGGTGCATATATATTCAGGATAGTTAGGTCTTCTTGTTGAATTGATCCCTTTACCATTACGTAATGGTCTTCTTTGTCTCTTTTGATCTTTGTTGGTTTAAAATCTGTTTTATCAGAGACTGGGATTACAACCCCTGCCTTTTTTTGTTTTCCATTTGCTTGGTAGATCTTCCTCCATCCCTTTATTTTGAGCCTCTCTGTGTCTCTGCGCATGAGATGGGTCTCTTGAATATAGCAAGCTGATGGGACTTGACTCTATCCAATTTGTCAGTCTGTATCTTTTAGTTGGAGCATATAGACCATTTACATTTAAGGTTAATATTTTTATGTCTGAATTTGATCCTGTCATTTTGATGTTAGCTGGTTATTTTGTTCGTTAGTTGATGCGGTTTCTTCCTAGCATCAACAGTCTTTACAATTTGGCATGTTTTTGCAGTGGCTGGTACGGGTTGTGCCTGTCCATGCTTAGTGCTTTCTTCAGGAGCTCTTGTAGGGCAGGTCTGGTAGTGACAAAATCTCTCAGCATTTGCTTTTCTGTAAAGGATTTCATTTCTCCTTCACTTATGAAACTTAGTTTGGCTGGATATGAAATTCTGGGTTGAATATTTTCTTTAAGAATGCTGAATATTGGCCGCCACTCTCTTCTGGCTTGTAGAGTTTCTCCTGAGAGATCCACTGTTACTTTGATGGGCTTCCCTTTGTGGGTGACCTGACCTTTCTCTCTGGCTGCCCTTAACATTTTTTTCTTCATTTCAACTTTGGTGAATCTGACAATTATGTGTCTTGGAGTTGTTCTTCTTGAGGAGTATCTTTGTGGCATTCTCTGTATTTCCTGAATTTGAATATTGGCCTGCCTTTCTATGTTGGGGAAATTCTCCTGCATAATATCCTGAAGAGTGTTTTCCAACGTGGTTCCATTCTCCCTGTCACTTTCAGGTACACCTATCAGATGTATATTTGTTTTTTTCACATAGTCCCATATTTCTTGGAGGCTTTGTTCATTTCTTTTTACTCTTTTTTCTCTAAACTTCTCTTCTCACTTCATTTCATTCATTTGATCTTCAATCACTGATACCCTTTCTGCCACTTGATCAAATCGGCTACTGAAGCTTGTGTATGCATCACATAGTTTTCATGCCATGGTTTTCAGCTCCATCAGGTCATTTAAGGACTTCCCTACACTGGTTATTCTAGTTAGCTGTTTGTCTAATCTTTTTTCAAGGTTTTTAGCTTCTTTGCGATGGGTTTGAACTTCCTCCTTTAGCTCGGAGAAGTTTGATCGTCTGAAGCCTTCTTCTCTCAACTCGTCAAAGCCATTCTCTGTCCAGCTTTGTTCCATTGTTGGCGAGGAGCTGCGTTCCTTTGGAGGGGGAGAGGCGCTCTGATTTTTAGAATTTTCATCTTTTCTGCTCTGGTTTTTCCCCACCTTTGTGGTTTTATCTACCTTTGTTCTTTGATGATGGTGATGTACAGATGGGGTTTTGGTGTGGATGTCCTTTCTGTTTGTTAGTTTTATTTCTAACAGTCAGGACCCTCAGCTGCAAGTCTGTTGGAGTTTGCTGGAGGTCCACTCCAGACCCTATTAGCCTGGGTATCAGCAGCAGAGGCTGCAGAACAGAGAATATTGCTGAACAGCAAATGTTGCTGCCTGATTGTTCCTCCGGAAGCTTCATCTCAGATGGGTACCCGGCCTTTTGAGGTGTCCGTCTGCCCCTAATTGGGGTTGCCTCCCAATTAAGCTACTCGGGGGTCAGGGACACACTTGAATAGGCAGTCTGTCTGTTCTCAGATCTCAAACTCCGTGCTGGGAAAACCATTACTCTCTTCAAAGCTGTCAGACAGGGACATTTAAGTCTGCAGAGGTTTCTGCTGCCTTTTGTTTTGCTATTCCCTGCCCCCAGAGGTAGAATCTACAGAGGCAGGCAGGCCTCCTTGAGCTGCGCTGGGCTCCATCCAGTATGAGCTTCCTGGCTACTTTGTTTACTTCCTCAAGCATCAGCAAGGGTGGGCACCCCTCCTCTAGCCTCGCTGCCACCTTGCAGTTCAATCTCAGACTGCTGTGCTAGTAAGGAGCGAGGCTCCGTGGGTGTTGGACCTTCTGAGCCAGGCACGGGATATAAACTCCTGGTATGTCATTTGCTAAGACCATTGGAAAAGCACAGTATTAGGGTGGGAGTGACTGGATTTTCCAGGTGCCGTCTGTCACAGCTTCCCTTGGCTGGGAAAGGGAATTCCCTGACCCATTGCACTTCCCAGGGGAGAAGATGCCTTGTCCTGCTTCAGCTCACATTCAGTGGGCTGCACCCACTGTCTTGCAGCCAATGTCCGACAAGCCCCAGTGAGATGAACCCGGTACCTGAGTTGGAAATATAGAAATCATAGATCTTCTGCATCATTCTCACTTGAAGCTGTAGACTGGAGCTGTTCCTATTTGGCCATCTTGGAACCACGCCTCTCCATTAAACTTCTTTCTTTTGTAAATTTCCCATTTTTGGGTATGTCTTTAATCAGCAGTGTGAAAACGGACTAATTCAGTACCCAACATATGACCACTGATTACTTCTTGTTTCTTGATACTTGGGGCATCTTTATTCTCTTTGGTACATTCCTCCATAGTTTAATAAATGTCCCTTCTTATGATTTCCACATCTCATCCTCTCTCCTGAAAAGAAGTACATTTTTCTTTCAGAGATTGTTGGGGAAGAGGAAGACGAGTTCTTTAGCAGAGAGGCTGACACTCCCATGAAACAGTGCTTTAGTTTTCATGCAGCACTTTCCTTCTAGTTCTTTTAAATAGAGCTCCTGGGATTGGGAATGTCAAGGCCTGTTGATGAATAACTGTTTATATAACTGATATGTTTTGGCTGTGTCCCCAGCCAAATCTCATCTTGAATCGTAGTTCTTATAATCCCCATGAGTCATGGGAGGGACCTGGTAGGAGGTAATTGAATCATGGGGCAGGTTTTCTCTTGCTGTTCTCAGGTGAGTGAGTAAGTCCCACCAGATCTAATGGTTTTATAAAGGGCAGTTCTCCTGCACAGGTTCTCTTGCTTGCCACCATATAAGATGTGCCTTTGCTCTTCCTTCCACCTTCCACCATGACTGGGAAGCCTCCCTGGTCATGTGAAATTGGGAGTCAATTAAACCTCTTTTTCTTTATAAGTTACCAGTTTCAGATATTTCTTCATAGCAATATGAGAACGGATTAATACAATACCTGTAAAGATTCTGTGACAGTCAAGAAGCTTAGTTTGACCGGAGTACTCAAATCATTTTCAGGGTAGGGGCTAAAAAGATGACTTTATATGAATACATAGGCATATACATATGTACATATACACACACACACATATGTATATACATGTTTATATATAAATGATGTTTTATATGTATATATGTTTAGATATATATAATGTTACATAGATCAAATATTACATAATTTTACAGAATTATATTTAACATCTCCTAAGTTCTTTAAATATAAAGCAACCCCCAATTACCACATTCACTTATTTTATTTAGTCCTTAAAAACCTGAGGGGTGTTGATTACAATATGTTTTAAACCCAACAATCAAGAATGTAAGCAACTTGCTCTATCATATGACTATTAATGAGTATAGCCAGCAGTGCAGCCAGTTTTAAAAGGCATTGTGGTCCACGTTCTTTCCATTACTCTTCATCCTATCCTATTATGGACCCATAATTGTTGATATAGGAAATCAGTAATAAAAATATAAAATTTTAAAGAGTTTAAGATTCTCATGTTGTAATTGAATTATTTGAGCTGAATAACTGGCCAGTGGATTTGTAAAGTTACACAGATTGCTCATGATTGAGGTAGGACTATAGGCAATATTTTGATTCTTGGTAAATCCTTATTATTCTGATAAAGCAACATGCTCCAAGGAAGTCATTAATATGTGTTATTATTAGTTAAGCTAGAATTAGTGCCAGGACTCAAATCTATACTATGTTTTCTACAATAAGACTGCTAGGACATAAAATAGGGACCATGGATAATTAATTGATATTTCCTGTAATGGAGAAATAAATATTTTAAGATACCATGAAGAGAAATTTGCTAAAATTTTAAAATAAAATTTGAAGAAACATTTTTATATCTAGCAGTAAAAATTAAATTAAATACACTAAAATCAGTGCAATAAAGAAATATAATTAATTAGACACTCAAAACAGAGAGTTTTTATAACAACTAGATATTTAGAGAAAACAAAATGAACACTTTTTATAGCCACTTATGTATTTCAACACTAGTATTTTTCATTCAGTTTACATTACTATCTAGTGAGCAACTATTCTAAGGCTGTCTGCCAGCCACAACTTTTTTGATTTACAAAAAAAAAAAAATATGAAAATAATATGTTTTATAAAACAGGAATTTATTGACATATATATCTTAGAAGTATTTTAACAGAGGCAAGCGTGACTGGATCTGCTGGATTAAATAATGTTACTGAATTCCATTTTCTTTCTGTCTCTCTATTCTGCTTTTCTCTGTCTCTGTTCTCAGGTCCTTAACCACTCCTAACTTGAATCATCTTTATTACCAGCAATATCAGTTGGAAAACACGGACCTTCTTCCTAAGCACTCCATAAGTTTACATGCCTGAACTCATTCCTAGAGTCAGAAGGATATAACAATCAGATTGGCCAAGCCCAGGTCACATGAACTGGAATATGATGCTGGAATCAACTCCATAGGAGGTTGTTAAAAGATGTAGAGTGTTTTCCCAAAAAAGGGAAGGGTATTTTTGAGAATGGTGAAGATGCTTGGGCAGAATAAAGCAAATGGTATCATCATCTAGACACGTGTCTCAAAGAGCTTACAATTTAATAAGTTAAAGCAATAGGCTCATAATCATAGATACCACTGAATCCCACAATTGAATGTAGCTTTTTACCAAATGATGGAGTAATATTTTATTCAAAAATTTTACTGAGTTCAAAGCAGAGCTTTTCTGGGTTCAAAGCCATGCTATAAGCTATGCTGTGGAATTGATGAGGCATAAGTGAAACACACTTTCTGGTTTTAATTTATCTTCTTTGAGGGACACAACATGATACCATAGTAGTATGTAGGTAGATACATAGATAGACCACTAAAACTGGCTAAAACAAAACAAAAAAATGTATAGACAAGGGAGATAAACATACATTAAAATCAAAAGATTCAAGATTTATCCTTTTTTCTTTATTTTACTAGTTAGGAGACTTTGAGTAATGCAACTGATTTCTCTAAGTTTTATCTATAAAATCGAAATAATAGCATTTATATATCTCATACTTTTGTGGGAGTTAAATGTGACAAAATGCCTGAAAATTCTGTGTCATTGGTGAAATGCTTTCCCAATGAAGGCTTTAAAAATGTTCCACATATAAATAAGTAGTTTGTGCTAATTTGTACCATTAGCTTACTGTCTTTTCAGTTCTATTAATTTACTTTTGGGTTAGTGGCTGTTTGAAGTTTCAAAAATAATAATAAACAAATATATATATATATGACATATGTATGTCATATATATGTCATTTAAATTAATTGAGGGAACTTTGGGCATTATGTCCTTAAAACCCAGGGAAAAGCTAAGTTAGCAATGAGAAATAAATTAACAGTCTGATTTGTTTTGGCTGTGTCCCACCCAAATTTTATCTTGAATTGTAACTCCTATGATTCCCACATGTTGTGGGAGGGAACTGGTGTGAGATAATTGAATCATAGGGGTGGGTCTTTCCTGTGCTGTTCTTGTGATAGTGAATATGTTTCATAAGATCTGATGGTTTTATAAAGAGGAGTTCCCCTGCACAAGCTCTCTTTCTTTGCCTGCTGCCTTCTGTGTAAGACATGATTTGCTCCTCCTTGCCTTCCACAATGATTGTGAGGCCTCCCAACCATGTGCAACTGTAAGTCCATTAAACCTGTTTCTTTTGTAAATTGCCCAGTTTCAGGTATGTCTTTATCAGTGGCATGAAAATGAACTAATATACAGTCATTCGTAAAAATCTCTCATGTGAGAGAAACAAGACACAGTTTTACACATACCAATTGAGAAGTGACCATTTCAAAAGAAAAGAGTATAATTACCAAAATATACACTGACAGAGCACTCTGTGCAAGGCAAGGAAGCTGTTTTAATTATTGCCTATGTTGAGGGGCTAGTGTAGAAGATGGAGGTCAAAAATCTTTTTTGTAAAATGTTAAATATTAATGATTTTAGGCTTTGAGAACCAAAAAGTCTCTGTTATAACTACTCTGTCATTCTAGCACAAAAGCAGCTATAGATAATATACAAACACATATGTGTGACTGTATGCTAATAAAAACTTATACACAAAAAACTACGAATTTGGTTGAGGGCCGTAGTTTATAAACCCTTGGTTTAAGGAACAAAATCATTAACAAATTCAGCTAGACATAATTCAAATTTGTTTTTCTTTCTCATGTCTAGCTTTTGCTAGCTTTTGCAAAAGGCAAAGTGGAAGGAGTGATTTTAAAAGTGTCATAATATGATAAAGTATTATTGTAAAATTGTACCTGAAGCATAAAGTGTCTCAAAAGTCATTTTTACAAGACCCATTTTGACATAATTTAACTAAACAATGCAACTGTATCCAAAAATCACTGCATCTTTGACTAAAATTCACTTATCTCACTCACCAGAAAAGATGCCATTTCTATTAGCATCACTTAAAAATTCAAAACTCTTTAATTCATATAGAGGCAGTTGAAGATCAACTTTAAGATTTTCCATTAATTCACAAAACAATTACCAAGGAAAGGCCTTAATTATCATGGGTTGCTTTTACAATTACATAGAAAAAGGTAATCATCTGTCAACTGAAAAGAGAAAGATATGTATTAATAATAATAATTGTGTATGTTTGCATATGTGAGCAAGCAAGCAGGGATATATGATATATAAATAGATATATATCTATGAAGATGAATAAAAATAGTGGGAAATGGAATATTCATCTATTTTTAACTTTCTGGAACCATTTCAGCATTTTTTTATAACCACTCTGCCAATGTTGAGGAATTATTCTTTCCTACTCTCCCATGAGCTTTTCCCATTTTCTACACATAGGCCTGAATACTTGGTCCAAGAAGAGATGGTAAGAGTGTCCATCCCTTCCAACCACAGTGCTTGGCTGAGAACTGGGGGAATTGATACAACCCCTTCAAAACTTTCCCTGGAATTTAATGACTGAAGATGGGAAAGTCACTATGTAGCCTGCCAGAATTATGCTAGATGTTTATGGAAATATTTTCTGATTATGAATTTCTCTCTATATATGTACATGAAAAGATAAGATCATCTTATACTCTTGTAGTTGTCTTTTATGGGAAAATATACACTTTTATTCATAATTAAATTGTAACTTATTTATATTACTGTAAGTTATCCAATTCAGTTTATTAGGATCATAATATTTTGTATACACACAGATACAAATTTATCCCTCCAAAAGAATTTACCATGTAGTCTCTCAAATGTGAAATGACATTTACAGCTAATATCCATTGAACATACTGTGTGCCAGACATTGCTTTCATGTAATAACTTGTGTAATCCCAATAAAATCCCTATCAGGTGGTGGTTGCTTTTGTTATTATTATTATTATTATTGTAATTATTATTATTCCTTTACAGAGATGGGAACTAAGGCCCAAAGAAGTCCAATAACTTGTCCATGACAATACAAGAAGTGGCATAACTGAGATTTGAACCCAGCAATCTAATTTCATAAGACCAGCTCTTAACCACTATGCTATTGTTCTATGTATCTGAGAACAAATATCTGAGAATGTTTACTATGCTCTTGTTAACGTAAGTATTAGCAGCCTTTCAGATTTTATCAAATTAATGGTTTAAAACATTTCACTTCAATTTATTTGATCAATAGCAGGTTTAAGCATCTTTGTAGCTGGCCATTGGTCATTTGCTTTTCTTTTATGAATTACCCCTTCAAAGGTGTTTTCTATTTTTCTGTTAGGCTACACGTTTTTTAGTTATTGATTTGAAGGAAGTCAGTCTTTTATAGGTGTTGCAATAATTTTCCTTTATCTTGGCATTTACCTTTTATATCTATTTATGATTTTCTCTCTGTGAAGACATTACAAAAGTTTCATGTGGTCAAAACTATCAATCATTTCCTTTATGAATTATTGATATTGTGACTGGCTAAAGAGAAACCACTGCTAGAGAATACAAATACATTTTCCCCTAGTGGTTTTGTTTTATTATAATGTTAAAATATTTAGCATTTTGAATGCAGAAATAAAAGACCTTAATGTATCTTCATCAAAATGAGTAAACAATTATCTTTGTCTATTGAAAAATCATTTCCCACTGATTTTAAATGCCACATATATAATTCCCAAACTTCTACAAATCCTTGGGTCCTATTTCTGAAGTGGCTCTTTTATTCCATTGATGTATGTTTCTTTTCCTAAGTCAGTAATTTATTTCTATTACTTCTAGACATTAGTAATACTTGTAGACACCAGTTAAAGCTGGTCCCATTAAATAGTTATTTGTTTTCAAAACATTTTAACTATTCTTAGAAATCTTCCAGATAGGCATTATAGTAAGTGTTGCATAATAATATAAGTATACTTAACACTCTTACTATATTAAATCTGGAAAATGTTTATTCACACTATTTGTACAAGGCTTTTATCGTTATACCTTAAATCTTCCCTTATATATTACCTGGACACTTCTTATCCACTTGTTTTGATGTTGCTATGTGGGCATTATATTTTTCTCCATCATATTACATTACTACTTTTTAATTCACCACACCCAAATTAGCTTTATTTTTAACCATATCTTTAAATTTTTAATTGAGATATAAAATTTGTATATATTTGCCACATACGACTTGGTGATTTTGAAGTATGTATACACTGTGAAATGGCTAAACTGAACAAATTAATATAATTTTGAACATTGCTACAAGAGTAGATTTTAAGTTTTTTCAACACGAATAAGTGATAAGTTTGTGAGATAATGAATTACTGCTTTTGTATCAAAATTTTGCCTATAATTCAGTCATTCCACTAAACTTTTATTTCAGTCCTAACAGTTTGTAACTGAATTAATAGCATTTTCCTGATAGATAACTCTATTGCTATCACTAAGAATCACTCATCTCCTTTCTAAATCTGTAGTTCTTTATATTTATTCTTTATCTCATCTTGTTAGAAAAAACATTCAAAAAATAGTTGAATCATATTTACATTGCACTATGGTAATATCATATTTGGTTGGATGACATTGACAGAAATTAATATCTTTTACAGAATCTCAGAACGTGGCTTTATTTTGGAAGAAGGTTGTTACAGATGTAGTTAACTAAGATGAGGTTATCGTAGCAGGACAAATATCACATTAAAACAGAGTCAGAGATTAACATAAACCCAGTGATGCTGAAGAATGCCACCAACCACCAGAAGTTCAGAGGGAAGCAAGGAGCAGATTCTCTCCAGTGCCTGCTACAGGAACCAGCCCTACCAATCAATACCTTGATTTTGGATTTTTAGCTCCCAAACTAGGACTGAGAGAGAACAAATTTCTGTTGTTTTAAGTCACCTATTTTGTGGTACTTTGTTGCAGCTGCCCTAGAAAACAAATACATGTGTTGACTGTAGCTCTTACTAAGGGAAGATGACATCTTTAGGGTTCTAAAGATATTCTTCATCAAGTTTAAGAAATATCCTTGTACTCTTCTTTTACATGAAGTTTATACTATGTTTGTTAACTAGAATCACTTCTCAGCAGGCATAATTAATATGATCCTACTGTTTTTTTCTCCTTTGTTAATATTGTGACAGATTGCAAGAACCTCGACAAAAGCCTCTCTTCCCTTCTTGTATGTACAAATCATCACAATGTGCTTTTGCAGTTCTTGGGCAGTAAGAGGAGAGGTCTGGTTCTCCATCCCTTGAAGTTCTGCTGTCCTTGTGCCTTACCTTGTGCAACAGAATGTAGCAAAAGCAATATTTTTCTATTCCAGGACCAGGCCTCAAAAGAACTTGCAGTTTTTGGTGCTTCCTTTTGGAACCTGATCACCACCATCTGAGCAAGTCTGGGCTAGACTGATGGATGATGGATTCTTCCTGAACTGACAACCAGCCAGCTACCCTATAATATAACTATGGTTATCAAGTGCTAAGAAACTACAGAGGGATGACTGAGTCTAGCCAAAGTCAGCCAAGCCCAGCCCAGACTAGGCACACTGCTCAGCTAATCCATAGACTCAGAGGGATAATTAATGGTCACTGGTTTTGGCCACCAGGATTTGGAGTGATTTATTATGCAGCAAGAATAACTGCTAAAAATATAAACAACTAAATAAATATATGTACATGCATAAACTATATAAAAATATACAACTGATACATATATTTACATATATGCAGTTTATCAATAGATTTATATAATTAAAGCATCCCTCTCTTCTTTTTAAAGAAAGGGTCATGCTATGGAATTATTATAAAATAATGTTAGATCCAAATTGTTAATATATCATTTAGAATTTTTTAAAATCTATGTTCCTGAATAAACAACCTTAATTCTCCAGTCAGTAAAATACATTAATATGGCATTAGAATTCAAATTCTAATAGGAGTAGAAATAAATCATTTTTGAGTCAATGTAAGATATTGATAAAATTGGGCAAACTTGGTTTGCCAATTGGGGTAGGGATAAATCTATTTCAAATTCATCCAGAAATAAATTTGAAGTTTAAAGTTTTTAAAAATTATTTTTAAATGGAATCAGTATTCAAAAACAAAAGTGAATCTTTGTAATATCTTGGTCTTAAAAATTATTTTAAAAGATAATCAGAGGCAGAAGTAATAAAGAAATTAGTGATATTTTTAATACAAACACTTTCACATACTTATAATTTAATCATAAAGGAAAACAATCCCAAAACAAAACCCTGTAATGATAAATGTAAATGACAAATGGAAAATAATTTACAATGTTTATGCTAAAATTATTAATATACAAATATATACTTAAGTATTAACAGTAAAATCATGTACCATGCCATGAAGACAAATATGTAATAGATATGACTAAGTAAATCTTTGAGAGTAGAAATTCAAATAGCTATTTATGGGCATTGGAAAACTGCCCCTAAACTCAGGAAGAGGAGAAAGCCACAGCTCATAAGTGATGCATGTTATGGGCTCTGGAGTGAGGACAGGAGAAGTATCAGAGACATTTGTCATTCTTGACTTTTGTCATTTCCCCTGATAAGAAGTCCTTACACGCCTTTCCTCTGCTTCTCCAAGTTCTTTTTCAAAGGTTCAGTTCAAATCCCACCTCTTCAACAATTATCTCACTAGCCCATCTATCCAAGCCTATAATAATTATTGCCTGTTCATATACGACTTAAAGCCTGAATCCCACCTTTGGCTCTGATATGTCTTACTTGAAAAGTCATTCATCTGTTCATCCTATAGGTTCTATCCTGCCAAAATGTGCTTCTTTCTAGAATGTAGAATTTAGCTTCAGTACATAATCTACATAAATAACATATACACAGATATGTGACCTTCTTTGTCTTTCAGTGATTGGTCACTGCATGTGTGATAATCACTTTATATATCAATAGTTAAATGTTATTATTTATTGGTAACTAATAAGAAAGGTGTTGCCTTCTTGACTCCCACTGATAAATCTACGTGACATTTTCAAAAGGGGATAATAAAAGAGGGACTGGGCCGTCAAAGATGAAAGTATAGCAAAGAAAAGAAAAGTTAAAATTTTGGAAGTGAAATTTGAATCAAAGGTAAAAGGAGTTATAGAAGAAATCTGTGTGTGAGTATGTTGACACTGCTACCATTTAAGACTCTAGATATGTTGCCTGATGAACTTAGTGAAGGCAAAATTATTTAGGTAAGTGAGGAAAGGGGTTGTGAGGTTCTGTGTCCCGGAGAAAGTGAAAATGACAACAAAAACAACAACAACAAAACACATTTTACATTAAAGAACCATTTAGAGTTATTTCATAAGATTGAAAGCACAAAGAATAAAATGTTGAAAGTTGATCAAACTTAAAAAGAAGAATGCTCTATTGTAATTTATAAGACAAATGCAAAAGAAAAGCAATGCTCTAAGTATGTTAGATAAGATTTTTTAAATAAGAAATAAAGCAGCTTATTTCCCAATGTTTCTATTTTAAATAACAGTGTACTGGCCAGGCGTTGTGGCTCACACCTGTAATTCCAGCACTTTGGGAGGCCAAGGTGGGTGGATCACCTGAGGTCAGGAGTTTGAGACCAGCCTGGCCAACATGGTAAAATCCTGTCTCTACTAAAATACAAAAATTATTCAGACATGGTGGGGATATCTGTAATTCCAACTACTCGGGAGTCTGAGGCAGGAGAATTACTTGAACCCAGGAGGCGGAGGTTGTAGTGACCCAAGATCGCACCATTGCACTCCACCCTGTGCAACAGAGAAAGACTCTATCTCAAAAAACAAAAAAAAAGAAAAAGAAAAAGAAAAAAATTTACAGTGTACCAAATAATCATTTTACTAATTTTAATATCTACGTATACTAATACCTACAGTAAGATAATTTTTAATGTGTTGACAAAATGTCTGAAGTTCAGAAACAATTGTAATTTATCCCATTGATTATTGAGATAATTTTGTATGCTTTCAGCTTTCATAGTCATTTTTGCATTCCTGCACTACTGCATTTCCTTCCCTCCAGATAGATAGATATAAACATAGAAAATGCATACATACATACATACATATAGCAGTTAATAATAAATGCCATCAGGAAAAATAAAATAAGTGGTACAGAGTGATAGGTGTAGCTGGTCGAGAAATATATTTCTATTGTCATAAAATGATTCTTTCAGGTAAGTTTTTGTTGTCCTCCAACTTCTCACCCCTTCTACATTATAAGTGAGTGAATTAAGGCTAAGAAATAAGTAAAGTACTGATCCATGGTCATGAAAATATCAAGTGCTAGAGCTTGGAATCAGACTCCTCTTTATCTGAATATAGACCACATTCTTTCCACTATACTATGCAACTTCCCCAAAGAATTTGTAAACACGTCAAGGCTGAATGCAACTTTAATGTAGTAGGTCTCTTAAATGACTTTAGTTGATAGTCTGTAGTGCAGCTAAAGCCATTCATATACAGGTTTTGCTGATTGAGAGGCCCACAGTGTGATAATCTGTCTAAATAAACAAGACTTTCAGCAGCTCACTGCCAACAGCACTTCAGGTATTCCACACTCCGTTTTACTGGTCAAACATTGGCATGCTACCAAAAGACAGTGAAAGGAGTATTTGCTTAAGCTAACACGTGTTCCATTTAGAAAGAAAAATCATATAGCAACATGACTTCACAAAGGAGAGTAACTGTAGATAGCAGTGTAACTGCTTTGAGAGATGTGCATAGAGATGTTCTATGATTTCAGAACATAGCTTTTTCCTCCTGGGAAAATTAAATTCTGATAAAGATCTCTAAGTATAGGGAACTAAAATTGGTCTTTGATTTCTTTGCATTAATGGTCTTTAATTCTCTTGCATCTAAAAGTCTTTGGCAACCATGCAATCATCAAAACACTTCAGCAACTTCTTAACTAGGAAACTTAACACCTACTTACACTATTGTTAGCTCCAGTAGTTCAAAGAATGCAAAGTCAATAGCAATTAGGAAAGAAAACCTCTGAGAAAGGGAAAGATAGTAATAAAGCACCTAATTGTTTCTCTTAAAACCTACTCCCTTGGTACCTTCAAATGTTAATGAAATGTCATTTCACCATGACAAGTAGCACACAGATCTTTTTCTTCTTGGGTAGGAAAAAAGGCATACTGTGACAACATATATAACACTATTCATTACTAAAACTTACATTATTCTAATGTTACTGGCTTATAATTAATGTGTAAGTGATTCTAGAAGCTTAACCCCTAGCCCCCTATTTGTTGCTTAGCAACAATCAAGCTGAGTAAAATATTGCTGGGCTATTGACTATGGGTCACTATGGGAAAACCGGCTTGAGAATTATTCAGTCGGGATTGCTTTCTCTGGAGTTTTTTAAGCATTATCTCTATGTAATTTAGTTGAGGCAAACTTGCCTTGTTAATGGGAAATCCTGTCTAAATAAATGTAGTGCCATATGAAGACAGGATTACTTACTGTTGACTTTTTACTATAATAAATATGAAGATTATTTTTCAAGAACACATTGAATTTCACTGTTCCTAAGAATGTCTTGTTTAAAATATAAATCAGTGTTAATTGCCCTTTATAGTATAAATGCAATGATTGTTTCTTTTCCTTGAGGCTCAGCAGAATAAGCAGGTGTAACTCCCTGGGCATGGTATATGGCTGGGGAACATTTCTACGTCAACTAATGCAAACTGAAGTGAAAGATGGAGCCAGTTATAAAAAAAAAAAAAAAAAAAAAAAAAATCAGACTCCAATTTCTTCTAATAAAAACACAAGAAATCAAGACAAGTGTAAAGAATTCTGTTGTGTTAAAATGGTCCAGAGAATCATGTGGTTGTGTGTACTACTTTCATGACAATTTGTCACCTAATCAACTCAATTGATACTTTTGGCAGCTGATAGGTCAGATAAGAAACTGATCTGAGGAAAGATTAAAGTCAAATGCCTACATGAATCTCTCTCTCCTTCTCTCCCCCTTCCTGCTTTGAATTTTCCATGTATTACAGAGATACAGGCATATAAAATATTTATCTATCGTTCTAAAAATAAAATGAACATTTATTGTTACTGATTCAAACATCAGTTTTAGAAGGGAGAAAAGGGATTATAGTTAAACAGTCAGCAATTTCTCAACTTCAGTGGCAGCCAGTGTGACATTAGAATGTTACTATTCTGTTTTTCTTTTCTTTCTTTCTTTCTTTCTTTCTTTCTTTTTTTGTGAATAGCAAGAAGATGTGAAATCTCTCCATTTTTAAATGTAGGTTTTATACATACACACGAATTTTTAAAAATCCTGTGAAGGCCAAAAAAAAAAAAAAAAAAAAGGAAAAAGAAAAAAAGAAAAAACCAGTTATCTGTGACCATTTCATCCCAGAGCTCCAAAACAAAAATATGGAAATGTAAATGATGTCCTTAAGGCAAGGAATTTGTACTTGTAGATTTTTGCTATACATGAAACTATGAAAACAGGTAACAAAAGCAGGTGTTTGATTGGGACTCACTTAAATATTTAGTGAAGGAAACAAATTATTTTCTCATAACTTCTGCTGTATTATTTTTTATCCAGTTTGAATATTGATTGAAATGTGTCTTATTCTACTATATAAATAGAATAATTTTCTTTATCATTTATTCTATTAATGTTACTAAATTAAATAAAATATATATGCTATGAATGGTAGATAATGCACAAAAATTTGTCACCCAAATTTATACTGACTTAAGCTTTCTGTTAGATATAAAACAATAACATCAAAATTATTTCTTTCTTTCTTTATTTTTGAGACGGAGTCTCACTCTGTCACCCAGGCTGGAGTGCAGTGGCTGGATCTCAGCTCGCTGGAAGCTCCGCCTCCCGGGTTCACGCCATTCTCCTGCCTCAGCCTCCCGAGTAGCTGGGACTACAGGCCCCCGCCACCTCGCCCGGCTAGTTTTTTGTTTTTTTAGTAGAGACGGGGTTTCACCGTGTTAGCCAGGATGGTCTCGATCTCCTGACCTCGTGATCCACCCGTCTCGGCCTCCCAACATCAAAATTATTTTAATTCTTATCCAGACGATGTTAGAAAAACTAATTCATCTCTTAACTTTTACCTAGAATGCTGCTAAGACATCAGTGAAAACGTTCTTTATTCTGATCTTAATATCATTTGATAGTATGCCACAACCTTCATAAGGAAAGCCTATAAAGAAATAGCCCACACTGAGATGAGTAAATATGTGGTCGTGCAAAGACTTTGTTAATATGCAAACTGAATCACATAATTAAAACTAATCCTGCACTTAAGTGATTCCTGCTAATTAAAGATCTGAAGTGAATCTAAAATAGGAGCAAGCAAAGAGAAAGAACTGTCAATATGTTTCTAGTACTGTTCTTTGATGAGTGACTGATTGTCTTGGATATTTGAATGTACTATGTTGAGTGTAATCATTAGGTGGAGATACTAGGTTCTCATAAACTAATCAAATTAGCCATTAATCAATTACCTAGCCTTCTCTGTCCTAATTAATTACTCACGCTGAACAATCTTTTATTTACAATTTAACTTCATATTTAAATTTGCCTTCAGAAAGGTGATAAGCAACTGATATGATAGTTCAATAATAATACAAAGCAATTGTATTACTTGTCACATGTATGTGTGCATGTGTGTGCATACACACATCACACAAATTACTTTTTTATTGATTTTAAACATGCTATCAATTAAGCTTTGTTATCACATGTCAGGAATCTGAACATAATCACTTCTGAATTCAGGCTTAATTATGTTCAAATACCTGTAAAATACGATAATTGGATGTCAATCTTCATGAACTTCAGATTCATCTAAGGAGATTTTATAAAGTAAACACTCAAAGAAAGCACTTCCAGAGATTCTGATTAATGAGGTCTGGAATGATACATCTCCACTTTTAAAGATACTCATTTCTGGCATAATGGGGTGAATAGATCAACATAGCCTCTTTCCAAAATCCAACTAAACCCAAAGCAAGCAGAAAGAAAGAAATCTTAAAGACTACAGGGAAGAAAAACAAAATAGAAAACAAAACAAAATCAATAGTAAAAGTCATCTGATCTTTGACAAACCTGACAAAAACAAGAAATGGGGAAAGGATTCTCTATTTAATAAATGCTGCTGGAAAAATTGGCTAGCCATAACTAGAAAGCTGAAACTGGATTCTTTCCTTACTCCTTATATGAAAATTAATTCAAGATGGATTAGAGACTTAAATGTTAGACATAAAACCATAAAAACCCTAGAAGAAAACCTAGGTAATACCATTCAGGACTTAGGCATGGGCAAGGACTTCATATCTAAAACACCAAAAGCAACGGCAACAGGAGCCAAAATTGACAAAAGGGACCTAATTAAACTAAAGAGCTTCTGCACAGCAAAAGAAACTACCATCAGAGTGAACAGGCAACCTACAGAAGGGGAGAAAATTTTTGCAATCTACTCATCTGACAAAGGGCTAATCCAGAACCTACAAAGAACTCAAACAAATTTACAAGAAAAAAACAAACCCATCAAAAAGTGGGCAAAGGATATGAACAGGCACTTCTCAAAAGAAGACATTTATACAGCCAACAGACACATGAAAAAATGCTCATCATCACTGGCCATCAGAGAAATGCAAATCAAAACCACAATGAGATACCATCTCACACCAGTTAGAATGGCAATCATTAAAAAGTCAGGAAACAACAGGTGCTGGAGAGGATGTGGAGAAATAGGAACACTTTTACACTGTTGGTGGGACTGTAAACTAGTTCAACCATTGTGGAAAAGAGTGTGGCGATTCCTCAAGGATCTAGAATTAGAAATACCATTTGACCCAGCCATCCCATTACTGGGGATATACCCAAAGGATTATAAATCATGTTGCTATAAAGACACACGCACACGTATGTTTATTGTGGCACTATTCACAATAGCAAAGACTTGGAATCAACGCAAATGTCCATCAGTGACAGACTGGATTAAGAAAATGTGGCATGTATACACCATGGAATACTATGCAGCCATAAAAAAGGATGAGTTTGTGTCCTTCGTAGGGACATGGATGCAGCTGGAAACCGTCATTCTCAGCAAACTATTGCAAGAACAGAAAACCAAACACCGCATGTTCTCACTCATAGGTGGGAATTGAACAATGAAATCACTTGGACACAGGAAGGGGAACATCACACACTGGGGCCTCTTGTTGGTGGGGGGAGGGGGGAGGAATAGCATTAGGAGATATACCTCACGTAAATGATGAGTTAATGGGTGCAGTACACCAACATGGCACATGTATACATATGTAACAAACCTGCACGTTGTGCACATGTACCCTAGAACTTAAAGTATTATTAAAACAAAAAAAGAAAAAGTAAACAAAACCAAAGTTTATTAGTTTTGAAATATTAACAAAATTGACAGTTTAACCAAATAAGAAAAGGCACAAATTACCAAAATCAGCAATAAAAGAGAAAACATTACTATGTATGATGCTTCAGATCGTAACACTAATATAAGGGAATATTTTGAACAAAAAATGCTATCAAATTAGACAATTTAGATGACATAAAAATTTTCTAAAATGATAAAATTACCATAACTAAATTATGAATAAAATTTTAAAAATTGAATGGTAAATATGTTTCATTAGTAATTGAAAACCTTTCTACAAAGAAAATCCTAGGGCCTTATTGGTGAATTCTGTCAAGTTTTTCAAAAAGAAGTAATGTAAAATTTCAAAAACTCTTTTAGAATTTCAGGAAAGAATCTTTCCCAACTCATTCTATGAAGCACTGGTCTCAAACAAAAAGACACTGAAGGAAAATAAAACAAGGATCAACATATTTAATGAACACAGATGCCAATGTCCTTACAAAGTATTAGCGAATCAAGCTTAGCAACACATCAAAACAATTATACATCAGGATCTTCTAGAATTTTTACCAGAAATTAAAGGTTGATTTACCATCTAAAACTCAATTAATGTTATATTTTATATTTCTAGATTAAAGGATAAAAAATAATTGATCACCTCAAAAGACAGAAAAAAGCCATCAAGAACATTCAGCATTAATCCATGATTAAAAATCTCAACAAACTGGTAACATAAGGGAACTTCTCAACTAGATATAAAAAAAAATCTCCCAAGTAAAACTTATATCTAACATCACACTTAAAAGAGATAAAATGACTTATTTCCTCCCAACATCAGAAAAAGGCAAGGATGTACTCTCACCACTTCTATTCAGCATTTTGATAGAGTTTGACAGGTGTAATGAAACACACAAACAAAAAAAGAAGTCAAAGGCATCCTAATTGGAAAGAAAAAGTTGAAGTCTATTTTTTTGAAAATTATATGATTGAATATTTAAATGTCATGAGGAATCCACTATAAAAGTATTAAAACAAATGAAGAAGTTTTTGAAGGTCTCAGGAATTAAAATCAATAATTAAAAAATCAATTGTTATTTAATATTTCTGTATACCATCCAGAACCATTCCAAATGTGAGATAAAGAAAATAATTTCACTCATATAGCATTTCAAAGAAAAATTAAACTATAAATAAATGTAACAAAAGTACAAGATTTATATGCTAAAAACTATACATTGCTGAGATAAATTAGCAAGACCTAATTAGATGGAGAAATTTTCCATGTTAGGGGGATTCGAAAACAATATTATGAAGATGGAAATTCTCCCAAATTGATCTATAGTATCAGTGAAATTAGTATCAAAATCTCAGTGACACGTTTGTTAAAATTACAAATTAATTCTAAAGTTTATATGGAATACAAAAACAAGGTAGACAAATTAATCTAGAAAAGAACAAGACTGTATTATTTACATAACCAATGTCAACATACTGTAAAGTTAGTATTTTAGTGTGGTGTTGGTATAAACAGGGGTGCATAGAACAATGATTATTCATGAGATTATTTAAGGAGAAAAATGTGTGGATAATTGAAACAAAATATAATAAAAGATGAATATAAGAATATAATTATTCAACCTTCAACACCTAAGGTTTCCCTCAAATTAAAAAGGTAGGGAGGTCAAGGGAACACGAGGAGGGAGGAGAGAAAAGGAATGATGCGGACATAGGGAAACTGTCAGTCACTTTCCATGCAAGGTATGGTTTAATTTCATAAGCACACAATAATATTAGGCATATAAAATGCCTGAACACTTCATCAGTGATGTTTACAATCTAAAATTATATTTGTAAGTTTAATTATGGTCCAAGAGAATAGCCTGCCATAATGTTGTATGTATGAATATTAAAATGCAAGTTTGAGAAGCAATTTAATAAAGATGAAACTAGTACACCTTTCCCAAATAAATATAGAAGTAATATAAGCACTCACAGTTATTCTATTTCCAAAGAAAGCTAATATTAACTTTTAAAAATACTTTCTTCTAGTCTATGAAGAAGCTTTATTTTTTTTCAGATAGTTGGGATCATGTTAATTATCTGTATATTATTTGTAAACTTCTTTTATCTAAGCATTTTCTGAGCAATAGATATGTTATCCCATATTGTTGAATAATATTTAATATTTTAATATTTTATAATGCTTTTATTGTTTGATTATCCAATATATATTTTAAGAAATTAAAGTCTCTCAGCTTTTCAATAATATCTACTTAGTCTAAAATTTATTTGCTTATATGTTTCAAAATTTGTATTTTTTTCTTTGAGGGGTATGAAACTACGTGAATATAGTTAAGGCTCTTGATGTACAACTTCCACTGATTCAAATTGTCTATCCAAAGAGCAGCATCCTGGTGACCCTAATATCCATTCCACTGGTATACTTGTTCATCCAATTCCAAAACCATACTCTATTGATTTTGCCTTTTTGAGGTAAAATTTAGTATCTATTAAAACTACTCTCCCTTTCCCCAATAATCTTATTTTGTATAATATTTTAGCTTGGGTATTACTAAATGTTTTTTTCTTCCACATGAATTTTAAAGTTATTTTATCTGATTTTTATAAAAAACATCATAAGATTCAAATTAGATTTCCACTAAACATATATTGATTTTTATTTGCATATTTCTTGCCTATGTCTCACAATAAAATAATGTCATTTTCTCACATAAATCTTAAATATATGTTACTTGTGTTACTAGATATTTTTAATGTTCATTATTACTTTACTAAGGATCATTTTAAATAACTTTTCTCTTCCAGCAAGTTATCACTAGAATAAAACAATTTATTGTTTGCATATTTGGTTTGCATTCAGCTGTCATGTTAAATTCTCTTAATGATTCTGATAGAGTGTCACTTCAATCTTGCCTTTTTGAAACCCACAATTACATAATACTGGAAGAATGAAAGAATGTTAATGTCAATACATTAGATAAAATCTTTAAAATAATGTCAGATGCTAAGTAAAGCTAGAAAGATTGAATGAATGGATCTCCTTGTATTGAACTGCGCTTGCTTTCCTGAAGTGAATTATATTTGGATTATTTTTTCATTTATTATCTATATGAATCATTTTTTATCTGATTGAAATATTATTGTGTTGGGAACAGGCCTCCAAATCTGGCCATATACTGGCCCCAAAACTGGCCATAAGCAAAATCTCTACAGCACTGTGACATGCTCCTGATGGCCTCAATGCCCATGCTGGAAGGTTGTGGGTTTACTGGAATGAGGGCAGGGAATACCTGGACCACCCTGGGTGGAAAACCGCTTAAGGCATTCTTAAACCACAAACAATAGCATGAGCGATCTGCGCCTCAAGGGCATGTTCCTGCTGCAGATAACTAGCCAGAGCCCATCCCTTTATTTCGACCCATCCCTTTATTTCCCAGAAGGAATACTTTTAGTTAATCTATAATCTATAGAAACAATGCTTTTCACTGGCTTGCTGTCAATAAATTACCCAATAAATACTGGGTAAATCTCTGTTCGAGGCTCTCAGCTCTGAAGACTGTGAGACCCCTGATTTCCCACTCCACACTCTATATTTCTGCATGTGTGTCTTTAATTCCTCTAGCACTGCTGAGTTAGGGTCTCCACGACTGAGCTGGTCTTGGCATTATTGAGATTTTTGGAGTTCAGGGTCAGTTGTTACAGTCCAAAAATCTAATACCAAACTAGAAATTCTGACCTTGTACAAAGTGCTTATGTATGGGAGGAAGTTAAGCTATATGACCTACAAGTTCCTAATCTTCAAATATACATATTATGTAATACATTATTTTAATATATATATTGTATATTACATAATTGTAAAATATATATTTTACAATTAGGTACCTGGAGCTCATCTAGCTTAGCAGCTATACACACACACACACACACACACACACACACACACACACTGTATATATATTATATATGCATTATATCTATATCTTTATATATATGCATTATTCTGGAGCAGTTTTAGATTCACAAAAAATTAAATGAAAGATACAGAGATTTCTCCTATACCTCTTGCCCCCATGTATACACATTCTTTTTACATTTTGTTAAATATGTTACCCTTTGAAATGCTGGAAAAATAGCAGTTTTTGACATCTCAAAATGTATTTTTACAGGTAGAAAAATTGTTAGCTTACAAAAAAATAAAGTTTTTCTTTTAATAGAAAGAATAAAAATAATTTTCATAGACAAAGTAAGACATATTCAGCAATAAGTAGACCAAACATTTAATTTGTAATATTTAGAGATTTTCTAATATCTATGAACTTCAAGGACCTCATCTTAGAAATTATATTAAAAATTCCAGCATACTTTTCTTTAGAAATATTTTGTGATTATTTTCCCACTACTCAGAATTATTGCATGTAGTTTTACTTTTGTAATGGTTCAAGTAATAATTTACAGACTTCTCACTTCACAGAAATTCTGATGCTTTGTGATTGCTACTTTCACCCCATGAATTCTAAAAGCACCTTTACCTACAATCCTTATTGCTCAATAACAGTGGTTTCATTTTAACTGCTGGAAGTTTTGTTAGTACACAAATATATTTATAGCTTAAAGACACAGTTTTATTACATTTAGAAATATTTCAAGTGTCTGCTCTCATTTTAATAGTATTTCACTTTTTTTTCCCCCCTGCATTTGACTTTATTATCATTTGGTAATTTCCTGTCAGAACAATTATATTTAGATTTCAATCCAATGATTTCCCTCTGGCTTATTCTTTTGTTGCAAGCCTCATAGGCAATTAACTTTCGTTGCATTGCCCGCCTGCTTGACCTCACATAGCAGCATTAGGAAACATCAGGAGAACAGTTTCCTTCTGAATATTTTTTTTTTTTTTTTTTTTTTAGTTTAGATTTCTCCTTTCTGATGATTGCAGTCAAGAATTGCCACTCATTTCTGAGATATTGCGCTCCTCACCTTTTCCATTTCAGGCTGACTATCCAGAACCATAATTCTGTTTTCCTCCAGGGTAAACTCTTTATTGAAAGAAATTTTATGTAGCTTTGACATTACCAATATTTTAAAACTTTCTAGTGGTTTCCAGGCTAGTTGTTAATTAATTCATAATAAATCAGGGTGGTCACATTTCAGGAATGGGTGACACTAGGTACCCAAAACCAAGGGAGGTAACAGAAAGTGAATTATCAGGAAGAATTTCAAGTGCTAGCTTGCTGTGCCTAGGATTCTACTAAATTCAAGCTATTTGACAAACCTGAAATTCTCTTTAACCCAGCATATATAATATAAAATTTGATTGATAGTATTGCTGTAACAGAGTGGAGACTGCCCTACAAAAATCAGTAGGCAATGTTTCATTGAAAGTCCTATGGTTCTTGAATTGCCTGTGTGGTAACTTACTTTAAAAGTATTTCAGTCTAAGTGATAAGAGGTGTATGTGTCCACATCAACAGAATTATTCTGACAGCAGTCGGATTACCTTAATCAGGAATCAATATTCCCAAAATACTGTTTGGAATTTCAGATATCAATATGGAAATCTACACCAGACAGTTTGCTCATTAGCAAGGGGATTTTAGAGGAAATACTTTCACTGGTAAAATAGCGATGTTCAAGAAGAGTGATTTGAAAAATTTGCATAGGCGTTACTTTTCTAAGATTAGGTACAAGAATTTGGAAAGCAGGACTTGCAGCTTTTGAGTTATATAACCTTGTTGATCCTCGTGGTAGGTTATTTTAATGGGCCTAGATGTTTACCTTTCCCAATATGCACATTCTATGCCATTCAACTTTTGCTGTTTCTGACTTAAGAGGTGAAGTATGTTACTCTGCTTCTTCATTACTGATTTGGCCTCATGACTTGCTTTATCCAAGGAATATTAGTGTAAGTGATATAACCAAAAGCTTGCTAAGAACCTGTCCAATTGAGTGTACCTTCTTTTACCTCTACTATTCCCATAAGATGAGCTTCCCCCCGGGGGGTTGCTTCTCCAATTGCTTGAGACCCAGAGGAAATCCCATCTCAGCTAGGAGCCAAGCCCGGCTGGAGCTAAAACTTAAAGCAGAGTCACCCAGCGAAGCCTAACATAGATCAGCCAGACACTCCACCCTAACCTGCCAACATTAAGAGACATGAACTAAATATATATATTTTAAGTTTTCTTTAATGTCATTGAGAATTTGTGTCTATTATGAAGGACTACTGTAGTCATTGTACACTGGTACATTTCTACATCCAAATTCACAGGGAAGTTCAATTTGCCCTCATTATAAGGTTGGCAAGTTATTTCCTTAAATAATCCACAAGTCCACCTTGGAGTCAAGTCTTCATGCAAAGTGCTAGGGAGAATGTCTAAGGTAAAGAGAGGTACTTGCCCAAGTCACCAGATTGGTTATATGACCATTTCGTGAATACTTGCTGTTAAATATTTGTACGTTAGGTCGTATTTGCTTTTTTGATACCTACCACCTGGTACTAAGGATCTGAAAGAAAGGAAGTATAGTTCCCACCTCCCTCTCAACCCCAGAGACTATGAATATTTATCAACAGATCCCTGACATTTGCTGAATGGTCAAAGGGCTTAGGTCAGTTCTCAACAGTGAAGAAAGTAATGCTCAATTTTAGAAAATCACAGACCTTTTATCAGGAAAAATTTCATATCTGCTTCATGGAAGGATGTCCCATTATACACAGCTATATTTTCCTGCCCCCATACACATAAGAATAAGATACAATACCTTCTAAATTGCCAACTAACAACCTCAAAGTTTGGGATTATATTTTACTGTAAGCTATAGACAGAGATGTTTAAAAATTTATACTTTCCTAATTTCTGATTTGTGGATTTCTACAATTTATGACAAGAAAAAACATCTCAACCTCTTTTATATACACAATGTTTTTCCCACTGCTGAAATTGATTTTGCATTTCTTGTGTATTTCTCCTCTCCTTTCCTCACATGCTGAATTTATATCAACTACCAGTTTTCAATCCTCAGAACAATAATTCAAGTTTGAAATTGCTACCTAGAGCTGTGCTCAGTTATTCAAACCATATTCTAAATCCTCTGATTTCCAAAACTCAACTAATTTTAATTCCTTTAAATGTAAATTAAATGTCATACAGATATTTAAAAAAAGAAAAGGGGGAGTTATTTTTTAAAATATACATGAAAACAAGAAAAATTTGTACAATATACCTCTAACAGCTCAAGATAAATAATTCTTCTGATAATAGGATAAAAACTTTGCTGGTCTTGACTTGAATGTCATTTGATATGAAAGATAAGAGAAAAAACATTTTAATGTTATATAGCTCTCCGTTGGTATCTGTGGGAGATTGGTTCCAGGACTTCCTGTAGATACCCAAATCTAAGGATGCTCAAGTCCCTAATATAATGGTGCACTATTTGTACCTATTTTCATATACTTAAATAACCACTAGATTACGTGCAATGCTTAATACAATGTAAATGGTATATAAATCGTCTTTGAACTATATTGTGGAGGGAATAAAGACATGGGAAAAAATTCAGAACTGACACAATTTCTTTTATGCTAATATTTTCTATCCTTGGTTAGTTGAATCCACAGTTGCAGAACCCACAGATAGGAAGGCTGACTGTATTCACAACATCCTGATACTGGGAGATTTCTTTTAGAAAGACTAAGAAGCCCTAAGTTCTGATTTAGGGGATTATAGTGTACATGGTAGGACAGAATGAAAGGATATTTTCATTGCACCCACATTTCACACAATACGTTTTAAAAATTCATTAGCAACTGAAATCTTTGGAAACTTTGGCTGTAATCTAAATGTTGACATCATGGATTTATCAGAATAATTAATAAATTGATATCTGACTTGGAATTGCACAGAATCAGAACTGTCTCAGAAATCACAATATGACATCAGATAATCACCCACTGATCCAAATTGCTTGTAGTGTCAGAATTAGATATTTTGCCTTGTATTTAATCACCTAGGTCACATGGTTTTGGTTTACTAGTCTTTCAACTATACATTATTTTGAATATTTAAATATTTAACTTTTTCACATATTTTAAGATAGGTATTACAAAATCATCATATGATGGCAATAAGATTTTCATGTATTTACTTGGTCAGACATGTTTCTCACAGCTAATACATTTATGTTTAATTATTTTTCTAATATGTGACTATTAAGCTGCCATTTTGCAGGTGCTTTATGTCAGAGAGTAATAGTTGCTGATCCCAATATCTGCTCTCCTAATCTCCTGTAGCAGAGAACCAGGAAGCTCTGTGATTAAGTTTTGACCAAAAAGACTAAAGTGGAAACAATGGTAACAGCTCTCAATAACACATTTTAAAAGACAAAGTATGTATAACATTTGCTGCTTCTCCATTTTGAACCTTTCCACAATGTCGCTGTCTGAAAGCTAATTTGTACAATGAAAATAGAACTCATGCAAGCAATCTTGGAGTGAAAGGAGAAGGGATCCTTCTGAGCAGAGAATATTTATATCTGGCCAGGACTGCTTGCTTCTGGACTTAATTCAAATAACAGCAATTTAAGCTCTAATGTATTTAAGTGCCAAATATTTTGGAGTCAGTTTTTTTGTGTGTTTTTTTTTTTTTCATTCAGTCCATCCTTAATCCTAATGTATATACTCTTTAAGGATTAGATATAAATATTTATTTGCATAACTTTGGTTTTATTCTCACTTTGAAACTGTCAAACGAAAACATTATTCAGGGAAACCACTGTTGAGGGAATCAATATTCACATTTTCTGAAAAGATAAGCAGAAATAACTAATGAGCAAAAAATACTTTTTTTGTGTGCCAGGACAAATGCACCACAGAACACAGTTATGGTTACCAAGACAACACAGTCTCACCAAGAACAACAGCTTATGATACAGCTATTGCACAGGTAAGACAATTTCTGGCGTGTGTTTGAGTCTCAGGCCCTTTACTATGACGACTCCTATTCCTCTATGATCTATGACAGAACTTGCTGGTTTAATTATATGCCCTAGGTTTATGTATGTAACCCACCCACCTGTACACACACAAACAGATATGTGTAACCCATAGAAATGCATATCTACTTCATTTGTATACATACACATTAACAATTTAAGGTAACTTGTAATTTTGCCAAATAATTGTAAAAAAACAAATTACATAAAAGCTTAGAGACATAAGACATCACTTGGCAGCAAGTTTCCCAGAATCAGGGGAGCTTGAGCAGTTGCTGAAAGTTTAAGTAGAATATGGGTGAATGGAATAGAAAGAAAGTGATTATTAATAACAAATGATCATAAAGAAGCAAAATGACTGGAAAGAGTAGAAATTTTATGGAAAAAGGAATGAGAAACTACAACTTTGTTTGGCTGATGGTAGCTGCATTGACTATGGCCAGAACTCTGAGTAACTGGTTTCTCTACAAGCCATATGCCATCACTTCAATATTCTGAGAACTCTCTTTAAAATGAACCAGGACTTCCTAAAGGATGTTTAACAGATCAGAGATCTTTTTGAGATATTCTGTACAATGAAAAGATTCAATGATCAAATAAAGTGGAAAATACTTTGTAGTGATCATTATTTTGTCGGCCCAATAACGTGTGCTCTTTTCAAACGCGCTTTGTTTTTCTTTTTTGAGCTCTTCACTTCTAAGCTTTAGGCATATGGATCTAGGGATGAACCAATCACAGTATTCCACCCCCAAAGTATGTTCCAAACCAAACCCATTATATGCTTTTTAGCTGGTATTCTTTTAACTGGAAATGGGGCATTCTCTCTTTGTAAGCAAAGCCATGAGGTACTAGTTTGGAAATGTTAGTGTAATGTACCATGTCATTGAGAAAAAGACAGTCTGTAAAGAATGAAACTGATAAATAGAAGCAGAAATAAGATACAGAGCTAACCCTTACAGTATCCCTCTCTTTAATTCAATTCCTGGTTTGAACTACTGCTCACTTTGCCACATATTTCTATAGTTTGGTGTACACAAATTGTGGGGTTTTGCCTCCCTTAAACTCATTCCAAATCGAGTTGTCTCACTTACAGCAAACATGAAACAGGTTAATTCAAGCTGTAGACTTTTCTCATCAGATAAAGATTAGCACTATATATTAGCATGTACAAAGTTTTAAGAATTACTCTTTTGGCTGTTTAATGTAACCCAATATTTCTCTGTAACTGTAGAAAAGGAATCTCCATTATGTCTTAGGGTGGTGACTCCAAACCCATATACACTCTTCCTTCTTCTTGTGAGACAAATTATGCCATGGATGCCCTGTGTGAGCTCATTTTCCTTCTATTCTTAGAAGGGATGAGAAATATGAATCCTCTTAAGTACTAATTCTGATGGATTGGGAATGGCTATTTGGAATGCAATGTTAAGAAGAATTTGCGTGCTGCACAGAGTTTAGTGAAAAAGAGTGCCATATTGATTAATAGTATCTGACAAGGGATTACCACATAGAGTGCTGGTACAGGTAAAACAAAATCTTCCTCCTTTAAATTAATAGGTGGGTGGATTGATGTTGGTAAAATGACATAAAATGTCAGTTAGAAGATATAGGTTCAAGAAATCTATTAATACCATGATGGTTATTAACAACATATTGTATACTTGAGAATTGTTGAGAGAATAGATTATTTTTTAAAATGCGTATTTTATTTATATTGATACCTAATAATAGCACATATTTATGGGCACATGTGATATTTTGATATATATATATATATATATAATGAATAATAATCACATCAGGGGATTTAGGATACCTATGACCTCCAAACATTTGCTATTTTCTGTGTTGAGTACATTTCAAATCTTTTCTAGCTATTTTGAAATATGCTGTCAATAACTAATAGACTTCATGTTTTTATCACAAGAAATGGAAACCATGTGAAATAATGCATGTATTATGTAGTTTGATTTAGCCATTTTACAAGGTATACACATATCAAGCCATCATGTGTACATCATAAATATATAGAATTTTAAACTGTTAATTTAGTTTTTTTTTAAAGTAAGCTACTACATATGTTGACCTTTCATGACCCTCAGTCATAAAAAGATGGATCTAGAAAAAGAAAAACAGTTGGCTCAAGGTGCTTCTGCAATGCTTTTTTTTTTTTTTTTTTTAAGGAACCACTTTAGGTTCTGCACCTTCTAAACTTGGAGAACCCTTTCATATTAGGACAGGCTCAGGTTCCTTGTGTTATACCAACAAAATGAAATTCAGAAGAAATGGAAAGAAAACTGAGGAAAAATAGTTGCTCAAAGGTACACAATAAAAAGCAAAGGCATTTGATGATGTGTTATTTTTTTCCTCCTAGAAATGCATATTTTACTTCTACCTATATATAAGCTCTCTTCTTCTGAGGACATTCAATATCATGCACTCTAATCCCTTGCAAGGGCCTTCCATTGTCCAAATCAGGGACAAGGAAGCCTAGATGATGCAATCTATACAGGACAGATGCTATGATGACACAAAGAGGTTATTAGAAGAGTGAAAAGTAGATCTGGAGCGGTAAATGAAAAATATCCAGCACAGATGCTATGGGCCAATAGGAAAAGAATCAATAACAACCTTATATCTGAGCTAACAAACTGGAATCATAAAATGTTGTAGGTATAAAACTAAAACAAGACTCCCATTCTTTATAAATTAGCATGACCTACTATTAGAAATACCAGAGTGAGAGAGCTCTCAAAGCATCAGAGTCATAAAAAGACAGGGTAGGAAAAGAAACAGTGGGAATTGAAAATAGATTACTTATGAAGGTAAATATACTCTTCCCTCTTACTTGTAAAGTAAGTCACATCATGGATGCCCTGTGTGAGCTCATTAATATCAACCCTCTTAAGTACTAATTCTGATGGATTGGGAGTGGCTATTTGGAATGCCGTGTTGAGAAGGATTCTGGTACTGCACAGAGCTTAGTGAAAAATGACTCTTCTTTTCTTCACTTCTAATCTCTAGTCATATGGATCCAGGAATGGATCGATCATCCCTAGATGGTAGCAAGAACTGGGCATAGTTAGGTAACAGTTTACATAACTCTAAAAGATATAGTAGGAAGCCAAGAAAATTTGTTTTGTTTTGCTTTGTTTTGTTCCCCTTTGTTTATTTCACATTTAGTTGGCACCATTTAATAAGTACTGTTACAACTGATTTGCAAATGTTGACTTATATAATTTGTTTAACACTAAGACATAAGTGCTATGCTTCTTCTGGGGAGAGCAACAAATCCATTACAGTGAAGTTCTTGACCATAGAAGGCAAGACAGACAAGTGAAGACTCTTCCCTGACAGGTAACCTGACAAAGAAAATTGTATTCTCCCTAATAAAAAAGATCATCTCAGGTAGAATGTCACCAACCCCATTTTAGAAACATGGCATCAAATACATGAGATGTGAAATATTCCTTAACAATATTCACTTGGATAACAAAGACTTCCTTAAATTACTATTGCCAGCCTATTTTCCTGTAACTTCCCCAACCCCCCTCTATTTTTACAGAATTAAACTTAGATTTAACAATAGAAGTTGTATTTGTTACATTCCATCGAATACTTCAGAATCCTAATTATTGGCTAACTCCCCAAATCCATTGTCTTAGTTCATTTTGTGTTGCTAAACAGAATACCACAGACTGGGTCACTGATGTAAATCAAGATTTATTTCTTACAGTTGCATAGGGTGGGAAGTCCAAGGTCAAGGGGCCCAGGGGATGACAAGTTCCGCTTTCTGTGTCATCCCATGGTGAAAGGTATAAGGGCAAGAGAGTATGAGAGAGAGCAAAAAGAGGACAAACTTGCTTGTACAACAGGCTCAATCTCATGATAACAAACCCAATCCCACAATCACAACTTCAATCCATTTATGAAAGCAGAGCTGTCATGTCTTAATCACCCCTTAATGGTCCCGCCTTTTAATACTGTCATAGAGGAAATTAAATTTCAACATGAGTTTTTGATGAAACATTCAACTTAGAGCATCCATAAAACTCTTTTTTCCCCCAGTTCTACTGCCAATAGCTGTCTGTCTCAGAGACGATCTCTGTGGGCATAATTCTCAATGCATTTTATCAGGATCATACACACTATCTCCACTAAATCTAAATTTTGTTTTTAAGAGCCATTACAAACCCTAGAATCTTCATGAAGATTTTATTTTTTTCTCATCATCTTTAGCCAGAAATAATATTTTCCTCTATTGATACATTTCTCAGTTGATCCTCAGCCTACTTCATTACAATTACTTGGACTTTTGATTAGGAATGAAAATTCTAGGTCCATTCTAGAAGACAAAGGATCCAAAGCTGCATAATCAACAAGGTCTCAGAGATTCTGATACCAAATTTTAAGAAACACTGTTCTAAATTAATACAATACTTTTCTTGTCTACTTCTCAAAGCACTCATCAGTATCTGCCATGATTCTAATTATTTTGCGTCTATCACTAGATTGTAGGTACTTCGCAACAATGGCTTTTATAGAATACATAATTCTTTTATATTTTTATCCTGTATAATGTCCAGCAATTGCTCAGTATTAGATATATTTTAAATAAATATTTGTTTCATTTTTACAATTTTCTGGGAAGAATGAGTATTTTTTTAGATACACAGTCAGTCATGCACGACATAGTGAAATTTTGGTCAATGATGGACCATACAACATATGTGATGGTGGTCCCATAAGAGTATAATACAGCTGAAAATTCCTATCACCTAGTGATATTGTAGCCATTGTAAAATCTTAGAACAATTACTCCTGTGTTTGTGGTGATGCTATACTGATAATCATATAAAAGTATAGCTACAATTATGCATTGTATATATTTATTCTTATAAGAAGTGACTGTGTTACTGGCTTATGTATTTACTATACTATACTTTTTATTATTGCTTTAGAGAGTACTCCTTCTACTTATAAAAAGCCTCAGGTATGTTCTTCAGGAGATATTCCAGAAGGCATCGTTATCATAGGAGATGATAATTCCTTCAATGTTATCGACCCTGAAGACCTTCCAGTGAAACAAGATATGGAACCAGAGGACAGTGATATTGATGATCCTGACCCTGTGTAGGCTTCGGCTAATGTATGTGTTTATGTCTTAGTTTTTAACAAAAAAGAATTTAAAAATGAATACACAAAGATTTTAAACACCGAAAAAAAAGCTTATATAATAAGAATAGGAAGAAAAAAATGTTTTTGCATAACTGTGCAATGTGTTTGTTTCCAGCTGTCATGAGTCAAGAAGTTTAAAAAAAGTTTCAGTGAAAAAGTCACAGGACGCTAAGGTTAACTTACTATTGAAGAATTTTTCTATAAATTTCATGTAGCCTAAAGGTACAGTGTTTATACTGTCTACAGTAGAGTACAGTAATATCCTAGGCCTTCACATTTACTCACCAGTTACTCACTGACTCACTCACGACAACTTCCAGTCCTGCAAACTCCCTTCATAGGAACTGCCCCATACACGTATTCCACCTTTTGTCTTTGACACCATATTGTATTGTACCTTTCCCATGTATAGATACACAAATTCTTATAATTGTGTTAAAATTCTCAATAGTATTTGGTACAGTAACATCCTGTACAGGTTTGTAGCCTAGAAGCAATAGGCTATAACATATAGCTTAGGTATGAACAACAAAGTGCCTTAAGGACTAATTTCTCAGAATATATCTTTGTCATTAAGCGATGCATGCATATAGTTCCATTATTACACCAACAATGTTAATTACTCCTTTTAAAAATTTCATAGATGATAGATTGACATGCTATATATAGACATGACATATATAGCTATAGCTATAGATATTTACATATATTATTTTTGTGTATATTTGAAAATACTACTTGTTCACCAGCATTAACAATAAAGCATGAGGCTTAAAAGTTACTACCAAGATATTTATACAGTAGGAAACTCAGGATAGTGGAAAAATGTAAAAATAAAAGATTTAAGAAGGGTCTAAGATATCCCTTGAGCTAAACAGATATCCTACCTCAATGACAGAAATACCTCCGAGGAATATGCCCCCAGATTTACCCCATGCTTCCTCTCAGATCATTTAAACAAGAGCCCAACGAGGTTGTCTGCTTCCTTTTGATATTATATCTGCTTCAGGCAGAGCTAGGCTCAAAGGGACCAATTACAAGTGAAAAGGGTGGGGGGTGGTTATTTCCCTTCAAAGTACCCTTCTTAGGTCTTTCCATGTAGTCTTTTTTAGGACTATAAACCTAGTTGGGCAGACTGTTTTTTCCCTTATAATTCCCTATAGTAACTCATCCAATGCTCTCTGTAACACACCCAGAACTTTCATAAATTGTGTTAATCAAGCTGAGGATAAAATGTTCGTCTCTGTGTTTGTACTCCAAAGTGTTTAGTTCATTTAGTGGAAGTTTAGCTTTATAAAAGCACCATATTTCAAGCAGAGAGGATTTAGTTCTGATTTTTTGGGAAGGTTAATATCTATCTAGTTATCCAGAAAGTTTCACATGAAGATCAATTAACCTATTTTTTTTTTTTCTCTCTCCCTTCCAACTAGGCTTTCCTGTCTTTGGGGAGGTTGACTATCTTGAAAGCCAGTCAGAAAGGTTTTTATTAAATAGCTCTACAGTCTAGCAACTTTCACTCTTTGAAAACCTTAGCCAGACATATTACTACAGAGGAGACCTTAGGCAAATAAATCAAAGAAACCCAGGGTATACGCCCATTATCCATGTTTCAACAGTTCTCTTTCTGACAGATACAACTCAGGTGAACCTCTCTTTTGTAATTTCTCTTCTCAAATTTGACATGGTTCTGTGAAGTCTGTCATAGAGCAATTAAAAAGAAATCCAATCACACAATTCAACTGTATCTTAAAGTTTCAGCTTGTTCAGCTAAGACAGCTGAGACTTTTAAATAAGGAAAGAAAAAAAGCTTGCATAATGCCCTTTCTATACCATTTTTATTCAACTATGCATGTGTGTACAGCATAGAATGACATTTATACACTTTTAATATTATATTAAAGTTTTAGCTAAACAATGTAATCACTGTAAGCTTACTGTGTCAAATACTTTAAGATTAAAGTAAATCAAAGTTATATTTAGATACATATGTTTTTTAATTATAGCTTTTCTCAAGCAACACAAAACTTGATTGGTTATTATTCCAATTAGTCTAACTGCCTAAGAGGATCTGGAGCAAGTTCCATGTTAATGAATTATCACACCAAGTCTTTTATTTATTTGGGAGCTATTAATAAAAATATACTAGGGAAAAAAGGAAGAAAACCCATTCTGTGCTTTGAGTCTTACAAAGAGAACTAGACTGGAGTTTCTGAATTCTAATCCTCATTTTACTGCTATTACTTACAAAAATAAAAATCTTTAAGTGAAAGCAGAAATGACAATAGATAGGAAAAGATACTGGTTTTTTGTTTGTTTGTTTGTTTTGAGACAGAGTCCCACTGTGTCACCCAGGCTGGAGTGCAGTGGTACTATCTCTGCTCACTGTGACCTACGCCTTCCCGGTTCAAGCGATTCCCCTGTCTCAGCTTCCTGAGTAGCTGGGATTACAGGCACAGATTACCATGCCCAGTTAATTTTTTTGTACTTATAGTAGAGATGGGGTTTCACCACATTGGCCAGGCTGGTCTTGAACTCCTGACCTCAGTTGATCTGCCCTCATCGGCCTCCCACAATGCTGACATTAGAGGCGTGAGCTACAGCACCCAGTGGATACTATTTAATATTCATTACATGCCAGAAACTACGCATTGTTTGATTAATATGACAAATAACCTCCTTATTTCTTCCTTTTATTTTTTTCTCACTCTGTGGCCCAGGTTGGAGTGTAGTGGCAGGATCACAGCTCAACGGTAGCTTTGAACTCCTGCACTCTTGGGATCCTCTCACCTCAGCTCCTAAGTAGCTGAGATTATAGGCAGCACGACCACTCCCGGCTGATTTTTTATATTTTTGTAGAGATAGTGGTCTCCCTATGTTGCCTAGGCTTTCTCAAACTCTTGGGCTCAAACCATCCTCCCTCTTTGCTCCCCCTCCCACAAAGTGCTGGGATTATAGATGTAAGCCACTGTGCCTGGCCTTATTTCTTCTTAATCAAGTAGAGCAGACATCTGTATGTGGGTCAAGTCAAAGTATCTTTTATTGGATCATTTCTAAATGTCTTCTATTTATAAAACCTCAGATTTTATCTTCCTAATAGAATGCCAATTCTTAATTTTTGCACTGGATATGTAGGCCCCAAAACCAGAGAGGAAAATATGAAACATTTGTGTAAACAGTCCTGAAGTTTTGGTCATTCGGGATCATCTCCTAGTCTTAAAAATCTAGATCTGAGGTTTTAAGAATCTTATGGATACAGGAGAATCAGGGTATATGGAGAACTAAAACTGTGAGTCTACATTTCTAGCGAAAGGGTAGACTAGGAAAAAAGAAAAAAAGAAAGAAAGCTTATCTGCTTTCTGACCTAAGTAACAAAAATAGTCACCTCCAAGAAATCTGTAGCCAGAATTCTATCCTGCTGTGTATTTGATATTGAATTAGCACTCTTTGTATTGTTGCCCACAAACTCCAAAGCTGAGAAAGCAGAAAAAGCAGAAAAGCAGAAAAAGCCATCCCAGGCTTTAATATTCCTGTCAATATACCAGCTAAAACACCCTTTGGAAGCTTACATTCTCATCCCAAGTCCTCATAAAATTCTCTCAGATAATGCTCTAGTGAGCATGAGCTCACAGGACCAAACTTAAAAATATAATAGGAAGTTAATCAATATAAGGCAGAGTTTGCAAAAAAAGCAAACAGCAGAACCCGACCTACAACAAATTCAGATATGAAACAAAAGTGGAGTGACAGGTTTAAATTGTTATAAATAACTTCATATTATGGGGATGGAGGGAAAGAGAAGAAAAAATAATTAGCATTCATCATTTCTAAATGAAGTATCTGTATAAACATTTTAAGAGTATCTAAAATACAAATGAAACGTATGTACTTTGATTTACTGTCAAAGTTTTTGGGGGCATTCAAATAAAAATTAATTTAAATATACAAAGAAAGCATATTATCTAGGTATATCAGATTTATATATTGTAAGTCATATGTATAGAAAGCATAAAATTAGCATATATGTACAAAACTATCAATCATAATAAATACTTATTGATGGAACTCAAGAGTTAAATATGAAAAGAGGTGATTTTGTTGGACAAAATAAAATCCAGCTATTTGCAATTTAAAATCTGCCTGTTCAAGACATAGGACACAGAAACTTTGCATGTAGACTAACAGAAGAATGTGACTAATCGCAACCTAAAAATCCATCAAGCAAAAATCAAAATAACCATAAAAATGGGCAAATCCATAATCAATAAATACAGTTTAATACAACTCTCATAACTGATGGATCAATTTAAAAAATTAATAATTAAGAAGATTTAAACAAAGTGATTACAAATTACTTAATAGACACAGATAACCCTGTAGTCAACAGAGAATACACATTCTTTTCAAGTATTTGTGGAAAAGAAAGTAATATTTTTATTAGATTGAAAGCAAAAGTACTCAATGTAAAAAAAAAACACTCATAGTTATCATTACTTAGATATCAACATACAAGAAAAGATAGTAAAATAAATTAAAAATTAAAAAGCACAATTCTGAGCTTAAATCATAATGAATATCTGAAAATATTTAAATATAATGAAAATGCTGTCTATGATTTTTTTCCTTTGAGTGCTTATAAGAGGAAATAAACCTGAAAATTAATAGGTTAATTATTTCAAAAAATCAAAAGTACATAGAAAAGTTAAGTATACAATAAATATACAATTAAAATTTAATGAAATTGAAGGTAAAATGCAATACATAAGATTCTTAAATCTGAATATTGGTTATTTAAAGAAAAATTAACAAAGTACATAAACTTATGAAAATTTCAATTAAAGAAAAGTTTCAAATAGGCAATATTAACAGTACAGAAGGGTAAATAACAGCAGTATTTTTCAAAAGATATATAAAAATATATACACTATGACTACTTCAACTTGAAAACATCTCACATTCTAGAGAATGCACTAGAAAAATACAATTTACAAAAATTAACCCAATAAGAAATAAAAAACATTAATAAGGTCTACATATTAATAAGATAAATCATGCTTAAATATCTAATCCAGAGAGAGAGGAAGAGAAGAAAGAGAGACAAAGGTAAAGGAAGAAGGGAAAAAAGGAGTAAGGAAGGGAGGGAGGAAAGGAAGGAAGAAAAATAAAACATCACACACAGATGGAAAAATAAATGATTCATCATATATAAATTGTTCCAAGAACTTGAAATACAGCAGTCTGTCCTATCAATGCATGAATCAGTATAAATTATTGTGATAAAGATTGGTAAACGTGGTAATATAATCCATAACATTTTGGCTGCGCTCAGAGGTCACCAGTTAGATACTACATTTCTTACTATGCCTTTTTTTAACTGTTATTTTAGGTTTGGAGGTGCATGTGAAGGTTTATTACGTAAGTAAACACGTGTCACAGGGGTTTGTTATACATATTATTTTATCACTCAGGTATTAAGTCCCGTACCCAATAGTTATCTTTTCTGCTCCTTCCCCTTTTGCCACTGTTATCTCCTCAAATAGATTCCAGTGTCTATTGTTTCCTTCTTTGTGTTCATAAGTTCTTAACACTTAACTCCCACTTGTAAGTGAGAACATGCAGTATTTGTTTTTTTGTTGCTTCTGAAACACTTGCCTGCATGCATCTTTGTGGCAGAATGATTTACATTCCCCTGGGTGTATACCCAATAATGGTATTGTTGGGTCTAATGGTTGTTCTGCTTTTAGCACTTTGAGGAATAACTATACTGCTTTCCACAATGGTTGAACTAATTTACACTCCTATCAACAGAGTGTAAGTGTCCCCTTTTCTCTGCAACCTGGCCAGCATCTTTTTTTTTTTTTTTTTTTGACTTTTTACTAATAGACATTCTGACTGGTGTGAGATGGTATCTCATTGTGGTTTTGGTTTACATTTTTCTAATGACCAGTGATGCTGAGTTTTTTTAAAAATATGTGATTATTGGCTGCATGTTATGTCTTCTTTTGAGAAGTGACTGTTCATGTCCTTTTCCCACATTTTAATGGGATTGTATCTTTCTCTTGTAAATTTATTTAAGTTCCTTATAGATGCTGAATATTACACCTTTGTTAGATGCATAGTTTGCAAATATTTTCTCCCATTCTGTAGGTTGTGTGTTTATTCTATTGATAGTTTGTTTTGCTGTGCAAAAGCTCTTATGTTTAATTAAATTCCACTTCCATTTTTGCTTTTGCTATAATTGATTTTGGTGTCTTTGTCATAAAAATCCTTGCCCGTTCCTATGTCCAGGATGGTATTGCCTAGGTTGTCTTCCAGGGATTTTATAGTTTTGGGTTTTACTCTTAAGTCTTTAATTCATCTTGAGTTGATTTCCGTGTATGATGTGAGGAAGGAATTCAGATTCAGTCTTCTGCATATGGCTAGCTAGTTACCCCAGCACTATTTATTGAATAGGGAGTCATTTCCCCATTGCTTGTTTTTGTCAACGTTGTTGAAGATCAGTTGTGCAGCTTTATTTCTGGGCTCTCTATTCTGCTCCATTGGTCTATGGGCCTGGTTTTGTACTAGTATCATGCTGTTTTGGTTACTGTAGCCTTGTAGTACGGTTTGAAGCCAGGTAACTTACTGCCTCCAGCTTTGTTCTTTTTGCTTAGGATTGCTTCAGCTATTCAGGCTCTTTTTAGTTCCATGTAAGTTTTAATTAGTTTTTTTTCCCCCCTAATTCTGTGAAGAATATGGTTGGTAGTTTGATAGGAATAGCATTGAATCTATAAATTGCTTTGGGAAGTATAACCATTTTAATGACGTTGATTCACACTATTCATAAGCTTGGGATATTTTTCCATTTGTTTGTGCCTTCTCTGATTTCTTTGAGCAGTGTTTTGTAATTCTCATCATAGAGATCTTTCAGCTCTCTCATCAGCTGTATTCCTACTTATTTTGTGCTTTTTGTGGCAACTGTGAATGGGACTGCCTTTCTGATTTGACTCTTGGTCTTGGTTTGGCTGTTGTTGGTGTATAGAATGCTTGTGATTTTTGCACACTGATTTTGCATCCTGCAACTTTGCTTAAGTTGTTTATCAGCTGGAGAAGCTTTTGGGATGAGGGTTTTCTAGATGTAAAATCATGCCATCTGCAAACAGAGATAGTTTGACTTCTTCCCTTTCTATTTGGATACCCTTTCTTTCTCTTGCCTGATTGCTTTGCTAGGACTTCTAATACTATGTGGAATAGAAGTGGTAAGAGACAGCTTCATTGTCTTGTGTCAGTTTTCCTTAAAGCTAGATAGGCTATGAATCTATATTTTAGCCAGTAAGAAACAATCAGAAATCATTTACAAAAACTTTGGAATAACATCCTTAAAAATAGAAGCTAGTTGCCTCTCATTTTCTCTTCCTCTCTAAAGTAACAAAAGTTGATTAAATGCAAATGACTAGTATCCATTTAGCAGACTGAGGATGATACAGTGAGGTTTTGTGTAGGGACAGTTTAGAAGCAACTTGGTCTCTAGACGTCTTAATATCTGAAACATCTGCCTGCATATGAACTGAGAAATAATCTTTTCTCTTCTTTGTGCTATGGTGATTGTATCTCTGTATAACACTATACTAATCTTTATCCTACAACACCAACTCCAGACAAGGATATCATGACACAATAAAGGTATCAGTTAATTTTACTTTTATACGTAAATCCAAAGGAACAAATGAAATGTAACCAAAGTGAATCTTCTAAAATATATTTTAGAAATTCATAACCAAATTCCGTTATTCAAGGAATATAAAGATGGTTTAACTTTAGGATAGTACTTTACCATATTACCAGATTAAAAGGAAGAGAAAATTATCATCTCACTAGGTGCAGAAACAAATATTTCCCTAAATTCAAGATTAAAATAAAAAATATAAACAAATTCTCTGCAATCTAGGAATAGAGCAAATTTTTTAAATTGAATAAGGTGCATCTATCAAAAACCCTCCAACAAAAATGAATATAAAAATGTTAGAAATATTAGCTTTAAGAGTTTGAACAAAACAAAATCCTTATATCATAAAGGATACTAAATATCATACTAAACAATTCAGTCAGTGCAGCAACTCAAGAAAAACAAATAAAGGTATAACAGTGAAATAAAAAATATTCTTATTCATTGACAATATAATTATTGACTTAGAAACTGGGACAGAAGTTATTTTTTTCTTAAAAATAGTTAAATAAGGATATCAAATATAAGATTATAGAAATCAATGTGTTATATAAAAATAATATATAAAAATTAGTAATAAGTATTTAGAAAAATGTGCTTTACAATAAATAAATGTTCTCAATTCTATGTACGTGTGTGTACAAAATAAAATAATTCCAGTAAAAATGTTTAAGTTTTTTGTGGGCATCAGGGCAAACTTATTCAAAAACTTGTATGAAAGAGTAAAAGACCAAATACAGTTAAAATATTTTGTAATTAAAACAATTGGGAGGTGTCGACTTGCCCTATTAGATGTTAAATATTATGATAAATTTATAATAGGACTGTAAGTACAGTATTGATGTAGAGATAAATGAACAGACAGAAGAGAAAAATAACCACAAAATAAACATATGTCTATAGGGAAATGTCACTGGTAATGAGAAATGTAATTGAATATCACTGCAAAAAGGTCAGACTGATTTAAAAACTACAGTTGGAATGATATAGTAAACTATATAGATTCCTATCTCACACCATGCACAAAAGTACATTACTGAGAAAAATGAGAATTTTAAAGCTTTAGAAAAAAAATAAAATATTTTTTTTAATTTCCAAAAGGGGATTTTTTTTTCTAAAACATAAAGTATATATAATAATTTAAAATATTGAAAGTTTTAACTGTATTTAAATAAAATTTTTTGAGTGTCAAAGAGCAACATAAACAATAAAGAACGTGTCACAAATGGGGACAGTCAAATAGCAATGTTTACATCATCAACATAACTTAGTAGTCACACATATTATAAATATCTGTTAGTCAGGAATGAGGTTGTCAATAAGTATATACAAATGTTCAACCTCATGGGTAATCATGGAAATATAAAGAAAGCCACAGTGAAATTCAATTTCACATGTATCAGACTGGCAAACAAATATTTAAGTGAATGTGAAAAAAACTAAAATTTTAACCACTGATGGTGAGAGTACAGTTTAGCACAACGGCATTTGATAACTAAGTTGGTGAATTCCTAATAATGTTGAAAAGCTGCACATGTTTCAATTAAGTGATTCCACTATAGGTTTATGCCTTAGAGAAATGCTTGAATATTTTCTCTTAGAGACATGTACAAGAATGCTCAATGCAGCACTATTTGAAGCCTCAAGTTTCAAAATAACTTAAACGTCAAAATAACATTTCTCAAAATAGATGAAAAATGTTAGTATATGCATATTAGGGCATTCTACAGCTATGAAAATAAATTATATAAAGCTCCATGAATAATCATAATTGTGTATTTCAGTATATATTAAAATATGAAAAATAATACTATACATTGCATTAATTTGTATACCTATATAATAAAGTACAGGGGAATAAATGAAATTTGTAAATGCTAATTTAAATTTAAAATGATGATTAACTCTGATTGGAAGGGTGGAGAATATAATCCAGGAGAATAAGAAAAAGATTTTTTGAAATGTTATTTTCCTTTCTGCTTTTTTTTCTATTATTTCTCTTTCTGCTTTTTGAAATTACTTCACAATTCATATAAAATGTACCGATATATTAAGATATTTTTTGTAGTATATGACTACTCCTGATTATAGTTGTGGGTGAATATTAAAACATAAACACAAAATTTTATATAACTACATTAAAACAAACAAACAAAAACACTGAAGTTACATCATTTTAAATGAGTTGATTTAATATTAGATACACCAATTTTAAGAGTAGAACCTAAGCCAATGAAGCCATTTCTTTGAAGGATCTAATCTTCACTGCTTTAGCACAGATAAAATTTTCCCAAACCCAGGAGCGTGTGAGTAATAACACTATAAAGATACTTGGAGGAACAAGAATTTGTCACCATGCTAGGAACTCATCTGCTTTTCTGATTAATATTAAATGTGAGCAATTTCAGACTACTGATTAGATTTATCAATAATTAATGCAATGTTATTGTGGATGATTGAAGTTATTTCTTTTAATGGGATTCTCAGATCACTTTTAACATCATGATATAAATTCTTTATGACATATAGCTCTGCATACACTTTGGCAACCCTATCAGACATGCTTTGTAATAATAAAACAACCAATCTCAGGGCACACGAGAGGAAAACATGTTTTAGGCTAATATCTAATAAATGCTTACAGAAAAATATTAGGGGTAGCAAGACGGTTGTTCTTTTGCATCTCTGTGACTTATTTTAATTTTAATTTTTAACTTATTTCATTTTAAGGTTTTTTTTTTTTTTTTTTTTTTTTTTTGTGACGGAGTCTCGCAGTGTCACCCAGGCTGGAGTTCAATGGCGCAATCTCGGCTCACTGCACCCTCCGCCTCTGGAGTTCAAGTGATTCTCCTTCCTTAGCCTCCCGAGTAGGTGGGAATACAGGCGTCCGCCACCACGCCTGGCAATTTTTTTGTATTTTTAGTAGAGACAGGGTTTCGCTACATTGGCCAGGCTGGTTTCTAACTCCTGACCTCGTGATCCGCCCGCCTCGGCCTCCCAAAGTGCCGGGATTTTACAGGGGTGAGTCACCCTGCCTAGCCAGGTATATTTATTCCGTAATTTTATCTGCATATAATAAAAGAAAGTCGAAATAACAGCTTTACAGTCAATTTAGTGTATCATTATTGTAATATGTACATTTGTAGTGAGAGTTTTTGTTATATTTGGAGACCTTATAAACAAGTCTATCAAAATAAAATGTTAATATTCATTAAAAATAGAAATTGTCATTATCTCCAAATGTCATTTTTTTTTTCTTTTGAACATTCCTGCTCCTTGGTGTCACAGAATAGATACTTTAACTAAAGGAAATTAATATGTGTTTGTATGTTAAATCTCTCCTGAGAATATAAAAGTTGATGGAATAGTGAGACAACTTATTGAGAATTATTGAGCCAATGAAAATGGCTATTGAGGAAAATGAGTGATATCCATAATTTTAGAGGATCTACATAACATTTGCTCAGAACTCTACATGGCATCCATGAGTTTGAAAGTATGTTCCTGAAAGAGTGTAACTTCATCCCAGAAACACATTTTAAACTGTTTAAAATATCTAAAGTCTATAATTCTATATCTAATTGAAGAGTTTTACATAAAACTATACATTTAACCTATTTATAATAGCAAGAATAAGATGCCTATGTGCTGATTGAATTAGAAATATGTAAAACCAATACAAAAAGCTGATAAACTTTTCCTTGAGCTATATATGTACTTTTTAAGTAAATGAAGAGATACAATGTATTGCTTGGTGAAAAAACAGTTGTAAAATATTAGCTTCTCTTAAATTATTATACATACTTTGTGTAAATACCTGTGGGTTTTTAAAAGTTTTATAATTATTCTGGACAAAACAGTAATTATATAGCAATAACCTGTGGGTTTTTAACAGTTTTATAATTATTCTGGACAAAACAGTAATTATATAGCAATACTTCTTAGTCAAGACAACCCTATGAGGCAGGTATTTTACAGATGATGCAATTAAGACTAAGACAGTTTAAGTTTTTGTTATTTTCTGATATTATCTAGCTATAATTAGTGCTGTTTTTAAATTCAACTTTCTCTGCCTCCAAAGTTATTTCTTTCAAAAAAAAGAAAAACTACACTCTTTTGAAGAAAAAAGAACAAGACAGAAAGAAAACAAGAGGAAAGGAGGAAGAAAAAAAGAAAGAAAACAAGTAATTAACATATTCTGTTAGTGTGTCAGAAACAGATTGACAAAGCAATGGAAAAAAATGGAAACGCATAGGTAGCTATGTAGATATATATGTATTGTATCATTACATATACAATATATAACAAAATATTTGACATAAAATATAATTATCTATGATTTTGAAAATATATAATATAATTATATATGATTAAACATAATAAAAGAACCATTTCAAATCAGTTAAAATACAGCAAAATAAATGAAGTTGTGACAAAAATAAAACTACAGCTCTGTTTCAGACAACTGACTACAATAAATTATGAGTAATAAACCATTGTACAACTTGAAACCATGACAAGCAATAAAAATGGACAAAATGAAACCATAAGGCAATAAAATAAAAACGTAGGAGTCTGTTCACATGAAGAGAGTACAGAAGACTTCTTAAAGTTAACCCCTAGGACAGAATTCTAGAATTCAAAAATTTCTAAAAATGAGGAGTTTTTTCACAACTCATCTGGCAACAAAACCTGAATTGTCTTAAACTGAGGCAACAAATGTCCCGAACTGATATGAGGTTATTCTCCCACATACTGTGAATTTCAGTTATTATTATTTTTTTTTTTTTTAGCAGAAACTTCAATGTTAGATTATAGGATGTTTCCCCAGACTTCAGCAGTGGGTTAAAAAATATACGGTATACACATAGTACTGTCTTTTAAAGTCAGAAAAATTCTGAACTCGACTATACATATGATCCCAAGGGTTTTAGTTTATACCTCCTATTAAATCAGAAAAGCACCAAAAATAACTAGAGGCAATTCAAAAAAATTGCAAAACATTCCAAAGATTTTATACCCTTAATATAAAATGAGTTCTTTGCAGTCAGAGAAAAAAATGTATTCACTATACTAATAGAAAAAATGCATTGGGTTAAAAAAGCAGATAAACCACCAAAGAGGAAAAACAATTGGCTCATAAGAATAAACAACAATGCAAAATGTCACTGGTAAATAGATACAAAAAATAAATTATTGCTGAGATATCATTTTTCCTTTGTACAATTATCAAAGATATAAAAGGAACACTAATACTCAGAATTGGCACAGGTTTATTGAAATTTCAAGAATTTGAAGAGATGGATGTTCACATACTCAGCTGGAAATAATGTAAATCAATAAAATTTTTTAAGGCCGGGAATGGTGGCTCATGCCTGTAATCCCAACACTTTGGGAGGTCAAGGCGGGTGGGTCACTTGAGGCCAGGAGTTCGAGATCGGCCTGGCCAACATGGTAAAACCCCAATTGTACTAAAAAAATACAAAAATTAGCTGGGCATGGTGGTGGGCGCCTGTAATCCCAGCTATTCAGGAGTAATGGCTGGAGGTCATCATCCTTCTCAAACAAACATAGGAAGAGAAAACTAAATACCACATGTCCTCACTTGGAAGTGGGAGCTGAGTGATGAGAACACAGGGATATATAGAAGAATTGAAAATTTTCAACTGACTCTTGCAAAATTTTATTCCTCAAATTGTTCTATTCATCTTCCTAATCCCAAATCAATTAATAGCAGTATGAGTGTTGGTATACTGTAACTTGCTGAGGCAGGAGAATCACTTGAACCCAGGAGGTGGAAGTCACGATAAGCAGAGATCGCACCACTGCACTCCAGCCTGGGTGACAGAGCCAGACTCATCTCAAAAATAAATAAATAAATAAATAAATAAATAAATAAATAAATAAATAAATAA
>NC_045440.1:113636901-113697743 GCF_002776525.5 Piliocolobus tephrosceles | reverse complement strand
TAAATAAATAAATAAATAAATAAATAAATAAATAAATAAATAAATAATTTTCTAAAGATAAGTTTAGCCATCTCTACCAACCAGCAACAGAATTTCTTAAAAATAGATTTGGCACATTATCTTAAAGATAAAAAAACTTATAAAAAATCTTTAGCTATTATGATAGTCATTGCCACATTATGAATAATGGAAAGTTATGAAATAATACCTAACAAGAGGTTTTGTTGATAAACAACGTTGTTTCAGAAATGATCACTACCAAGGCATCAAAATTATGTTTTTGAAGAAGTATTAATGAGAGAGATGATCTGGTAAATATCAGGTTATAAAATAATATGCATATTATGGCCACATTTATTTGTTTTAAAATTTTCATACACACATATAAAAATACATAAACATATTTATAGAAATGTTTTTGATTTTGTAAACAAATGTAGTAAAATTCTATGTCCCAAGCTTTCACTGGCCTGATTTGGGAATTATCCAAATATCAGCCCTTATTACCAATCACTCTTTGGCCTCAAATCATGAAAAAATACTCAGGTCTATTTAGTTCAGAAGATTTTTTAAAAATGCCTTTGTTTAGGTTCATTTAAAACTCCACAACTTTGTTCTCTACAGAAGTCACTTCATTTATTCTTAAGTGAACTTTGATTATCTTAGCTTTCCCAGTACTTCAGTACAAATTGCAATGTGCATGCATTTTTCAGTGATCATTTAGAGAGGAAATTAATTTGTCTTTGATCCTTGAAAAATAAGATTTGATTAGATTCTGTAAAATGGCCTGCAAGGTCCATTTCTATTTAATCTTAATTTTCACAAGAAAAAGCCTTTAAAAATGTAACCTGTAACTGACTGGTTAATTTTTTTAAAATAAGTTCATTTTCAACAGCACTCTAATCTTGCTGTTGATGCCCAACTGGATGTGGTGGAAGTAATATAATATATTCATGAAGAGTGCATTCACTGAAATCATATTATTCTGCTTTGAACTGCAGCTCTGCTGCTTACTAGCTGTGTAGTCTTGACCGAAATCCCTAGTTTATCTCTACTTCGGTTTACTCATATTTGAAATAAAAATAATATCTATCTCATAGGATGATTATCAAAATTACATTAGTTACTAATTGTAAGAATCTTAGAACAGTCATCAACATGTAGTAAGTACTAGGTAAGCCTTCATTAATGAATAAATTATAATGTATTCAAAAGCAGCATATCTGTTTATTTACACTTAAATATAGTAATTTGTTCAGTGGTCACTAAACATCCAGAAAATGTTCAGCAATAGGAAAATAAATAAATAAATAAACTATTATCTCAATCATTTATTAATAATTTCACAAAGAGGAAATAACGAGGAGCAAGATGTGTTTGTGTCCTTGTGTTCTAACGAGGAGCAAGATGATTCGGGATTTTATGGCAGAGACAGAGGAAGATTAAAGTTCACTTTTATTTCAAGAACTGTTCCCTGTTCAAATTCTCAGAAGGCATGGGGAAACAGAGAATGTGTTATTCATGAGGCATGTTGTGGGATACCAACACTTACACTGTTATTAATTGATTTGCAATTAGGAAGAGGAATGGACCAATTTTAAGGCTAAAATTTTGCAAGGGTCAGTTGAAAATTTCCAATTATTCTATGTGTCCATGTGTTCTCATCATTTAGCCCCACTTATAAGTGAGAACAAGGGGTATTTGGCTTTCTGTTCCTGTGTTAATTTGATAAGGTTAATGACCTCCAGTTCCATCCATGCCTCTGTGTTAATTTGATAAGGTTAATGACCTCCAGTTCCATCCATGCCTCTCAAAAAGAGAGGCATCCATGCCTCTCCAGTTCCATTGTTTTTTATGACTGCAAAGTATTCGATCGTATATATGTACCATATTTTCTTTATCCAGTCTATCATTGATGGGCGTTTAGGTTGATCCATATCTTTGCTATTTGCAATGAACATACACATGCATGTGTTAGAACGATTTATATTCTTTTGGGTATATACCCAGTAATAGGATTGCCAAGTTGAATAGTATTTCTGTCTTTAAGTCTTTGAGGAATCTCCACACTGTCTTCCACAATGGTTGCATTAGTTTACACTCCCAGCAACAGTGTATAAGCGTTCTTTTTTCTCCACATACTTGCCAGCATATTTTTTTTTTCCTCTGGACTTTTTACAATAGCCATTCTGACTGGTGTGAGATGGTATCTCATTGTGGTTTCGATTTGCATTTCTCTAATGATCAGTGATTTTGAGCTTTTTAAAACATGATTATTGGCTGCATGTATGGCTTCTTTTGAAAAGTGTCTTGCTCATATCCTTTGTCCACTTTTTAACAGGATTGTTTTATCTCTTGTAAATTTGTTTAAGTTCCTTATAGAAGCTGGATATTAGACCTTTGTAGGATGCATAGTTTGCAAAAATTTTCTCCCACTCTTTAGGTTTTCTGTTTATTGATAGTTTCTTTTGGTGTGTAGGAGCTCTTTAGTGTAGTGTGGACAGTGGGAGGAAGGAGAAGATCAGGAAAAATAACTAATGGGTACTAGGATTAATACCTGATTGATGAAATCTGTACAACAAACCACCATGACACAAGTTTACTTGTGCAACAAACCTGCACATGTACCACTGAACTCAAAATAAAAGTTACTGGGTAAAGGAAATGAGCGATATTTACACACAATAAAGTACTATCCAGCCATAAAAAGGAATGCAATCCTGTCATTTGCAACAACTTGGATGGAACTAGAGGTCATTATGTTAAGTGAAATGAGGCAAGCACAGAAAGACAAACATTAGAAGCTCTCCTTCATTTGTGAGATATAAAAATAAAAGAAAATGAACTTAGGGAGATACAGAGTGGAAGGAAGGTGGGTAGTGAGGAGGTTGGGGGAGAGATGGGGATGATTCATGGTTGCAAAAAAATTAGTAAGAATGAATAAGACCTGGTTTTTGATAGCACAACAGGGTGACTATAGTCAATAATATTTTAAGTGTACATTCTAAAATAACTACAAGAGTATAATTGGATTGTGTGTAACACAAAGGATAAAGGCTTGAGGGAAGAGATACTCCATTTTCCATGATGTAATTATTATTATTACGCATTGCATGCCTGGCCTGTATCAAAACATCTCGTATACCCCATAAATATATATATCTACTATGTACCCGAAAAAAATAAAAAAAAAAACGAGAATGAAAAATAAAAGAATGAATGAACAAATAAATAATTCTATTTTTCCATCATATTTTATACAAGCAAGGAGAAATAAAAGAGAAATTGAGGAAAATTAAGATTCCAGTAAAGGATTATTTGAGGGTATTCCCACCCTCAAACCCAAACAGAAATAAATTCCTCTAGCTATGCCTGGAGCTCACCAGAGCCTGGGGTGTATACATGTGTGGCTTCTGCTACACTCTTGCTGCAGTGAGTTACTTTAATCAGAATTACACTCCAAGTGTAGTGAAGTAGCATTAGAAAGAGAAAGGAAACTCTCCAACTGGCTACTCCTGCCAGAGGCTCTGCTATAATCAGAATGAATGCTAGAAATAGATTTGTATGGATAAAATTAATGTCTGTTCATTAATATATTCAAATTGTGTTATTGGTGAAATAATGAATAATAGTCAAGAAATGTGGTCTGGATAAACTATCAGAAGACTACTCTTTGCATAAATGAATATGAGTCTGTTAAGCCCAATAGCCTCTATATTTAGGAACAGTGATCTATACTTAAACCATAAATGATTACATGTCCTCTGCCGATTTTTAAAAATCCAAGGTCTCCTGACTCAGAAGTTAAACTAAGCCCCCAAACTGAAATGCTGTTAAATTTTCCTCAGGTAAAACTTTGAAACAAAGTGTTTTCCAAGGTTTCCAAGGACAAGAAAAACAGAGAGAGAGAAGGGAGGCAGAAAGAATTTGGTTTCTGACATTTTTCTTTACAACCTAGTTGCAGGACAGGTAATTTTCTCCTCCAACTACCACTGCCAAACAAAACCAAACCAATAGACTCACCAAAACAGCTGTGTGTTGCCAAATTGGGATAGACTAATTCATATTTTTAATTTCATAACAATTATAAAAATTATTATTTTTCACAGCAAACAATTGTAGTTACTCATATATATTTAAATTCCATGTCACACTATTAAATCATATACTATCACCATTTTCATATTGCACACACTTAATTTGAGTATGTGACATGGAAATTTGACTCCAAATTTTCTAGAAATTCTAGAAAAATATCCAAATTAATCTAGAAAAAAAAAAAAAACACTAGTTGAGAAAGAAATGTTAGGGAGTTATCTCAGAAAAAAAAACAAAAATATTTCACGGGCCAGTGGGTTCCAATACGACTTCTAGGTAGCTGAACTTACTGCTACCATTAACTGTCAGTTGATGTATTTGACACTTATCAAAGAACACTGTGAACAGCCCAGTAAGCAATGCACTTTTACAACAGACTTAAATCTGCAACCATCTGTGCAATTTAGAAACAGATGGTAAAAATTCTGGCCTTTTTTTTTTTTAACCTGGCTTTAAGGAAGGCAAAAAATCCTCTCATTTCACAAATTGTTATATTCAGCTCCATTTAACCTATTTTAGTCTCCATAGGATCTGAAACAACTGCTTTTATAAATCATTATGGTATCTTTAAATAGAATCATTTGATTTAATTTACATATGCATCATGTTTCTTAAGTTAGATCTATGTAATAAAGAGGAAGAACATATTTATATATGTAAATACTAAAACTAAAATAACAACTATATTAGCATGGTCATTGTATTCTATTAAAGTCCTACTCTAGTTATCTCTAAACTTATTTTTATTAAATACTTTCAACACTGGCAGAATAAAAAGAGGTGCATTTGGGAGTTATTGCAGTTGCTACTTTGCTTTATATTTCAAACAAGTTGCCTAATTATCTGCTGGATGTTAGAGACTAAGACTCCTCAAAGAGCAGATGATATAGAGACTCCTTCTGCATTGCTTATCAACATTCTTACTTGGCTTGGGAATGCCTTAGGATTCAGAGAACTCTCAGTATACTGTAGCTACTCTCAAAAATGGCTAGTGACTGACACATTGTGATACATTTAAATTTCAACAAAATATGTTAGAGTGGTGGGGATGTTCTATGGCACCAGACTAGCTCAAAAAATGCCCACAACTACTCCCACTCAGATTTTCCAGGCGGTGGGAAATGGAAGTATAGTGAAGAGAGAAGAATGACAGGAAAGAATTTCTGTGTCATAGAATATTCCCTGTTTTATGATCAATGTGTTACAAAAGTTGACAGATTATAGGTCAACTCCCAAGTATCTATGCTCACCCCATTAATCCACACCCAAATTTCCAGTCTATCTGCCCGAATTTGAATCTGGCCTGAAATCAGAAACAAAGATGGGGCCAGGCATGTTGGAAAGAGAATACTTGGTCTGGCATGCAAGCATTGAACAGCCAGAGCCAGTAGCAGTTAGGGCCAGCTGGATCCAAGGAGGAACTGGCATGAAACAGTGGTGGGATCAGTTCCCAAAGCAGAGACGAGGCTAACCAGAAGGGAGGAGAACAAGTGGCCACATGGCTGAGAAGAGAGCCAGGCATTCAGGATTCCCGTATATCCAAATCAGCCTCATTCCCCAGTGATCCAGATATAAAAAGTTTTGTTTTATTTCTACATAAAGACACAGTATTTGGTATGAAGCCCAGTGCCAATGCAAAGTTTTTGCCAGCAATCATGGCCCAATTCAGTCAAAATTCACAGGGAAAAAATTTTTAAAAGAAAAACACAAGCACAGTTTCAGTTATGTATTATGTTGCAAATACTTGAATTTCAGGATAATACTTATCATACTGACAATGTAATGACAATATCAAATTGCTATGATGTGTAGAAAATTCAAATAAAGACAACATTAAAGGATTCAAATGCAATCATTATAACGTATTGCAGATTGTAGATCTGGTTTTATAAATTTAATAAGATGATGGTAATGCTTTTTTTTTTCTTTCTTTTTTTTTTTTTTTTCTTTAGAGAGAGTCTCACTCTGTTGCCTAGGCTGAAGTGCAGTCTCCAACTGCTGCCTCCAACTCCTGGCCACAAGCACTGCTCCCATCTTGGCCTCCCAAAATGCTGGGATTACAGGTGTGAGCCACTGCTCCTGGCCCTGGTAATACTATTTAAGAAAATAGTATATTTGAGTCTTCTTATATAGTATTAGTCAGACATGACCCTTTTTCATAATATCACCTATGTTCTGAATTCACAGCCCCTTGCTTTCTCTTGCTTTTTTTTTTTTTCTTGAAGAAATTTCCACATCTACTGGCTTCCTTTTACAAATATTTAAACATGCTCAGGTCTCTCCTATATTGAAGTAAACCATCTTTCCTTGACACAGCATGATCAGAGTTTGATACTTTCATATCTGTAATTCATTAAAGGTGGGCCGTTACAGGAAGGGGTGTGAACTGGACAATCCCTGAAGAGGCTGACAGCTGATGACTATTGTCAGAGAGCACTCCCAACAGTAGATTCAAGTCCTTCCTTGAGAAAGATTGGGTGTCATATGACAGTGTCCAGTACAGTTCATCCTTTTAGTTATGTGGATTTGCTTCTTCAAAGACATTTCTGGAAGTAGCTCCTCCAGAGTTCTTGTATTTTTTTCCTACGAGGATCATAGAAATAAAAGAGGTAGTGTCTGTACAGCTATAGTGGGTCTCATTGTCTTCATCAACTCATCAAGCACATCTACCATCTTGCTAGCTTACATATAAATGTTATGACAGAGGCTCTCATGTTTGAGGATTATAGTCCTCTAATCTAATCTAATTAATTCTCGAAAGAGAACAAATTATTTGGCTGACGAACATACTCCTCCATTTTGTTTAACTGGAGCCTTATCTCTTTCTACTTAAGATCAGTTATCCCAGCTGGGCACAGCTGTAAGCCCAGCACTTTGGGAGACAGAGACAGGTTCATCACCTGAGGTTAGGAGATCCAAATTAGCCTGGACAACATGGTGAAACCTCTTCTCTACTAAAAATATAAAAATTAGCAGGGTGTGGTAGTGGATGTCTGTAATCCCTGCTACTCGGGAGGCTGAGGCAGGAGAATCACTTGAACCCAGGATGTGGAGGTTGCAGTGAGCCGAGACTGCACCACTGCACTCCAGCCTGGGTGACAGAGTAAGACTCTGTCTCAAAAAAAAAAAAAAAATCAGTTATCCCAACTGGATATTGACTCCTCTTTTTCCCTTCTGGTGCCTTAGGGCAAAGAGCCTGTAGTTCTTAAGCAGCAGTTGCAACTTATAATGCAATGGGTCTCTTATGCCCCTGACAGAAGGATCTCCTATTTTAGAAATGAAGTTTTCTAAACTAGCAGTGCCCATGAGTGAAAGGATTGGAAGTAAAACTTATGCAAGTGGGTCAACTTTTTGTTATCTTTTTTTTTTTTCATAACATGAGTAGCGCTTAGCAATGATCATTTACTTGCCCTTTTCTTTATGTTTCTAATTACTCACGATTTCTCAAATACGATAGCTATATCATACAAGCTAATACATCTAATTCCATCAGTATAACATTCCAATTTGCTACCTGGTGCTAAGATTAACAGCTCCACCTACCACCAATGATGAAATCCTCATTGTCAGCTTGGTAGTAAGTGATCCAGCTTCAGAGCTTCCTCTTTAGCACTAGCTTTCTTAGACAGCTTGGGCTTCCCTGGAAGTATGCTTTAACATGGAGTTTAGCATGCTAGTGGCTTATTATAGAATGAGGAAAGAAGTCGGAGGCAGCAGAGGGAAAGTCAAGCTGCAATGCAGACCCAATCACATTTTAGCAACTCCATGGGAAACGCCAGAGCTAGAATGGCCTTCAGAGATTTTCTGAACTAGACACACAGATCACCAGAAATTCATATATCTGTATCAGCCATTGGATGTGGGATGTCCATAGAAGGGCTTGGGCTAGGTAGCTTCTTTTCAGCCGAAACTTCTTTTGGAGTGCCCTGAAGGGGCTCAGACTAAAGGCTGTCCACTGACAGCATCCCCCGTACCTAGTACAATACGTATTTCATTGAAAGAACATCTATTAGGCAAATCACTGTGTTTACCACATTTGTAGTTATGAAAGTTACCTTCAATTCTATATTACCCAAGAGTACAATTGCTGGGCATATGCTTTAATTTTGGTAAATACTATTAGATTTCTTTCAGACGGTCTCAAATATTTATATTTGTAAAGGCATCTAGGAGAGTTCCAACTCCTCACCACATCAACCTTTAAGTGAGGTTAAGTAATAACCTACCTTTCTGATTATAGTTCTTCCATTGGGCAAAGGGCAATTTTTATTACTTTTATCACTAGTGAATTTAATATCTATGCAGCTGTCAGCCTTTGGAGGTTCCCCTCTGTGAGTTGCCCGTTCACTTCCATTAGCTGCTTTTCTATTCAGTTTTATGTCTTCTTTCTTTTTCTTTTTAGAAATTAATCTCTTGTCATTTTCAGATGTCGCAAACACTTTTTCTCAACTTGTCACTTATTTCTTCAGTTTGTTTATGATCTTTAGAAATATTTAATTTTAGTATAGACTAGTTCATCAACATCTGACTATGCAAATTGTAATTTTGCAGCTTTTTCTACCTCAAAGTCACAAAAATGTTGCTTTATTTTCTTGTTTTATTTTATTACCTTTACATTTAGGTGTTTCATACTTTTAGAGTCTACATATACATACACGACCAATTTTGGCAATTTATATATTAATTTCATCTTAGTTGTCCAGTGAAGATAACATAATCATTCATTATATTATAATGTTTTTAATCTCTATTTATATTGTAATTATGTCTCCTTTTTTACCCTTGATTTGTATTTTTCTCTTTTCTCAATAATTGGATGTGAAATGCCAGGTTTTAATATTTGAGTGACTAAATGGATACAGGATTTATATGGCTTAAGTTCTGCACATGCTATTTTATAAAAATGGGGATAATGATAGTATTTACCTCATGGTGCTATTATAGAGACAAATGAGAAAGTAGGAGAGGGCAGAGGGAAAGTCAAGCTGTGCTGCAGGCCTGGGGACAGTTTTAGGCAATTTTCATTGCCTCAATTGCCTCAATTGAATTGTACATAGAATACTTTGAATGTAACGTGAACAAAACAAGAGCTTAATGAATGCTATTCATTATTATTATTAATACTACAATTATCCTTTATTATTTCATCAATATTATTATTTACAGGTGAATCATAATATGATTTTAAGCTTTCTAGCAGCCAGCTTGAAAAAGATAAACCTAATCAAGTACGCAGTTCACACAGTCCAAATATTTTGAGACATTAATTTTTCCTTTCTGTATTTTCTACTCTTAGCTTCTCCCAAAATACCCATACACACACACACACACACACACACACACACACACACACACACACACCCCTGCAGGAAAGTAGCAGGTGTAACTCCATTGTAAAAGTAAGGAAGGTCTGGAGTACAATGTAAAACAGCCTGAAGGACACAAGTAATTATTTTCTGCCAAACTAAACTTATATTTCCCCTTGGGAGAAACAAAACTCATGTGTTTCAATAAAATGAGACACAGGTCCTGTCTTTGTCAGAGAGTGAGGGCCTGGAGTGAGGCCACGATCCCAGACAGGAATGCAGGAATGGCTGCAAGAAGCACAGAGGGAGATGGAAGGACAGATTTCAAGATGTTACCGTCATCTATTGTCTGCTGATTCAATTAATATTTGACTTAATAGGTCATAAACTTGAAATTTTTTAAGTCTCACTTTCTAGGCTTTATCTCAAAATTATTGACACAGAATTCCCTGTGCAGAAGCCCAGAAAACTTTCCATTGAATGACTTTTTTGGAATGATGTTTAAGAATAGCTAAAGAAATGATGAAGAAACGAATAAGGCAATGTCTCTTATTCAGCTATTATATCCAATCGTGCTTGCATTTATTCACTCCTTCACAGACAAAATATTTACTGATTTCTTAATATATCCAGCACTGTGGTAACATTGGGAAGAGAACAGATATAATTCATGCCTTACCGTAGAGTACTGTTTGATAAGTTATATAAAGAGATAACTTACATGACAGTGTGATAGTCAATATGACAGTGCTGCTCCAATAATGATGATGTGGGAGCACCTAAAAGGGGATATTTTCAACAGATTTTGAGAAGCTTTGAGAGATAGAGAGACTTTCAGCAGTAAGCTTGACATTGTCCTACCCTGGAAAGTGTTTATCCAGGTAATACAGTATCCCCAGCACAGCATCTATTTCTCGGAGTGACTGACTCAACAATTGCTTCCAGTAAATTTTCTCATCATTATTTCTCGTTAACTAATGTGCTGGAATCAGGCTGGCATCCTTCCAACTATCTTAAGGTTTTATACATCCCTAACAAGTGATTTGGTTTTGTTATTTTCTTGATATCGCTTCTAGATAGCAGCTGACATTTAAGTTCTCAGATGAGACCTCCTTTGTTGCCTACATCTTTCAAAACACATGTTTCAAGTTCCTTTTAAAAACAAAAATAAAAAGCCACTGTGCATTAGGAAATTAAGCATATGAGGCAGTGAAAATGTAGTGGTCTTCACATACCTTTTGATTTCTTTACTTAGAGCCTAGACATAGATTTGAGATCCCTCAATTCAGTTCTCGGTACCCTTTCAAGTTGTAGTAGTCTCCAGTGTCTTATAAACTGTCATAATTAAGGTCCTTGGAAGATTGAAGCAATCCTAAATATTACTCTTATTTAGCAGCGGCATACATATCCAAATCAACACCCAGGAACACAGACACTATTTCACTCAGTGTAGTCAATAAGCCAAACTTTATAAAGATCCTGGGTTATTTGTGTAATCAATAAAGCATGGACACTAAATAAGACTGACATTTGTGGAACTGTCTGGGGAGTTTCAAAACCAAAACTAAAATAAAGAAATGAAAGTACAAACCACCGAAGAATTACAGGATATATTCTAAAGTTGTAATTTTCTTAAAGACTTAAGACTATTTTCAGAATGGAAAATTGAAAAGGAAAAGAACAGAAAGTTTCCAGGCTGGGCATGTTGGCTCATCCCTGCAATCCTGGCATTTTGGGAGGCCAAGGAGAGAGGATCACTGAGTCCAGGATTTTGAAACCAGACTAGGTAACACAGTGACATCCCATCTCTACAAAAAATAAAATAAAGTACATTAGGCAGGTGTGGTGGCTTGCACTGGTAGTCCTAGCTATTCAGGAGGATGAAGTGGGAGGACTGCTTGAGCACAGGTGGTAGAAGCCTCAGTGAGACACGATCGTGCCACTGCACTCTAAGATGGGTGACAGAGCAAGACTCTGTTTCAATTTTTAAAAATGTTTCCATAAAAGTTCTGTTTAAAGGAAAAGTATAAAAAGCCCTTCTATTATGAGACTTAGTAAGACCAGAGAGTAAAAAGGAAATAAATAAAATAGTTTCAAGGGTTGTTGAGATTATTTCTTTTTTGTTTGAGCAAACCTTTAAAGAGCTCAAATTAATGTCACTTTATTTACTTCTGTGAGACCTGGACACTTCTGATAAGTTAGTAGGAAAAAGAAATAGGAATTGGATGTGAAACTATTATAAATACATAGTTTATATTCCTTGGATTTCATTATGAATGCAAAGAGCACATTTAGCAAAATACCATGAAATTTCATTTGGTATTGTTAATTAAATCTCACGAAATACAATAAAGGAAATAATAATAAAACTGATATTTCCAATACTTTTCCAACAAGTGAATGTTCAAACTGAGCCAGTGAGACAATAATGGTCCTGAATGCTAACTGCATGTAATATTCAATTGCAGATCAGTGAGTCGCTGGTTGAGTTATAACATCACTAGAATTGTGTATAATTTTAGAATAATTTTGTATAATTTTAGAATAAGTTCTATATATCGGCTAATAAAAATCAGATAATTTAATTCAGAAAATTGGTACAAAATCAATTATATTAATAAAGGGACTCAAGTACTAGGATACTCTGTGGCAAAATTAATCTTGTTTTATTTTCATACCCAATACCAAAGTTTAGAAGTTATGAAAGCATGCATGTTCATCCCTGACTTATTTTTTTTAAACTCAGTGAGTTGTGATTTCTAATTTAATAGTAGAGTTCTCTAACTAGCTGATACAGCTGTTCAAAGCTTTGTCCCTAAAATTTTGCTAATCTCATTGTAGAATATTTTGCAGCAGATAACACTAACAGTGAGCATATGTTATGAGAGACAGAAATGTTACCACTTCCCAGACAGAAACTCAATGTTCTCACAGTGTTCTTTGAAATATGCCTCTATATGTCTAGGAAAGATTGTGATCTCAACAACTCTTTGCTGACAGTACACTCAAAGGCAAAATAAAATATCTATTCTACCTGCCAATTAGTTTCTCACTTAAAGCACCTTACTCTGCTCTAAATGGTCCTCTGTTCCTCATTTCTGTCAAGAAAAGCATTATGAAATTCATAATGAAATGACTTGCAGTGGTGCCAAAACTGTGGTTCATTTTTATCCAAACAAAGAAATTCCAAAAATACAGGAGAACTCATGAAATCAAGGAAAAATGATTAAGGATAATGGATGCCATATTAAATAATCAACAAATATCAACACCTTTACTGGATACATGCCAGAACCATTCTAACAGATTTAGAACTCATGGGAGACTACCTAACATAATTAAAATTTTGATTTTTTTCAAATATCTTTTAGGTAATTTTGCCAGAGTATAAGATGAAAATATAAAGATGGGGCCGGGCGCAGTGGCTCATGCCTGTAATCCCAGCACAATGGGAGGCATAGGTGGGTGGATTACTTGAGGTCAGAAGTTCGAGACCAGCCTAGCCAACATGGTAAAAACCTGTCTCTACTAAAAATACAAAAAATAGCCAGGTATGGTTGCGGGTGCCTGTAACCCCAACTACCCAGGAGGCTAAGGCAGGAGAATCGCTTGAACCCAGGAAGCAAAGGTTGCAGTGAGCCGAGATCATTCATTCCACTACACTCCAGCCTGGGCGACAGAGCAGCACTCTGTCTCAAAAAAAAAAAAAAGAGAGAATTTTTTTCTTTCTTGATGATATTTAGACCATGTTGAAGCACAGACTGGCTTCCTTATATGAACTCTTCGCTCAGTGAGTTTTCTACTGGAGAAGTAAAAAGGAGCAGTCAGATCAAGATGAATACTGCATATCTTATACAGTAGAATATAGGAAAGTGAAAAAGGTCTTTACTTTTTGCCTAAACAAAAGACTTTGGTATTTACATAATGGATTGTTGGGGCAATTGGAACAAGCAAAAACCTAGAGAAAATTCAAGTGTAAAAACGCTGGTATAGGCCGGGCGCGGTGGTTCCTGCCTGTAATCCCAGCACTTTAGGAGGCCGAGGCGGGCGGATCACGAGGTCAGGAGATCGAGACCATCCTGGCTAACACGGTGAAACCCCATCTCTACTAAAAATACAAAAAATTAGCGGGGTGTGGTGGCTGGCGCCTGTAGTCCCAGCTACTCAGAAATCTGAGGCAGGGGAATGGCATGAACCTGGGGGGTGGAACTTGCACTGAGCTGAAATTGTGCCACTGCACTCCAGCCTGGGAGACAGAGCAAGACTTCATCTCAAAAAAAAAAAAAAAAAAAAAACACGCTGGTATAACCTTAAAATTATATTGGATATCATAACCTGATATGTTTTCTTCATAATTAACATGGGATGGTAATAGACTTTAGAGGAAAAAAGATTTCTATGTACAAAAAAATGGCAAGCAATGGTTTTGACATGTTAAACTATATGCAGCAAAACAAAGTAAATATTCTCAAGGCATTTGATAATATTTTATGATTTCTATATGTAACTCATATTTTTATGATTTCTATAAAATCATAAAATTTTATGATTTCTATATGAATTTCCAGGAAGGTGATATAGAACTCAAGTAGCATTTACAAATGTACTTGGATATAGAGTTCATTTGTCATCTGCCACAACCTGGGTTTAAAGTTATGTGGAATATAACTTACGAAATGCTGAATGAGTTACAGAAAATGGGTATGAAATAGAGCCATTCTTTAAGCCACTCTTCCATAAAGGCATACGGATATAATCAAGTTCCGGCTTGTCTAAATCCAATTCCAGTTTATTTGTTTGTTTTAATATTATCTACCAGAAAATATAGTAGTCAGAATTTAAAATAAAATCATGTGCAACTGCAGACAAAATATCTGTCACAGGTAACAAGTGACAACCATTGAAAGAATAAATTTTTCTCCATTTACTGTCAGTCATTCAGAAAATAGTTATGAAATAATACATGTCAGACATGATGTGAGATGCTTGGTTTCCAAATATGAATAAAATAAATAAACCATAATCTTTGCACCCAAGGAACCCACAATCTAGTATTTGGCAGATGGGAAGAGGGAAGACATTTAAAGAGATAATACAATCTACATTGTAGATTTCATCAAAGAGGAAGCACATAATTCAAAGTCATGCATTGTTTATGAAAAGTCGCTAATATAAGCTTTACATCCAAAAATCATAACTATAGAAAAGTGTTACAATTCCAAATTCCATGTATTCTTCTAAATAACTTGGTTATTGTATGAAATCTAGATTTTCTTTGTGCACATTGCCAATTATCTATTTTACACTTACAATAACATGCTGTAAATCAAAATCAAGCCTCCAAACATAACTTTGAAGAGATAGAATTACAAATAATGTACAAAGGCAAACAGCTGTTGCACTAGATTACCCTTCCTGAAAAATGTGATAATGCAGACCCTTTTCTTTCCTGACAGCCATTTAATAAAATAAAGCTCCCCCAAGTGAGAACTGCCTGCCAACAAAGCTTGAAAAAGGTGGTATGCACTCCAGTGTCTTTTTTTTGCTGTGTCAGGATCCATACGGAAACATTGTAAAAATAACTTCCATAAATCCCTTTCTTTGGTTCACATTTTTCCAAACATTCTTGTTCTGTTTGATCTTTTTCTTTTCTTTTCTTTTCGCTTGGCTCAATAAAGTTATGTGATAGTTTTGCAATTTGTTCTTCTAGGATTATCTAAAGGTGTCATTTATGTACTCTTGTCACAATGTCCCAGAATCTGTCACCTAAAATAGATTAACAGCAGCTGGCTTCAATGATTATGGTGTTCTCTTTGCATTCTGTCTCGAGAAGCTGAAGTAGAAAACAGGAAATTTTGTAACTCTTGGAAAATGAAAATAAACTAGTAGTTGTGCTGAGGAGAGATTGTAACTAATGTGTTCCATAAACGCAAATAACTGAGTTCAGAATAATACATAAGTTTAATTAATAATATTGCTTTTAAGCAGTGCAAGAAATAGAACATTTTAGTTATTGTTCATATAATTCATATTTCTGAGGTGAAACCAAGGTACTAAAGACCCAGTCTTTGGAATTTCAGATGTTGAGAACTTTTAATTCATTAGTTGATTTTTTTTTCTTTGATCTCCTCAAAATTTTGTGTCTTGAAGATAAACCAAAACTCAACTTAAGAAACATGGAAATCTACTAACTCAAGTAAGGAAAAACTCTAGGGCTAAAAACTTCAGATATGGATGAATTCAAGTTTTATAATAAAGGGTCTGTTTCTTTCCCACTGTCTCTTATTGCTACTCTCTTAATGGTAAAAATGATGGCCCAAGACTCATTCTATTAACCGATCAACCTGCTGCAAAAAGAGTGACCTTAGCAACGTAACTCACATAAATTCCTAAATGGATACTGATTATTCTTAGCTTAGATTGCTCCAGTGTTACTCATTATTTCCAGGGAGGTGGTTGGCCAACCCAGATTATGTTAGACACCTGTGAAAGAAAAAGATCATCTGATAATTTAAAAAGTCCACAGAATCACATGGAGTAGAATAAAGTTTATTTTCCAAAGAAAGAATCACTAGGCAAGAAAAGAAAATTGACAATTGTCTCCTATATCTTACTTTCAAAATATGTCTTTAAAGATAATATAATTAAATTGTAAAATATTTGAGAAACAGTAAAGAAAATTAGTTGACTATATGTCCACCACCCGAATATAACTGTTGCCATTTTCATTTATTCTCTTTTTAGATATATATAGACAGATGATAGATAGATAGATAGATAGATAGATAGATAGATAGATAGACAGATAGCAGACTTTACTAGCATAATCATGCATACAAATACAATACTTTTTTCTTAACACTAGGACATAGACTTTTTTCATGTGTTAGTTTTCTTTTTTCTTTTCTTCTTTTTTTGTTTTTTGAGATGGAGTCTCACTCTGTTGCCCAGGCTGGATTGCAGTGGCACGTCCAGCCTCTGCTCCTGGGTTCAAGCAATTCTCCTGCCTCAGCCTCCTGAGTAGCTGGGTTACAGGTGCATGCCACCATGCCCAGCTAATTTTTTTTAAAACTTTTTAGTAGAGATGGGTTTTCACCATGTTGGCCAGGTTGGCCCCAAACTCCTAACCTCAAGTGATCTGTCTACCTCGGCCTCCTAAAGTGCTGGAACTACAGGCATGAGTCACCATGCCGGCCTTATGTGTTCATTTTTAAAAGTACTTAAACTGTCCTCTTGTGATGACTTCTTAAATTGCTTCACATTTTCATTATAATAATTAACCTAACAATGAATATTACTGTGCATATATTTTCTCCCTCTTTAAATTAGTTGCATAAAATAAATTCTAGGTAGATTCAATAGCCTAAAACTCAGGAGAATTTTATGGTAAAAGATAATTTTTAACAAAATTGTGTACAATACTTTGTAAAACTCTCTGTTATAGAACTTATTAGATTATGATCTGTTTCCTCACAGTGCATACAATTCTGAATATTGATCATTTTTCTTATAATACTGTTTTTAAACTAGGATTTAGATATTCTTATTATTTTATTTTACGTTTTAAAAACCTGACAGGTAACATTGCATGTATTTATCATATATAAGGTGATATTTAGAAGTATATACCCATTGTGGTTTGACTACATCTAGCTAATTAACATGAACCTTACCTAACACGGTTATCATTTCTGTAATGAGAAAACTTAACATCTACTCTCTTAGCATTTTTTAAGAATACAATAATTTTGCCGGGCACGGTGGCTCACGCCTATAATCCCAGCACTTTAGGAGGCTGAGGCGGGCAGATCGCGGGGTCAGGAGATCGAGACCACCCTGGCTAACACGGTGAAACCCCGTCTCTACTAAAAATACAAAAAATTAACCGGGTGTTGTGGCGGGCACCTGTAGTCCCAGCTACTGGGAGACTGAGGCAGGAGAATGGCGTGAACCTGGGAGGCGGAGCTTGCAGTGAGCCGAGACTGCGCCACTGCACTCCAGCCTGGATAACAGAGATTCCGTCTCAAAAAAAAAAAAAAAAAAAAAAGAATACAATAATTTTATAATAATTTTATTAACTAGAGTCACCATGCTATACAATAAATCATTTGAAATTATTCCTTCAACAAAATGGGGAAGGGCAGTATCTTTGATAAACTGATTTAGCAAAACTGGATATCTACATGCCGAAGAATGAAATTTTTGGCATTTTCTCACACCGTACACAAAAATCAACTAAAATTGATTAAAGACTGAAGTATTAGATCATAAACTATGAAACTGCTAGAAGAATACATAAGGGAAAAGCCTAGTGGTCCAGGCAACGATATTTTGGATGAGACCCCAAAAGCACAGACAACAAAAGCAAAAATTGACAAACGAAGTTACCTCAAACTAAAAAACAATCAACAGAGTGAAACAATCAACAGAGTGAAAAAACAACCTACAGAATAGGAAAAAAATTTCCAAACTGGACATCTCATAAATGATTAATAACCATAATACCACATAAAATCTCCACTCAATAAAACAAATAACTTGATTTTTAAAGATGATTGAAATATTAATTAATTATTTAAAATACTAATGATTGTCATAAACTTAATGCCCATTGTGTGACAAGTGCACGCTAATTTATACTATGAGGAGGTTTTGATATTCCTGTTTTTCAGAAAAGAAAACTAACTCACAGAGAAATAACACATTTCCAAGTTCTCTCAACTGGTACAAAATGTAAATTAAAGACTTCTCAACATAAATATTATCAATCTTTTCCATTACTTCTATGTATCCAAATTTGTGATCTTGCACCTATATCAATATGAAAATATTTGATCCTACACTACAAATATGTGTTTGTATAAATATATATAGATTTTGTGCTTGTACTACTAATACATCATGTATATTTTTGAAACAAATTTCAAATAAAGAACTTCAAAAAGTAAAATGTAAATAAAAAGTGAGTCTGTTGTTTCTTTACACTTCCCAGAGCAATGGCTTATATATTCCCACCCTTTCTGACAGCCTCCTTTGGCTGTTCTCTTCCCACAACTAAGACTATCTGACTCTCATCTGCAGAATTCAGTATTCCTGTGGCTCTAGCTAAAGGAGCACCCTAGCTAATAAAACCACCCAGCTAAGGAAACATCCTTAGCTTTAGGTATATAAGTATTTAATTTTAGGGTGAATTTATTTTTCTTTCAAATGATACTTGTACATTTCACTTTGATCTCAGGTTCTAGTGGGACTACTGCACTTCCTAAGGGTAAGTGTTCTGTGTACCTTAGGCTGTTAATGAAGTTCTACCATCCCTCTTCAAATTTAAGCCTTAATAACCAACAGAGTACTTTGGTACCTTTAGGTTTTGGACTCTATTTTCCATCCCAACTCCAGAGAGAAATATTTTACGTAAATCACAGAATGATTTAATTCTAATAGCAATGGTTTGCCTACTCTAATTTACAAATATTGAGCTTCTTTTCTTGCTCTATTTCTTCTGCGCTGGGATTTATCTTCAGTTATTGCTTAATTATCTTATGCAAATTATTTCCAGGTTTAGCACCTATTGCTTACCAACGTAATCTTAATTTTGTTCTATCTAAATAAAATCTATCACCTGTTCTTTACCAGGGTTTGGCCTCGTATCCTTTTAGATCCTGAAGTCAAGCTCCAGTTCTCATCCCCATTTGGTCTACTCCACTTAATATAATTACACTTTTCTTCTGCCACATATCATCTGGCTTACCATATTTCAAGGAAGAGAAAATATTGTTTTTCTTTCTATTTGGGCTGACTCCTAATTGAGATCCTTTAAAATAAGCTTTATACAATGACTAAATGGTTTTATTTCAGAAAAAAATTATATATTATATATGTATAATATGTGTGTGTGTGTATATATATATGTTTTATGTAGACCCTTGATAATCATAGTATTCCTTCTCCCTCTGGAAGTCAGTTTATTTAATAATGTTCTTTACGATTTTAGACTATAGATTTGGGTCCAATTATCTCACAATTGTCCAAGGGACCAGGTACAGAAAGATGTAAAAATTCATCAACATTTCTGCAAAAGCATAACTTTCAACTTTTTCCTAAATGTGCATTGATAGCAATGCTGGTCCCAGGCAAAATCAAGAAGTTGAACCACCTGTATTGCCTTCTGAAATGCAACTTCAATGTGGAACATCCTTATTTCACAGGTGTTTTTATACTATCTTAAATCCATCTGTAAAAAGAGTTGCAATATAGAGAAAAATGTAACACTATTGATAATATCATGGATTCCTCTTCCCAAGATATATTGAATTTTATAAGATAAAAAAATAAAGCTATATTTACCATGGGAAAGCATCAACATTATCAAAGAAATCACAGTTTACCTGTTCTGTCCGGAGGGTCCAATCTCAATTTTTAAATAAATTTTGAAGGATATTAGCTCTACAAAAACTTACATTAAATTATTCAATGATTTAAACATAATTTTATTAAAATTAAAAGAATGTACTAATTGAACAAGAAATTCTCAATAAACAGTACAGGAATTTTTAATTAGTTAAAATAAATAATTTTTAACATTTACATAAAAATTATATAATTTCTTTTTTATAGTCCATAAAGGTAGCTGCTGTGGTCTTGAAAAATTAGTTTATTTTCCAAAATTACATTGTAACCTTTATGTCTATCCTTCTGATTAAAATAGAATGCACTTCTCTTATGGTTACTTCATTACGAGGCCTCAAATGTATACTGCATCGAAAAAAATAGAATAAAAGAAGAATAAATTAGTATCTTCCACAGTTGCTTATATCCTTTAATTGATACTCATAGCTCAGTCAATAACATCTAGGTTCAAAATTTTACAGTCTGTTTTCAATTTACCTGTTCTTTCTCCAATTTATACTTTAAATGAATCCTATGTTCAAGTCAGATTTGAAACAACTCAATACTCCCTGAACTAGCCACAAACGTTCCTATCTTACTAGAATGCCCATTTTACCTCTGCCCCTCCAAATTCTTCAAGGCCTAATCATTGGTAATATTTCCTACGTAACATAGGCCATCTTGAGGATCTGTTGAATGCAATGGTATCTGTTGATAACACACACACACACACACACACACACACACACACACTTCAGTTGTAATACCTGGGCTATCATATGTTCTTTATATTAGAAACTTCTAGCCTATGTGATATGATACGCTGCTTCATCAGTGACTTTTTTTTTTTTTTTTTTTAGTACTGTTACATAAAAAGAAAAAAATGTTAGAAGGTGATGCAAAATATCTGGATTTTCAGCTCTGCAACTAACTTGGACAAGTCACTTCATCATCTTGTGCCTCAGCTTTGAGTATGAAATAATGGCATATATCCATGAGTTACTATCCTATTTTTAACATTCTGATTTTGAGATCCACATCGCAAAATATAATCATGGAAAGTTAGACTTCTTATTGTTTATTTTTATTCATTAATTAATTTAACCCATGTTTATTAAAAGCTGACTTGGCACTAGATGTTGTAGTAAAATACTTTAATATTAGTTTAATGAGACAGAAAACTCTAGAACTTGTCAGGAGACTTTAGTGAGCTAGGGGGTATACTCTAATCCATTTGCTCCCAAAAGCAGACTTCATTTTTTTCAGTTGGGTATCAGAATTCAATATTTCTTTCAATGCCCACTTTCTTGGGTGGCCAATAAGTCCTGAAGAAGTCTATAACTGTCCATCTCTCTGTCACTGTTGCATGCTAAGCAATTGGACTTTCTCATAATTAAAATATCAAGGAAAAGCACAAATGACCTGTTTTATTATTTAATATATATTCTTAAATCTTTAATTTTTGATATTTTCTAATGTTTGTTTCTCTCCCAGATTGTAAATGGTTAACAGACAGTTACAATTTCTTGTTCATCTTTATAATCTATATGCCTTGTACATAATTGGTAATCAATATAAATTTACTGATTTATTTCACAGAGAAGGAATTCCTGCTGCAAATTTGGGTTATTCAAGTAAAACAGCCTGAAAGAAGAAATATAAGTTCTTTCCTACTATTTAAGCTACTTGCAACTCTTCTTGGATAGCTGGTTATTCTACTACTCAAGTAATAGTTAAGTCCTGAATAAGTTCTGCTTTATGTACTTACACATATTTAGTAAGTATTTAATCATCTGTTTAAAAAATAATTATTTGCTGCCTACTTTGTGAAAGAAAAACTGCTATCAAATTTGAGTGTCTACAGAACAGAGGTAAGACAGCTAAACCCTCAATGAACTTTCATTCTAGTGAGAGAGACAAACAGTAAACGTATAAATAAACGAGCAAAATAATTTCACAAAATAGTATATACTATGAGAAAAATAGAAATGTGTTGACACCATACACTGTACAGGGAAGGACTCTGAGTAAATGAGAGTAAGCTTAGAATTGACTGACAAGGTCAGCAATGTGACAGTTGAAACATTCTAGGTAAAAAAATGAAAAATGTTTCCAAAATTCAGGACAAAATGAAGTGTGGCTGAAATCTAATTCTCTAAAATATGTTGCAGTAGATCACACTCAAAGATATATATATACGAGCCAGAAAAATCTGAAAACATCTAAAAAATAAAGTCCATACCAATGAATTAGGAATTTCATATCATCTAATCCAACATTCAGTAGTAATTATGTTCTTCCTATTTCATAGAAAAATAATTTGCCATTCAAAGGCTTTGTGTAACTTTACCAAAGAGATAACTGGTAGAGTTGGTGTTTGAAATCAAGAAATTTTCTTTACAGAGCCCATACTCATCTCACTATACTAGCCTACCTTGACTGTGTTTCCCAGGGTTTTTTTGGTTTTTTTTTTTTTTTTTTTTTACATGGAGTCTCGCTCTGTCACCCAGGCTGGAGTGCAATAGCATGATCTCAGCTCACTGCAACCTCCGGCTCCTGGGTTCAAGCAATTCTCCTGCCCCAGCCTCCCAAGTAGCTGGGATTACAGGTGTGCGCCACCACGCCAGGCTAATTTTTGCATTTTTAGTAGAGATGGGGTTTCACCATGTTGGTCAGGCTGGTCTCAAACTCCTGACTTCATGATCCACTGGCCTCAGCCTACCAAAGTGCTGGGATTACAAGCATGAGCCACCGTGCTTGGGCTGTTTCCCAGTTCTTCATCTTGGATCCTTTTAAGGACTTCTATGCAATACATCCTCTAAGCATCTTTCCTACAGACAAATGTTTCACTTAAGTTTTGAAGTATCCCTTGACTAACTTTTTGGTACCAATTGTCAAAATCCTCCCATTCTTCTGCTTTTGTTTTTTTCTTTTTTTTTCTTAATTAAAACACCTTCACCACAATCAAGGTATTACACATATCCATCATCTTCAAAAATTTCCTTGTGTTCTTTTGTGTTTTTTAGCTGAACTTGTCCCTCGATGCTGTGCATTCTTTATATTTCATTTCAGTCTATCCCTCTGTTGTGCCAAGTGGGATAGCCTCTCTGGAATTCTTAATTTGTAGATTACAAATTATGTAATTTCTTTTAAAAAGTCATATTTTTTAAAGCAAACAGAAAATAAAAACATGTCACAAATACTCTTTTTGGATTACAAAATTCAAAAAGCGAATAAGCCATAAAGAATGCAGAGATCAAGAAAGAAATTTTGTTATAAACAGAAAAGAAGTTTTAAACAGATGGAATCTTTAATGAGTAGGATGATAGAATCTAATCAAGTTTTGCTAAACAAGATTGAGTGGTTAAAAAACCGAAGTTGATTGTGTATTACTAGACTCTAAGGTCGGTGAATTCTAAAGGAGAAGATGATTTGATTGCATTTATGGAAATATGGATTCCTAAGTTCCTGGAGACTGATACTGAGAATGATCAAATTAGAGTAAAAGGGCATTTTAGATGCCATGGAGAACATTAATAATGTAAGAAAACAAGCAGCTCCAAATCTCTGATAAGAAAATGTACACAGACATTTCCATAAAGGGATATAGATAAATTACTTTTTAAAATTATTATTCATTCTGCCAATCTTATCAGTGCAAAGAAATGAAAGATAACTCTTCCACTTACTTGTGCCTTAAAGAAAATAGCTGTAATAAACAAAGACCCCAGAAAAATCCTTAATCAAGAGGTTCTGCATTTGTTTTCCTTGCCTCTTGACAAGACCTATAGTAATAAGATTCAACAACAATGGATAATCTTATAAAAAGGTGCACCAGTCCACTTGGCCATCTATTTAGAATTTTAATAGCTATCCTATACAGTACATTCATTATATATCAGAAATGTTTACATTTTTCCTTTTTCCACTTATCAACTCATTTTAATCCTCACAATAACTATGTGAAGTGCATTTTAGAATATCAACTTTATAAATAAAAAAAAAAATCTGTGTCACAGGAATGTTATATATCTTGCTCAAAGTTAGATGGTAGTGAGTAAGTTACAGATCTTGGATTCAAACCCAGGAAATATCACTCCACATTCTGTGCCTTTCATCACAATATTTTTCTGTCTATGTTCTGCCACAGTGCAAGGGATCTTGAAATAAAGCAGTGCACACAATTGGCAAGTTATAATATATAAAATTCCTTTACTCAATTAGCTTGACTTTGAAGACATAATTTTACTCTTTCCCAGGCAGCCTTAATATGTCTTCTTAAGTTAACAGGTATAGTTAACTTTTTGGAGTCATTATACCTCTTTTGCCAGTTAATCTTTACTTCTGCCCCAACCACTATCTGTTATCTCCTCTGCTCAGTCAAAGAAGGGAATGTATTTTCCACTTACCCAAAAACATATTTTCTCAAATCAACATTGGCATAACCAATAAAATTTGAGAAGGAATTATCTTCAAATTGCAAAAATTACCCTGCTCAGCCATTTCCACATCAACCGTTAAGAGATACCTTCCTAATAGTTTCCCCTAGTCTTCCCATTAGATCTCTGCTTCTATTGTCCCACTATCCCTAATTACTCACCTGGGTGCAAATCTCTCCCTCTAGCAATTTCTATGATTTGTTGGCTATATAGCTCAAGTTAATATTCTAAAAGTTTTTTCCATCTTTAATCTTACATTTCTTTGATATTTCTACTTGATTTCAATAAAATCATCTTGCGGCATTGACCTACTTCACAAAAGTTCTTCCCATTTATTTACTTCCAAGAAACCTGTATTCGTCCTGATATCATCCTTTTCCACAAATCTTCACCAGTTCCACTGTACCATTTCCCACCTTCCACAAAGAAAAGTAAGTTTATAAAGGGGATTGGAATATTCTGCTACAACTTCTAGCTTTTTAAAATTTCCACATTAGTCATACAAATACCTTTTTACTTGCCTTCATTTCAGACAAAGTTTAATGGCTTTAGTAACTGAGTCACAATTTTCCTCCCTATTCTAACCCCTCCTCTCTTTTTTAGTCTACTCACAAATTTCCTACCACTATCTTCGACTTTGGGACTGTGCTTCACTTCCCCTCAGCTTCACAAAATAAGCACAGGCCTACCAGAGATCTTGTAAGTCATTCAGAATGTTTTAAACTCTGAGATCACAGACTGTAAAATTTCTTTTTCTAAACACACTCTGATCACCACCCACTCACCACATTTCGGTTGTCCTTCTGGAATCTGCTTCAGAGATTGTAATTCATTTTCACAGAAATCTAGAATTGGAAATGACCTGTTCCGAACTCTAATAAAGAATGCCTAACCTACTCTTGAAGGCGAAATTCTCTTCTGTGTTTAAGAAATTTACAGATGGAGAGATGAGTACTTTGAGGAGAGTGAGGTCAAGAGATAGTTTATTTGGACTTGTGCAGACGTAAGTCCTATTTAATGTTTAAATTCATCTGTAGGTTTTAGTTCTCAACTTCAGAGCAATACACAATACATTTTTTACTCTCTAAAAAATCATAAATACCTAAGATACAAATACTTCAGATAAACCTTCTTGTTTTTACTGATTTCATCTTTTTTCCTCATCATATATATTATTGATAAATGCACGCCAATGCTTTGTCAATAAGTCCATAAACTTGGGGTGCAGAGAGGGGAGTAGCCTTCCGCTGGTTCAAAAATACATACTATTGGGCCGGGCGCAGTGGCTCATGTCTGTAATCCCAGCACTTTGGGAGGCCGAGGTGGGTGGATCACGAAGTCAGGGGTTCGAGAAAAGCCTGATCAACATGGTAAAACCCCGTCTCTACTGAAAATACAAAAATTAGCTGGGCGTGGTGGCGGGCGCCTATAATCCCAGCTATTCAAGAGGCTGAGGCAGGAGAATTGCTTGAACCCGGGAGGCGGAGGTTGCAGTGAGCCGAAATTGCACCACTGCACTCCAGCCTGGGCGACAGAGCAAGACTCTGTGTCAAAAAAAACAAAACAAAACAAAAACCAAAAAGCAAACAAACAAACAAAAAACATACTATCACAAAGACATCAGGTGTGGAGATATGCTTACCCCATCCTCAGTACTGAGAACAATGCCTAACACATAGTAGATACTCCATATATATTTACTAATCAAATGAATGAATGCATAATTTGAAGGGTAAACTTCAGATGTGCTATATTTAATATACATTATAATGGAATTATTAGTACTTTAGACACTACTTTAGTTTAAAAAGTCACATATTGACTCGATTTTTATAATAGCCTTGTTACATAATAATACAATTTATGGTTTACTACAATTTCCATGTCTTGACTAGGTTGAATTTGTTTCATTATGAATTAGTTTTAATTGTGCCATCATCTCTCTTGAATTCAATGCAGTTTTGTTTGCTAAATTCAAGTGTAGTTTTCATAGTTTTCCTGTTACATTTCACTTTCTTAGATGTAGCCTATTTCATCATTTTATTTGAAATGTTTCTGAGTCACAATGCTGTAGTGCATCACATTAGGGATTCCTTGCTAGCTTTGGGTCATTCATCTGTTTGATTCAAATAACCTATTTAGAGCATATGGTAAACAGAAATTGACCATTATGTCTCTATTCCAAGCATTGTATTAAAAATGCATAGAGCTTTTTCTAACATATCTACTCCCTCTGCCATCTTCCCTGGAGTTTCCACTGTTTTGAAAAGCCATCTATGTCTTTATATAACTACTGAGTTATATACTGTATGCCAGTAGGTGTAGAGTCAAAGTTATTACATTAAAAACAAGTCCTGATGTTTGTGGTAGAGACAAATAAGTTCATAATGGTAGATACTGTTTAGTGCTATGTAGAAATAAAAATCTATGGTAATGCAAATTGAGCATAAGTATGTGTATTCTAAATAAGTGACCAGGGAAGACCTTCCTAAGGTAATATTTGAGCAAAGATTTAAATGAAGTGAAAAAAAAAAGCTATTACAATATCTAGGTAAGGAAAAACAGCAAAGCTTTGGGGTATAATTATTCTTGGTCTATTCAAGGAACAACAAAAAAAGCCAGTATGGCTGAATCAGAGTAACACCAAGAATGAATCAACCAATTATTCAGCACTTCTTGAATATAATCAGGCATGTAGTCACTTATTCATATAATCACACTATCTTCTAGCTAAAATATTTCCTTTTGTGAGCAGAGTAAACAAGAAAAATAATGTCAAATGCCTCACTAGATTTCATATATATCACATTTCTGTTACTGGGTATATAACTCCTAGGTCTCCTAACTCCATTTACCTTCCAGATCAACCTGAACATGAGTATTAGCCATTCACCGATAATTTCTATGTTACTCTATAATCACTTACCTCTTTATTCTACTAAAACATATGCTATCTAATCTCCCCTTAATCCTCAGAATTGTTTGAGTATCTCTAAATGATTCACTGTAATATTATTAATGTCAGCAATTCTAAAATCTTCTCTACCTCTTAGGCTTTCACAACAACTTCCCAGTTGAAGAGTGTTGTTTTCTTATGACTTTTCTCACTGATAAGCTTTTCACTATTCTCTTGTCATTTCTGGCTTTCTCTGATGTGCCCTCTACCGCTCTCACACATTGATAAGTTTGATTTTTCATAATTGAGTATGATTTTAGAGAGTTATAAGCCTACCAGATTTAGATGTAAGTGAAGTCCTCTTTGTTGATTTTCATGAATGACAAGACATTGAATTATAATGTCTCTCTATGCCAATTTCTTCATCTGTAAATTGGAGATAATATAGTCTCTTGCTTGGGCACTTACATTGACCTTAGAAGACCTCTCTCCAGCTCAATGTTGTTCCCTCTTTAATCCACGGGATTCTTACATCTCAGTAAATATTTTATCCTATGATACTGCAACTCCAAAGTCATGTCCTTGCTCATGTTACCCTCTGCCTGGAATACTTTTCCCTCACCTCACCTCCTTCAGTTCTTGGTAAATGCCTATTGTTTTCCCACGCATAGGTCAAATATTTATTCCTCTGAAACAGTTTGTTTAGGTTATCTAGGCAGTTGATTTTACCTTATTTAGTATTTTCATAGGACTTCATACATGTCTCTAATATTATATTTTATTTGTGTTTCCTAGGGGACTGGAAGATAGTCGTGGGCTGAATTATTTATACATGATCACCTTTAAAAACCTTAGAACAAAGTGGAATATAAATATTATGTTTGTATTGTCTTTAAAAAAAATCTTAGAACAAAATGGGATATAAATATAGCTACCTATCCTATGTACAATTTTGTGTATATGATTTTATATATAATATATATAGCATATTATAATATTATATTATGTGTTTAGAGTGAAAGAAGTCATTTTTTTTTTTTTTTTTTTTTTTTTTTTTTTGGGGGTTCCCCTGTTTCCCAGGCTGGAGTACAGTGGTGCGTTCCTGGCTCACTGGACCCTCTGCTTCTGGGTTCAAAAGATTCTCCTATCTCAGCCTCCCGAGTAGCAGGGAATACAAGTGCGCACCACCATGCTCAGCTAACTTTTGTATTTTTAGTAGAGATGGGGTTTCACTATATTGGCCAGGCTGGTCTAGAACGCCCGACCTCGTGATCCACCAGCCTCGGCCTCCCAAAGTGCTGGGATTATAGGTGTGAGCCACTGTGTCCGGCCAAGAGGCAATATTTTTAAGATCCCAAGCTCTATGGTAAGATTTTGTGGGTTTATAGTCCATTTCTACCACCTCAAAATTGTATCACCTAGGAAAATTCACTAAAAAATCTTTGAGCTCAGCCTCAGTTCCTTACTCTTTTAGCATTGGTTTATAATTATTCCCACATCACAACATCATAGTGAGAATTAAATGAGTGCCTACAGAGCACTTGGATATTTAAAATCTTAAATATTATCCCCCTTGCTCTTCTAATATATTTTCCTCTTTGAGTCTAGCAATGTATCTTGTACATGTCAGGGAACCACAGGCATCCACTAGGGCACACAGCACAGTCTCTGCAACATAGTAGATAATCAAGTGTTACTGAGTGAGAAATGCACAGATAAAACACTGCCTTTCTACAAGTAAATTTCACAGAAATTTTACTGAAGGGAAAACTTAAAATCCTAGATATAAAGTAACTTGTCTGAAAATACAAAGCCAGCAAGTAAAGACCAGAGCTCCACTTTTTACCATTCTAGTTTCATAAAGTACTCCTCACTACACTGCATTTTCACAATTGATGTGTGTGTATTATAAGTAAATACAAGGAATGAAGTAAATGTTCAAGGAAAGAAGGAAAAGTGAAAGAGTAGGGGGAAGGAAGAAAATATGTTCAGTTTAATTACAGTTTATTTTCCATGGCCTCTAACTAATTGAGGGAAATTTATAAAGTTTGCCATCTTTTGACCAAACTCATATTTGGGATTTGGAGATTTATAATGCTTCCCTTGACCACTGCTGTGTCTACACTGCCCTGTTTTTTCTATAGCCAAGCACATACTCTACACTCTTCCAAATAAAACATACCTGCCAGTATTCCTAACCATTTGTTCTATCTGGACACAGATTGTATTATTCAAATAGAATCATAACTACATGAAATACAATTTAATTAATATTTATTAAGAGTCCCTAAGGTGTATTCATTAACTAAATGAAGAATGATTTGTTTTTAATTTAATAGCAACATGACACAATGCAATCTGAAAGTGTAGTTGGAAGCTCCTACAATCACTAATTAAAGAAAAATGAGTATATTAATGACCATGAGGGCCTTTGCCACTGGGAAGGGGAGATTTGGATGACACATATAATCAATAATGAAGCGAAGGACTGGTTTATTTTCCCTTGATAGTCTAAAGCCAAACTTAATGGCTTGGACACTAATATAAGTTAATGAGAACTTCACAGGAGAAATTCTATAAAGTGTATGCTGACAATGCAAGTGCCGTGAACTGACTAAAAGCAGGAACATTCTTAGCAACTTGAATAAAGAAACCTTTTATAGTCAAACATTTTCATCATAGGTAATGAAATAAAATTTATATTGCCTTTATCTCTCTAAGCAGATCGCTGGAAAAATACACTCACATGCACATAGTTATGTATATTACACTAAAACACATATTTACACATACATGAGTAAACCAGAATGTCTTTCAGAAGACCTACAAAGAGTAATTATATCAACAAAGCTAAAGTTCTCCTTGGTGGTTATGTTATCACATCCTTTTTATAGTTGTGGTATGTGAATTACTACAGATGACACCTTCAGTGGGACAAGTTATCAACATAAGAAATTTCAGGAACAAAGCCAGCTGGAAAGATATGCCAGTTACAGCAGAATGAAAGACAGTATGACACCAAAGCATTTATAGAACGTGTGCTGCTTTAAGGATCCATAAGCACAGACACTGCAACATTGCCTGCAAGGACAGACTGGGGCTCAAACGTCAACAATGTTCACTACTGAGTCAATCATCTCTGAGTGTAATAATGACATACCTGAAGTAAGTTTTCAGTAGCTTTTTAGTTCATACTTTTGGCTGTTCATATCTCTGTTCATCTGGACACCCTCTATTTAAGTGGTAAAATTCAGTCTTTCCACATCCCTTTACTGAATTGTTCCGGCCAAGTCCTTTCCTTACATAGCAGAAGTGCATACTATTTACTTATTTTCTCCTAAGATGATCAAAATTCAACTCTCCTGCCTCCCCACTCCCATCACCGTTGTCACCGTCTCTGTAACTGGCATCCTGTAAAACACTGGGTTCCAAACTCAAGGATCATCAGAATCACCTGGAGGGTTTATTAAACCACACATTGCTGGGAGCCACCCCCAGAGTTTCTGATTTAGAAGGGCATTTCCAGCAAGTTCCCAAGTGATGCTGATTTGGCAGAGTAGTTCCAGGAAGTTCCCAGGTGATACTTATGATGCTGGTCTAGGGACAATTTTGAGAATTATAACCTACAAGGTATTTAAACACTCATTAATATTTATCCATTAAAGGGCAATGATAATACCCCATGTTCCCTTTAAACATATTTTTTAAATGTACATAGTATAATACCAATAACTATACCTTTCAGAACATGAGTGAGTGCCTAGCACATAAAAGGTGTTTGATAATATTTTATTTAATGAATCTTATCCAAAATAATAAATATATAATATGTTTGTACCAGTAATTTCAAGATCAGGCAGCAACTTGAGAGGGAAAAGCCTTTCCTATAGACAGTCGCCTGCTCTGTGATATAGGAAAAGCACAAGAGCTCACAATGGTGATGCCAATGATAGTAATAATACAAAATTACAAAATTTCCATAAGGTGAATTTTAAAGAGTTTAAAACACTTACATAACCTTCACATACTGGACATGAAACAGTTAAACAACACATCGGAGGCTGCAGCGTACTAGAGAAATGTGTGCAGCACATCACAGTGCCCGTCCTAAAGTCATTGACATCTACACAGCAGGGAGGGCTTTCTCAGATTGTGACCAACTGAATGTTATTCACTTACAACCAACATCCAGAACAACCCAGGTGTCCCTTCCTTACTAGAAAAGGCTGCTACTTCTGGCTTTACAGGTAGGCACTTCACACAGCACATATTAAAAGAGAGCACACATTCTTAACGTTACAGCAGATTGAAAATTCTAATCAGAACCAAATTAGAAACAGTGAGAATCAGAGCAATGCAAATCCATGAATGTGGGAGATGTCATTTAAGAAAATGCAGATAGAAAAAGGAGGGCTCCCTAAACGTAGTTTCAACCCTGGAACAAAGATGCATCCATTTTAATTCAACGGATATGAGATAGAAACAGCATGGGGCACAGAAGATTAGTAGGGCAGCAAAAGAAAAAGTTTCCAAGAAAGATTAGGACAGAGACAATTCCATAAGTCATAAATGGACAATTCTTAACTGTTGAGGTAAGGGAGATTCAACATTATGTGTAATGGGAGACATACAACCTTAAATTCACTGTATATAGAAAATTGAACATTTAGAAACTATTGAAATTATTCTAGACAAATGCAGCATATCTTATGTCTTGGTTTTATAACAGGCCATGTTTCATTTTTATGTTATCTTTTTAAAAATTTTATTTTACTTGAAGTTCCAGTTCAGTTACATGTGCAGGATGTGCAGTTTTGTTACACAGGTAAACATGTGCCATGGTGGTTTGCTATCAACCTATCACCTAGGTATTAAGCCCAGCATGCATCAGCTATTTTTCCTGATGCTCTCCATACTCCCCTCACTCCCCCAACAGGCCTCAGTGTGTGTTGTTCCTCTCCCTATGTCCATGTGTTCTCATTGTTCAACTCCCGCTTATAAGTAAGAACATGCAGTGTTGGTTTTCTGTTCTTGTGTTAGTTTGCTGAGGATAATGGCTTCCAGCTTCAGCCATAAAGACATGTTTCTCTATGGATAGCACAACACTTCTTTTCAAGCCTCAGCATTCAACCCTGTGAAATCAGCAATGTTATGCCTACTTTACAGATAGAAAAAAGATAATTGAGGCTTAGAGCTGGGACTTGAACTCAGGTTATTTGAGTGGAAACTCAGCATGTGTTTCATATACACAACTGTCTCTTTTTGGTGCCTTGCAGTTAAATCCCTGGTAATTATTTAACTGAATGCCATACCTAGAAAGAACATAACAAAGAATATTCAGGTCTATTCTTCAGACAAATTTATAGTCTACATGATTTTGCAGCAAGTATCTCAGAAAATAACTCCTCCTTATCAGTTTGTTCACTTTTATGGGAAAATACCAAGTTTTGTGGCAGGATTTTGAATACAAAGAAAACGTAGCTTCTCAATGGATTCACGGGAAATCTTTCAGCATTATGTATTTAAACAAATGCAGGTTACTATGTTTAGACTAATGGTTCTACCATTCTGTATAGTCTTTACCATATTTCTTCTTATTTTAATTTCATACCAGTATTTAATTAGAAAAATATTTCTAATGCTACTAAAAATAATTAAACGGTTGCTATTCAATAGCGTATGTCATATGAATCTCAGAGTCTTGGGGTTTGAAAGTGCCTTATTAGGGACTTACTTCCACCACCCACTGAAGTGCAATGGAAATGCAAACATTGAGATTGGATAGACCTCAATTTGAAATCTAGCTGTGGCACATATTAGCTGTTGGATGTTAACTAGTCTGAAGCTCAGTGTATTTATCTGTAATTAGGATTTATAGAAAATTATAATTTTATGTTGCCTTGCCTCAATTTTGAATATGTTTAATTATTTTCCTATCAGGAGCAGGGCATAGTCACCCTTGTTTACAGTTTTCCACCTCCATCTAGTTTCTTAATGTGTTCAATCCAGATATCTACTTTATACAACCAACTCCCAGTGATCATCTCCCTATGGAAAAGCTTGATATAACCTATTGACCCCACACACCTCATGCACTGCTCATATACACCACAGTGACTGCCTCTCAGTCACAGCGGACTCCATGGAACTCATCCCGGCTTGCTCTAAACCCACCATCAGAACTTGCTGCAGGAAACTCACCTAAGTAATGCCATGGATTATAATAAAGCCTTCAGCACACAGATCTCTGGCTCACTCTCGTTCATTCCCCACCCACTGGTTGGGCATGCATGTCCTGGACTAATAGCCTTTTCCCATTGGTCCTCGAGGGTATGCTGCCCTCTCTTTCTGGGACCTGTAAATAATAAATTGTTTCTGCTATTTAATGTTGTTTTCTTGAGTTGCCTACTCTGTCTTTTACCTGAATAAACCACCCAAACTTAACTTCTTTCCCAGTTAGGACCTCCTACAGAGTCGATATCTTGGTAGGAATAAACTGAACACAGGTCAAACAAAAGTCACAATGGTGTCTTAGTATAAATAAGTTTCTAGAGGGATACATTGTCACAGGTTGGACACTTAGGCATTAGGTAGTCTGCCAGAATAAAGAAATATCTGATAAAAGGCATACTGTAGTCATCCAAGACTAAGTCCCCTGAATTTCTGTTCAGGCAAGGCTAGAGCTTATGGCCACTATCATGAGACAGGCCTCAAGACCAGACTGGTGAAAAAATACGCAATAGCATAGAGATAGGAAAACCCTGGCAAATTTTCAAATATATCAACTATGCCCTCTAGGTTCTCTCTATTCATATTTTGCATTTATTATAATATATACTTAATTATTAGTTTACTTTATTATCAGTCTTTACCACTCAAAGGAACGCTCCATGAGGTCAGAAAACACATCTGTCTGCCACTGCAACCCCTGTGTTGAACATTATCCTGGTGCACAGTTGATGATCATAGCTTTTTACTAGCAGTGGGGAGGGAGGCAGGGAAGGAAGGAGGGAGGGAGGGAGGCAGGAAATAAGGAAGGAAAGAAGGAAGGAAGGGAGGAAAGAAGGAATGAAGTAAGGGAGGAAGGAAGGAAGGAAGGAGAGAAGTAAGGAGGGAAGAAAGAAAGGAGAGAAGGAAGGAGGGAAGGAAGAAAGAGAGAAGGAAGGAAGGAAGAAAGGAGAGAAGGAAGGAGGGAAGGAGAGAAGGAAGGAAGGAAGGAGAGAAGGAAGGAAGAAAGGAGAGAAGGAAGGAAGGAGGGAAGAAAAGAAGTAAGGAAGGAAGGAGGGAAGGAAGGAAGGAAGGAAGGAAGGAAGGAAGGAAGGAAGGAAGGAAGGAAGGAGGGAGGGAGGGAGGGAGGGAAGGAAGGAAGGAAGGAAGGAAGGAAGGAAGGAAGGAAGGAAGGAAGGAAGGAAGGAGGGAAAGAAGGTAGGTTTGAAGGTTGGTTGTGGTGGCAATTAAACACTCCATTAACATTCATTGATATTGTTATCATTTATGTGAGGCACGAATCTCTTACATTATGTTTATGAAAGGTGGGTATAATCTTTGAGGACAGTCCCCAATGAAAGCACATTTACATTTCTTGAGGTGACCCATTCCATATCCAGTGACTCTGAACGGCAGCAGCATCTCTGCAAATCAGAGAAGAAATTTCTGGGTATTGGATCTTGTTCTCACTACTTATATTTCACAGAGCAAGTTTATTTTCCATCCACAGAAATATTCTTCAAATATTTAAAGACAAAATGTTGTATCTGTTTCCTTCTCTTAAGAAAACTCTCCTGTCTCTCTCTGTTTCTCTGTCTCTCTGTCTCTCTCTCTCTTTCTCTCTCTCTCTCTCTCTCTCTCACACACACACACACACACACACACACACACAACAGCACAGACCTTGTTTATTTGGTAGATTTAATCTTTGAATTTTGTTTCTGCTTAAAGTTATGGCTTATTTTATCTGGTTAATTGAAACTCTTTTGGAGATAGTGTACAGAGTTAGGTCCACAGATATAGTTTCACAGGCTAGAGGCGAATGGAACAGCATAACCACATCTTTCTTTCTAGAATCTATACTTGCATTCATTTCATCTTCATGCTCTTCAGGCACTTGCCTACTAACCTAGCCAGTAGAGTGAAGGTGTATGTTGCAAATACTTCATAAGTTACTACTTATAAAGTAATGAGAGAGGCAAGAATATTTCAGAGAATAACTTTAAAATAATAATGGGGAATTTTGCTAGGAGGGCCTAATGTATGAATGCAGTAGGAATGTTAGAAAGTTTCAGTGGAAGGAAAATGCACATTTGATTTGTAAAATGAAGGGAGAAGGAGATATTTTTAGACAGGATGTTGTGGTCTGTATTAGTCAACTTTTGCTGTGTAACAAACCATCCCAGAATCTCAGTTACAATCATGAATTATTTTTCTTGCTCACAGGTCTGCAGCTCACTGGGGGAAGGTCTGCTTCAAGTTGAAGAATGGCTGGACTTTCCAGGTCTAAGGGTCCTACTCCACATGTCTCTCCATTCTCCTTGAATCAGAAGATGTCAGCTGCCTTCTCATGTGAATCGAAGAGTGCAAGAGGGGAAGTAAAAGCTAACAATTATTTATCATACCTTGGCTTAAGACAGTCTCAATCAAATAACAAGGTCTGAAGGCAACAGGATGGGGAAGTATTCTATACCTTTTTACTGTTGCATAATGGCACAATACAGAGGTTGGGGGCGAAGGATTGAGTGCACAAGGGCATGGGTATCTATTAGCAACTAACTCTTTCACACATAGGGTAGTGGTGGGGAAAATGTCTGACCAACTTGTGTTCCATGAAGTTGTATGTTGGTCCCTGCCATGGACTCTGTGATGCACAAAGCCACCCCATTACCAATCGCAAGGATAAAAACCAAACACCGCATGTTCTCACTCATAGGTGGGAATTGAACAATGAGAACACTTGGACACAGGAAGGGGAACATCCCACACTGGAGCCTGTCTTGTGGTACGGGGAGTGGGGAGGGATAGCATTAGGAGATATACCTAATGTAAATGATGAATTAATGTGTGCAACACACCAATGTGGCACATGTATACATATGTAACAAACCTGTATGTTGTGCACATGTACCCTAGAACTTAAAGTACAATAATAAAAAAAAAAGAATTAAAAAATCACAGCTTTATGCACACATGAAATCTGTGTTAAAAATAGAGGCTGAGAAGTCCTTCCATCAAAAAGATTGAGAATGTTAACAAAATGGTTTTATCATTAATTTCATGATGTAAAATTATGTAATTTTGTAATTTTTGTAAAATAAGGTAAGCAAATACTTATCTTATTCTTGGTAATATTTTGAATCTTTTGATACAGTAATCTTTCAATGCAGTAAAATGTACTTGGAATTGCTTCAGAAGTACACATAATGCATAATTATATGAGAACAAACTGACATGCCAATTAAAATATAATGGAAAAACAGATTGTAACTTTTAATTTCTAAAATTACTACATCAAGTAACAGTAATACAAAAGTTCAGTGATGAAACTAATATACAGAATTTTTTTTTTAGAGAAAGAAAGTCACCATGGCAATGTATGTTTTGTTTCTTTGTATTAAATAACAATTTTTGAAAGGAATTCAATTCAATTCGAAGTTATAACTTTGAAATTTATATCTATCAATGATGGGGGTAACTGGTAAGTTAAATTAGGGAGCTCAATTAGTATACAAGATTTAATTCTGACAGTTATGATTGTGCTTTGAGATACCTCAAATTATAGAAACAACCTATTGTTGAGGCCGTATTTTCTATTGGATAAATTCATACTGTTATTTGAAATAAAATTGCATTGTGAAAAATCTGCAACTGTTGCAACATGTACATTTCTAGAATCATTGAAAGAGTTATAAACAGAGACAGATTAAGGCCTTTGTGTTAAAAAGATATTCATCATAGGATGTTACTCTTAATGTAGTCAAAAAGAGAGTAACTGAAAACAGTTGGTGTAAAATATTTATACATTTCATTATTCATTTATGAGTTATGAATTTAGGCTCATTAGAAAGAGCATGTTTCTCAAAAAATGACAAATCTGCAATGAGAGAACACAGAACAGTGGTTGTCGGGGGTTAGGACTGGAGGGAGAGTGTGACTACAAAGGACAAGCACAGGGCATTTTTGAGGTGAAAGAACTCATCTGACCCTAATTATATCAGCTGTTACACAAATCTATATATATGTTAAAATTATTAGAAATGTACATCCAGGCTGGGCGCGGTGGTTCAAGCCTGTAATCCCAGCACTTTGGGAGGCCGAGACAGGCGGATCACGAGGTCAGGAGATCGAGACCATCCTGGCTAACACGGTGAAACCCCGTCTCTACTAAAAAAATACAAACAACTAGCCGGGTGAGGTGGTGGGCGCCTGTAGTCTCAGCTACTTGGGAGGCTGAGGCAGGAGAATGGCGTAAACCCGGGAGGCGGAGCTTGCAGTGAGCTGAGATCCAGCCACTGCACTCCAGCCTGGGCGACAGAGCGAGACTCCGTCTCAAAAAAAAAAAAAAAAAAAGAAATGTACATCCAAAAAGTAAATATATGTGTATGATATTTTAAAAAATAAACTAGATCATTCATTGCCTACAGTGAAAAAACAATTGCTATTATCAACAGTTTCAAATGTATTATCTTTAAAATGTAATCAATTAGGACAGCATGGAGTGGCTGGCAAGATGGTTGACTAGGAACAGCTCCAGTCTGCAGCTCACAGCAAGATCAATGCAGAAGGCAGATGATTTCTGCATTTCCAACTAAGGTACCCGGCTCACCTCACTGGGACTGGTTAGACAGTGGGTGTAGCCTATGGAGGGCAAGCAGAAGCAGGGTGGGGCGTTGCCTCACCTGGGAATCACAAGGCATCAGGGAACTCCCTCCCCTAGCCAAGGGAAACCATGAGGGACTGTGTCGTGAGGAACAGTGCATTCTGGCCCAGATACTACGCTTTTATCATGGTCTTCACAACTCACAGGCCAGGAGATTCCCTCCAGTGCCTACACCACCAGGGATCTGGGTTTCAAGCACAAAACTGGGCAGCCATTTGGGCAGATGCTGAGCTAGCTGCAGGAGGTGTGTTTTGTTTTGTTTTGTTTTGTTTTCATATCCCAGTGGTGCCTGTAATGCCAGTGAGACAGAACCATTCACTCCCCTGGAAAGGGGACTGAAGCTAGGGAGCCAAGTGGTCTAGCTCAGCAGATCCCACCCCCATGAAGTCCAGCAAGCTAAGATTCAGTGGCTTGAAATTCTTGCAGCCAGCAGAGCAGTCTGAAGTCCACCTGGGATGCCCGAGCGTGGCTGGGGGAGGGGAGTCCACCATTACTGAGGCTTGAAAAGGCAGTTTTCCCCTCAGTGTAAACAAAGCTGCCAGGAAGTTTGAACTGGGCAGAGCCCACTGCAGCTCAGCAAAACCCCTATAGCTAGACTGCCTCTCTAGATTCCTCCTCTCTAGGCAGAACATCTCTGAAAGAAAGGAAGCAGCCCCAGTCAGGCTTATAGATAAAACTCCCATCTCCCTGAGACAGAGCACCTTGGGGAAGGGGCCACTGCAGGAGATTTTTTTTTTTTTTTTTTTTCATATCCCAGTGGTGCCTGGAATGCCAGTGAGACAGAACCATTGACTCCCCTGGAAAGGGGACCTTCAGCAGACTTAAACACTCCTGCCTGCCAGCTCTAAAGAGAGCAGCGAATCTCCCAACACAGTGCTTGAGCTCTGCTAAGAGACATTCTGCCTTCTAAAGTGGGTCCCTGACCCCCGTGCCTCCTGACTGGGAGACACTTCCCAGCAGGGGTCGACAGACACGTGATATAGGAGAGCTCCAGCTGGCATCTGGTGGGTGCCTCTCTGGGATGAATCTTCCAGAGGAAGGAACAGGCTGCCATCTTTACTGTTCTGCAGCCTCTGCTGGTGATACCCAGACAAACAGGATCTGGAGTGGACCTCCAGTAAACTCCAGCAGACCTGCAGTAGAGGGGTCTCTTAGAAGGAAAACTAACAAACAGAAAGGAATAGCATCAACATCAACAAAAAGGACATCCACACAAAAACACTATCCGAAGCTCACCATCAAAGACCAAAGTAGATAAATCCATGAAGACAAGAAAGAAAAAAAAAAAAAGGAGCAAAAAGGCTGAAAATACCAAAAACCAGAATATCTCCTCACCAACAAGGGAAAAAACTGGACAGAGAATGAGTTTGACAAATTGGCAGAAGTAGGCTTCAGAAGCTGGGTAACAACAAACTCCACCGAGCTAAAGGAGCATGCAGTAACTCAATGCAAGGAGTTAAGAACCTTGAAAAGAGGTTAGAAGAATTGCTAACTAGAAAAACCAGTTTAGAGAATAACCTAAATGACCTGATGGAGCTGAAAAACACAGCATGAGAACTTTGTGAAGCATACCTAAGTCTCAATAGCTGAATCAATCAAGTGGAAGAAAGGATATCAGAGATTGAACATCACCTTAATGAACTAAAGCATAAAGACAAGATTAGAGAAAAAATTATGAAAAAGAACGAACAAAGCCTGCAAGAAATATAAGACTATGTGAAAATACCAAAGCTACATTTGATTGGTGTACCTGAGAAAGACAGGGAGGATGGAACCAAGTTGGAAAACACTCTTCAGGATATTATCCAGGAGAACTTCCCAAACCTAGCAAGTCAGGCCAACATTCAAATTCAGGAAATACAGAGAACACCATAAAGACACCCCTTGAGAAGAGCAACCCCAAGACACATAATTGTCAGAATCACCAAGGTTGAAATGAAGGAAAAAATGTTAAGAGCAGCCACAGAGAATGGTTGGGTTACTCACAAAGGAAAGCCCATCAGACTAAGAGTGGATCTCTCTGCAGAAACCCTACAACCAGAAGAAAGTGGGGGCCAATATTCAACAACCTTAAGGAAAAAATTTTCAATCCAGAATTTCATATCCAGCCAAACTAAGCTTCATAAGCAGAGAAATAAAATTCTTTATAGACAAGCAAATGCTGAGCAATTTTGTCACCACCAGGCCTGCCTTACAAGAGCTCTTGAAGGAAGCATTAAATATGGAAAGGAACAACTAGTAGTAGCCACTGCAAAAAAATACCAAATTGTAAAGACCATCGACACTATGAAGAAACTGCATCAACTAACAGGCAAAATAACCTCTAGCATCATAATGATAGGATCAAATTCACACATAAAAATATTAACCTTAAAAGTAAATGGGCTAAGTGTCCCAATTAAAAGATGCAGACTGGCAAATTGGATAAAGAGTCAGGACCCATTTGTGTGCTGTATTCAGGAGACCCATCTCACATGCAAAGACTCACAGAGGCTCAAAAAAAAGGGATGGAGAAGATTTACCAAGGAAATGAAAAAAAAAAAAAAAAAAAAAAAAAAAAAGCAGGGATCGCAATAGTAGTCTCTCAGAATTAGAAAAAAACTACTTTAAATTTCATTTGGAACCAAAAAAGGGCCTGCATAGCCAGGACAATCCTAAGCAAAAAGAACAAAACTGGAGGCATCACACTACCTGACTTCAAAGTATACAACAAGGCTACAGTAACCAAAACCACATGATACTGGTACCAAAACAGATACATAAACCAATGGAATAGAACAGAGGCCTCAGAAATAATACCACACATCTACAACCATCTGATCTTTGACAAACCTGACAAAAACAAGAAATGGGGAAAGGATTCCCTATTTAATAAATGGTGTTGGGAAAACTGGCTAGCCATATGCAGAAAACTGAAACTGGACCCCTTCCTTACACCTTATACAAAAATTAACTCAAGACTTAAATGTAAGACCTAAAACCATAAAAACCCTAGAAGAAAACCTAGGCAATACCATTCAGCACATAGGCATGGGCAAAACTTCATGACTAAAACACCAAAACCAATGGCAACAAAAGCCAAAATTGACAAATAGGATCTAATTAAACTAAAGACCTTCCGCACAGCAAAAGAAACTATCATCAGAGTGAACAGGCAACCTACAGAATGGGAGAAAGATTTTGCAATATTCCATCTGACAAAGGACTAATATCCAGAATCTACAAGAAACTTAAATAAATTTACCAGGCAAAAACAAACAACCCTATCAAAAAGTAGGGGAAGGAGATGAACAGACACTTCCCAAAAGAAGATATTTATGTGGCCAACAAACATGAAAAAAAGCTCATCATCACTGGTCATTAGAGAAATGTAAATCAAAACCACAATGAGATACCATCTCATGCCAGTTAGAATGGCAGTCATTAAAAAGTCAGGAAACAACAGATGCTGGAGAGGATGTGGAGAAATAGGAACACTTTTACACTGTTGGTGGGAGTGTAAATTAGTTCAACCACTGTGGAAGACAGTGTAGTGATTCTTCAAGGATCTAGACCCAAAAATACCATTTGACCCAGCAATCCCATTACTGAGTATATACCCAAAGGATTATAAGTCTTTCTACTATAAAGACACATACACACATATGTTTATTGTGGCACTCTTCACAATAGCAAAGACTTAAAAGCAACCCAAATGCCCATCAATGATAGACTGAATAAAGAAAATGTGGCACATATACACCATGGAATACTACACATCCATGAAAAACGATGAGTTCATGTCCTTTGCAGGGACATGGATGAAGCTGGAAACCATCATTCTCAGCAATGTAACACAGGAACAGAAAACCAAACACCACATGTTCTCACTCATAAGTGGAAGTTGAACAATAGGAACACATGGACACAGGAAGGAGAACATCACACATCAGGACCTGTCAGGGGGTGGGGGGGTGGGGGGCTAGGGGAGGGATAGCATTAGGAGAAATGCCTAATGTAGATGATGGGTTGATGAGTGCAGCAAACCACCATGGCATGCATATACCTATGTAACAAACCTGCACGTTCTGCACATCTATTCCAGAACTTATAGTATAATAAAAAATAATAATAGTAAAAATAATAAAAACAAAAAATGTCCTAATAAGAATATGTTCTAGATTCTGGAACAACCATGAAACTCTTAAGTATATAAAGAAACACTAATTATTCTGCTACTATTGAATTTAATGCTCAGATAATCAAATTGAAAAGATGATTTTAAGTTTTTCTTTAATATGCACATTATTTCTTGATTTTCAGAAAAATAACTTCTGAATTAGATTTTATTAGACTTATTAATATGTCTATCAACATATAAAACCCAATTTGTGGATCAATAATATTCCAAAGCATCATATAATTTAAATTATCAGTCTTCTCTTTTTCTACCAAATGCATCCCAGTCTGGATGACAAATTATATTGTTCTCCTACACACTCACCTAATTCTTTCATATCTCTTAGTTACCTTGTTAGCAATATTCTCTATGTGAATCTCCTTTTTCCTTTGTTCATCTGACAAACTCCCATTCATCCTTTGCGGTTCAAGTCACCTCTGAGCAACTAAGTGATGATTAATTTCTAAATCAGTAACTGGGTGTCCCTAACACCTTGCACTTGGTGAAAGGGAGATAGAATCACAATACCAACATCAAAATTAATTGTATTTTAATGGAACGTTTGCAAGTATATCTGAATTTAATATTATTAAATTGGTATATCTGAATTTAATATTATTATTCTGTGCAGTTGTCACGCATTTAATTTCATGACTTGTTGGTGGGTGGCACCTTGTGGGAAAGCTGTGAGGAGGAATCTTGTCTTATTCATTTTCTCCTTTTATCACTGTATGTACTGCCTGACAATTGTTAATTACCCAGCAGACATTTGTTTAGTAAATAAATTTAAGTCCTATATAGTAAATAATATCAGAATATTTCATTTATTTCAATAGTAAGTATGCAATAAAGCATATAATTTAATGTGATTTATTTTAATATACTCAAAGGAAACTAAAATGCAATTACCTAATGACAAGTTATATTTATAACCTATGTTATAATGCTTTTGTAAGAGTTGTTGTAGAAAGCATAATTCTGTATTTTGTAGGTCAGTAGCATCATACACACGCACAGGTAATATGATACCTATTATATTACACAGGTATATAATACTCTATTATATAAAAATATGAGCCTGTGGTGTAAAACAAGTAAATCTTGCTGGGATATTTCATTAGTGAACTTTGAAAATCAACGAGCAAATAGAAAACCCCAGGCCTTATGTTTACATAATTTTCATTTCAAGAAAAATCTATGCATTATTAAGCACCCAGAATTATTCAAGGCTTGCAAACGTTCCATTAAAATACAAGTAATTTTGATGTTGGTATTGTGATTCTATCTCCCTTTCATCAAGTGCATAGTAGCTTTATGGTTAAGAAGGATCCAAAACCACTCTCAGTTTTAAAGGGCATCCCAGGTGTTTAGCCCTTTTTTTTGATTCTTCTTGCTGCCATGATTAGTTTAAAAATGTCAGTGAGCAAACTTTACCCAGTACTAAATCCCTTTATGTATGTGAATGGTGTGTTGTATGGCTGTGAGGTCTGGAACTGCTCATTACACTTGGATGCCATGGAGGAAGTCGATGTAGCCAATGCATAAAAAAGTAAAGAAAAAAATTATTAAGTTAGAGCCCTCATTAAACTATGCCTGAAGCCTGATGTCTCTATGAAATTTTCAGTCTTACTAATGTAAAACTTTTTTTTTTCTTTCCTGCAACAGAAATGATCTCAATTGATTCCTACCTAGTATTATTACAAATTCCTCTGTGAGTTCTCCATTCTGAAATGGCACTTACTGTAATACCCAAGACTTGTATTACATGAGACTGACCTGGTGGAAGCCATGCTACCCAGAAGTGAGGGAATTGTGAGGATTACCTACTTTTCAGCAAGAAGAGCTCATTAGCCCATAGCTAATATACCATGCATTTGATTAAATGGCTGTCAGGGGAACCATATGTCCAGTAAGTAGAAATGTTCTCCTTGAGAATCATCAATGCTAGCAATAATTAACACCATACTATAAAAATAAAAAGAAAGAATGAAGTCCATGCACCCTCATGTACCTCCCATCTCTTTTAACTCTCAGTCCAGATCACAGAATAGAAATAAAAAGTTTGAATAATCTGAAGGTTTGTCAACAGGCATATTGAAGGGAGTGTGGTATAAAAGAAAACAGGCAAATTAAACACTATTAAAGAAGGTTAAATGCTTACATTTTGAAAAAGGATCAGATTATATGAGATCTGATTGTTTTAGATTAAATGTACTATGTTTTTTTACCTGTGCGTGAATATAAGTAACTCAATTTCCCATGTAGTTAATAAATTCATTTTCACTTGCTTCCTATGACTAGATGTCTGGCAGCAGCAGCAATCTCTGGGGCTTTACAAGTGGCTTTTATTCTCTGAGATAAACACTATCTTCTCGATTTCTGCTTTTGTATTTTCATTTGTTCTAGAGGTAAAATCTATTTCTGAAAGGCTGTGCAGACTTTCCTGAGTACCATCTTCTGGGCATTTTCAATTCTTGAGTTTAGAAAAGAAGATAAACATTCTCACAGTTTTGATCGCTAAGAAGAATTCATCCAAAATCTGTCAAAAATAACCATAACATGAACATTTTAGGCAGGACTTTAACATGTCTGGAAAATACCTTCCCCTAGGACTCTGCTTTTTCTGGCAAGGCAAAGCTTTTGAGTTTACTAAAATCTTTCTCAGCAGTGCTGCTCAAAATTATGATTAGCGCCCTCTGTATTTGGGAGGTACATGTGTTGTTAACGTCTATGGAGAAAATATCAAGTGCGAATGTTTTTGAGGAGCCAGGCACATGTAATGATAAGAATGACAAAATTCAAGATACATTTTGTGAATAAATATTACAAAATTTGCCATGACTTTTAACAAATTATTTGAATTTATTTAAAGAACATGATTATATGATCTTCAAAATCAACCTTCAAATCTTTTTATCATTTACTAAAGTTCACCTGTGCTTTTTGTATGTTGATCTTACAAAAACGATTTCATCCATGGAATAGATTAAATGTGCAGCATACTTGGTGCTTCCTGGTTTGGAAATCAATTCAAAGCAATATCAAGTCTTGAAATTTTAAAAAGTTTGTAGCAAACCCATGAGGCCACACCAAAATAAACTATTTTTAGATCTTAGAAAATCACATTTAAAAGTGACTTCATTTCGTTAAATATTGTCTTCAACTCCCTTGTTTCTATGACACTGAGTTTATTTTTAATTGTCATAGCTATAGAAATGCTGGCCAAGCAAGAAAGTAGAGCTTTATGTTTTTATTCTATTATGAAACTAGAACATGAAGAACACAACACCTAACATTTATTTTTCACAATTATAGTATTAATTTTTGATGAGGGTGTTTTCTGGGAAACACCAGCTGAATTGGGTTGGGTTTGCCTAAATTCATCTGGGAATGCAGGATATCTATGAATAATCGGTTGGACTACATGAACTTTTTTTTTCTCTAAATGACACCACATAAGGGCTTCAGCTTACCTCCACTTTTGAATGCCAACTGCTTGACTTACATTAACTTATTTACTCTTCACAAGGAGTAATGCTATCATTATCCCCATTTGGTAAGAAAATTCCTTTTTATAGATTTACCCAAATCCACCCCTGAAAGGAAAGATTGAAATTTCAAGTATTTTTCTTTTTTTCCCCCATTTCCATAGGTTATTAGGAAACAGGTAGTGTTTAGTTACACGAGTAAATTCTTTAGTGGTGATTTGTGAGATTTTGGTGCACCCATCACCCAAGAAGTACACACTGCAGCCTATTTTTAGTCTTTTATCTGTCACTCCCTTCCTCACTTTCACCCTAAATTCCTAAAGTCCATTGTCATTCTTACACCTTTGCATCCTGATAGCTTAGATCTCACTTATAAGTAAGAACATACAATGTTTGGTTTTCCATTCCTGGATGACTTCACTTAGAATAATAGTCTATAATCTCATCCAGGTTGCTGTGAATGCTATTAATTCATTCATTTTATGGCTGAGTAGTATTTCATCATATATATGATGTAATACTATATATATAATATATATTATATATCATATACATGATATATATGATTGATAGATATATATATGTTGTATATATGATATCACAGTTTGATATCACAGTTTCTTTATCCACTCATTGATTGATGGGAATTTGGGCTGGTCCTACATTTTTGCAATTTCAAATTGTGCTGCTATAAACATATGTATGCAAGTATCTTTTTCTTATAATCCACATTACCTCCTTTACTTCATTTCATCTAAGGTAAGCTAAATTACTAACATGTAACAAGTATTTTCTTGTTTGTCATTTCAAAAAATCAACTTTTGGTTGTGTTGATCCCTTGTATGGATTTGTATATCTCAATTTTGTTCAATTAGGATCTGATTTTAGTTATTTATTTTCTTCTACATTTGGGATTAGTTTTTGTTTTTTTGGTTTGCCTAGTTGTGATGTTAGGTCGTTGATTTGAGATCTTTCTAACTTCTTGACGTAGGCATTTACTGCTTTCTACATTGTTCTTAATAGTGCTTTTGCTGTATTCCAGAGATTTTTGTATGTTGTGTCTCTACTTTCATTTGTTTCAAATATTTTTTAAAATGTCTTCCTAATTACTTTGTTTAGCCAAAAGATATTTAGAAACAAGTTGTTTAATTTCCATATAGTTGTCTGCTTTCAACAGATCTTCTTGGTATTGATTTCTCTTTTTATTCCAATATGCTGTGAGAGTATGATTGTTTGGATTTCAATTTTTTTAATTTATTGAGACTTTCTTTATGGCCAAGAATGTCATCAATCTTACAGTACATCCCATGTACATAGATGAATGTATATTCTGTGGTTGATAGGTGGAGTGTTCTGTAGATGTCTATTAGGTGCAATTGGTATCAAAACTGAGTAAGAAAAAAAAATGACCAACCAAAAAATAGACTGAGACCACAGGGTTTCAATACCACATTCTACCAAAGTTACAAAGAAGAGGTAGTACCAATCTTTCTCAAATTATTCCAAAAAAATTGAGGTAGAGGACTCCTTCCAAACTTATTCTATGAAACCAATGCCACTCTGATAGCAAAAACTAAGAGTAGCACTTATTAAGCAAAAGTAAAGCCCTCAGCAAAGAGAGGTAACCTGAAAGCAAGGTTCCAGAAGTGGGGCTGAGTTCTGGGTCTTTTATGTTGCAAGACCATGGAAGTCTTCTGTGGGTTCTGCAAAGAAACAACAAAAAAAGAACACTACAGGCCAATATCCCTGATGATAGATGCAAACATTTTCAAGAAAACACTAGCAAATTGGCAAATTGAGTCCAGCAGCCCCCACTTTTTTTTTTTTTTTTTTTTTTTTTGAGATGGAGTTTCACTCTTATTGCCCAGGCTGGAGTGCAATGGCATGATATCAGCTCACCACAACCTCTGCCTCCTGGGTTCAAGTGATGCTCCTGCCTCAGCCTCCTGAGTAGCTGGGATTACAGGCACCCACTACCATGCCCGGCTAATTTTGTATTTTTAGTAGAGATGGGGTTTCTCCATATTGGTCAGGCTGGTCTCAAACTCCCAACCTCAGGTGATCTACCCACCTCTACCTCCCAAAGTGATGGGATTACAGGCATGAGCCACCACTTCTCACCCAAAAACTTAATTCACCATAACCAAATAGGCATTATTCCTGGGATGCAAGGTTGGTTAAACATATGGAAATCAATACATGTGGTTCACCATATAAATGGAACTAAAAACAAAAGCCGTAAGATTGTCTCAATAGACACAGAAAAGCTTTCAGTAAAATAGAACACCCCTTTACGATAAAAACCCTCAGCAAACTAGGCATTTAAGGAACATACCTCAAAATAACAGCCATCCATGACAAACCTACAGCCAACATCATCATGAATGGGGAAGAGCTGAACGTATTCCTCTTGAGAAGTGGAATAAGACAAGGATGTCCACTCTTCTCATTCCTATTCAACATAGTAGTAGAAGTGCTACCAAGAGCAATCAGGCAGGAAAAAGAAATATAAGACATCCAAATAGGAAAAGAAGAAGTCATATTATGTGTTTTTATTGATGATATGTTTCTATACCTAGAAATCCCTAAAGAGTCTGTCAAAAGGCTCCTGGACTCTTAAACAACTTCAGTAAAGTTTCAGGACACAAAATCAATGTATAAAAATCAATAAACTTTCTATACATCAAGAATGTTCAACTTGAGAGCATAATCCATTCATAACACCCAAGAATAGAATTAATCTATTATAGCCACAACATAGTAAAGTACCCAGGAATACATCTAACCAAAGAGGTGAAAATCCTCTACAAGGAGGACTACAAGACACAATAAAATAAATCATAGATGACACAAAGAAGTGGAAAAATATCCAGAACCTACAAAGAACTCAAACAAATTTACGAGAAAAAAACAAACAACCCCATCAAAAAGTGGGCAAAGGATATGAACAGACATTTCTCAAAAGAAGACATGCATACAGCCAACAGATACATGAAAAAATGCCCATCATCACTGGTCATCAGAAAAATGCAAATCAAAACCACAATGAGATACCGTCTCACACCAGTTGGAATGGCAATCATTAAAAAGTCAGGAAACAACAGGTGCTGGAGAGGATGTGGAGAAATAGGAACACTTTTATACTGTTGGTGGGATTGTAAACTGTTTCAACCATTGTGGAAAACAGTATGACGATTCCTCAAGGATCTAGAACTAGAAACACCATATGACCCAGCCATCCCATTATTGGGTATATACCCAAAGGATTACAAATCATGCTGCTATAAAGACACATGCACACATATGTTTATTGCGGCACTATTCACAATAGCAAAGACTTGGAATCAACCCAAATGTCCATCAGTGACAGGCTGGATTAAGAAAATATGGCACATATACACCATGGAATACTATGCAGTCATAAAAATGGATGAGTTCATGCCCTTTGTAGGGACATGGATGTAGCTGGAAATCATCATTCTCAGCAAACTATTGCGAGAACAGAAAACCAAATACTGCATGTTCTCACTCATAGGTGGGAATTGAACAATGAGATCACTTGGACTCTGGAAGGGGAACATCACACACCGGGGCCCATTATGGGGAGGGGGCAGTGGGGAGGGATGGCATTAGGAGTTATTTCTGATGTAAATGATGAGTTGATGGGTACTGACGAGTTGATGGGTGCAGCACACCAACATGGCACAAGTATACATATGTAACAAACCTGCACGTTGTGCACATGTACCCTAGAACTTAAAGTATAATAAAAAAAAAAGAAGTGGAAAAACATTCCATACTTACGGATTGGAAGAATCAATATTGTTAAAATGACCATATTTATCAAAGCAATTTACAGAATCAATGCTATTTCTATGAAACTTCCAATGTCACTTTTCAAAGATTTAGAAAAAAAATCTAAAATTCATATGGAAGCAAAAGGAGTCTAAATGATCAAAACAATTCTATGCAAAAAGAACAAAGCTGGAGGCACCACATTATCTGACTTCAAACTATACTATAAGAATACAGTAACCCAAAAAGCATGGTACTAATACAAAAACAGACGCACAGACCAAGGCAACAGAATAGAGAACCTAGAAATAAAAATGAATAGCTACAACCATCTGTTCTTTAATGAAGTCAAGAAAAATAAGCAAAGGAAAAATGTCTCCCTATTCAATAAATGGTGCTGGGATAACTGGCTAGTCATATACAGAAGAGTGAAACTAGACCCCTACATTTCACTATCTAAAACATTAAATCAAGATGGATTAAAAATTTAAATGTAAGACCTAAAACTATAAGAACCCTAGAAGAAAATTTAGAAAACACCATTCTGGACATTGGCCTCAAGAAAAAAATATGACTAAAACTATGCCCTTCACAAAGACCTAATACCCAGAATCTATGAGGAATTTAAACAATTGAATGAGAAAAAAACAAAAAACAAAAAACAAAAAAACAGAGCCACATTAAAAAGTGGACTGAAGAGATAAACAGACACTTCTCAAAATAAGACATACAAGTGGCCAACAAACATGAAAAAAACGCTCAACATAACTAATCATCATATAAATGCAAATCAAAATCACAACGAGATGCCATCTTCTTGCAGCCTGCTTTGGCCCTAATTCAGCTAGGTCTGAGTTCCTGTCCCATGACCAAGAAGAATAAGGCACATGAACACTGGAGAATGAGTACAGTAACCCTTAATAAGCAAAAGGAAAGCACTCAGCAAAGAGAGGGGACCTGAAAGCAAGGTGCCAGAAGTAGGACTTAGGGCTGAGATCTGGGTCTTTTATGTTAGAGAGCATGGAAGTCTTCTTTGGGTTCTGCCCAAAATGGGAGGGTTAAAGTTTTCACCTAAGGGTGTTTCATCTGCACATGCCTGGGGTTGGCCAGAGTGACTTCATCTTAGTTATTACCCATGAGTGCCTAAGTGAAACACATGATGGGGCTAAAATCCCAATGCTAACATCACATTAAAGACATTATAATGAGTTGGATCAAGTTAAGAACATTTAGGTTGATTTATTGCCCCTGCACCTAAGTTGGGGCAGTCCTTTCTGAGCAACATTCTGGCATAAGGGAATGGTCTTAACTACATTTCTTCCCATTAGCTACAGGGCCAGTAGAGGTGCAGTCATGTCATTGCTTTTCTACTCCCAAGACCCTCCCTCTCTCTCTACTTAACCAGCCTCTAACTGCCTCCTCTCTCAATCTCATACCAGTCAGAAAGGCTATAATGAAAAATTTAAAAATAATAGATGCTTGTGAGGCTTGGAGAAAAGGGGAATGCTCATACATTGTTGGTGGGAATGTAAATCAGTTCACCCTTTTTAGAAAGTAATATGGCGATTTCTCAAAGAACTCAAACCAAGACTACTATTCATCCCAGCAATCACAATAGTGAGTATATATCCAAAGGAAAACAAATCATTCTACTGAAAAGACACATGAACTCATGTGTTCATCACAACACTATTCACAATAGCAGACATGGAACATAGAATCAAAAAAGGTACTCATATATAGTGGATTGGAATATATATATGGCACATATACCCACATGGAGTACTATGCAGTGATAGAAAAAGAACTGAATCATGTCCTTCACAGTAACATGTGTGGACGTGGAGGCCATTATCCTAAGCAAATTAATGCAAGAACGGTAAACCAAATACTACATGTTCTTGCTTATTAGAGGAAGCTAAACACTGGGGACACATGCCACAAAGATGGAAACAATATATAATGGGGACTCCAAAAACAGGAAGAGGGGAAGCGGTGAAAGAGTTGAAAATGTACCTATTGGGTGCTATGCTCACTATCTGTGTAACAGATCATTTGTAGCCTAAACTTCAACATCATACAATATACTAATTTAACAACGTGCACAAGTACCCCTCAATCTATAATAAAAGTTGAAAAATTTTAAATGTCTTTTCAATTTTAGTCTCAAGATATATTTGAGGAAGTAGAGATGGGGACGTGATTTGAAATCTCTAGGAATAAAGTGCTGGGAACTCAAGTAAAAAATGAATCTTCCTGCAGGTCCATACCAAGGGCAAGTTTAATTTTTGTATAATGTCAAATATTCCTACAATACATTGCTCCTATTTTTCCATGTGCACATGAAAAACATACATAAACAGACAAATTGTGGAGCTGCATTGCTGTTTGTAACAGAGTTAAAATGTGCAAGAACTTTGTTAAACAAATTTAGCTAGTAATAAAAAATTATTTCAATTCACCACCCCATAAAAACCAGCTTTTTTTTTCTCTTTTATCACAGTCACTGAGTTAGAGCTGAAAAGAACAAAATATACAATATGAAGTCTTAACTACCAGTAAGTCCTTCCTAAACAGCTTCTGGCTTTGTGATTTTTTTTCTTCTCAAAGCCTTTTGAAATAAGCTTCATTTGGAATACACCCTGAAAGCCAACTGTGTTGGAAAATGTTCACAATGTTCTTGTAATTTTTAATCTATTTTCTCAACCAATAACCAATCATGTCATACAAAAAACTGTTGAGAGCCACCCAGAGGCAAACTTTTTATATTACTTCTGAAATATTCAGTGATTTCTTAGAAAATCAAATACCTCTAAATTTTAAAGGATTACATTAATGGCTAAAGGGCAACATTACTAAACCTTTATTTCTCCCTTTAGAATATTTAGGAAACTGCAAATTGGTTACATTCACTTTTGGAAAATGCCCTGCTATGCAATAATCCAATCCCTTCAATTCAGCCCATTAAAAAAATTCAAAACTCATTATAATTTCTTAGGGAAGTTTTATTTTCAGTCACTTGCTTTGTACTAGGTACCAAAAATGTTGGTTGTGTATGAGTTAGAGCAAAGTTTACAAATGTAGAAATTTATTTCAGTGTTTGCAACTTCAGCTACTTGTAATTTCTGTAAATTTTTTAGAGTATTTTCTTTTTGTACTCTTCTACTCATAATCACCTGCTACTGGGTAGTATTTTAGTAATTTCTATGATGTTAATTTATAATTTCACCCAAAACATAATATGAAATATTAATATAAATGATAAAAATGACAATAGCCTATCCATCTTATATTTCATTGCACTTATTATATCTTTATTCAACATACACACACTTTTTTTTTCTGACAGATTAAAAGCTCTTGAGGGCAGAAAAATATTTAATTCCTTTCAGTAATATTGCTTAGAGGCATTTAATAAATATGGTTAAGTGACTCGAATTAAGCAGAATTCTGTCATCAGGAGGGCTACAAATAAAGGGGCAAATGCATTGATGTCCCAAGAGACCTCTTGGGAAAGCACTTACTTAAGCAACTTCAACTATATAGTGCCTTATCACTGTACTACAAAATATGGTGGTGGAAAAAATCACAGTGGAAAAGGTGGATTTCTTAACTCTCATTTGGAGCTAATGCTTTGATTCAGCCTACATACAATGTAAAGCCAGGAGTAATAAAAATCATGGTAGCCATTGTTAACGTATCCTATGCTTTAAGGAAGTCAACTTTCTATAATTAGACTCATATAATTAAATCAGACCAATAATAGACAGGTCAGACTTGAGTTATGTTTAAATACACAATAATATTTCTTGTGTTTGACTTAAAAATATTATAAGGATTTGACAAAAACCCTTTAATCGTCATTATACATTAGCGGTGCCATTATTAAAGGTTAAATGCAAAACTACACTGGAAATTGATTTGTGAAAAGATTGTATGCTGAGCAGGTCTGCTCATCAGACTTCATGGAGCATTTAACATATTAATACATTTTGAATTAAAAATACTTTAAAAAATATTTTTTCCCCTCAGATATTAGCCCATTTTACTTAGTTCATCAACCTTGTTCCTGACATGGTCACTAACACTACATAATGCTGTATAATGCTACATAGGTTTTGGATTATTTAATGGAAGTGAAAATAATTTTGAAGTATATTTTCAAATATAAGAAAATGTTCAATGTCTCTTGCAGCCAAGTGAATAAGAATGCTCATGCCAAAGCTGAGATTAATTGTCTTGTGGCATTTTGGGTCCTCTTTATAGGTCTCAAAGAACATTCAATAAATTATTTCAAAGTCAATGGCATTAAATTGCCTGTACAATACAATAATGTCAACTTTTAAATTATTATTGTTTTTAATAATCTGTTGTTAATAAAATAAAACGATTTTACATAAGTATGCAGGTTAAATATGTAGTTGTATTTAAATAATTATTGCTCTGATCTGAATGTTTGTATTCCTCAAAATTCATATGCTAAAATCTGAATCCCCAACATGATGGTATTAGAAAGTGGGGCCTTTGGGAAGCGATGAGATCATGAGGGTAGAGCCCTTATAAAAGAGACTCTCCAGAGAGCTAACTAGTCCCTTCTACCATATGAGGACACAGCAAGAAGATGCTGTTGGCTGGGTGTGGTGGCTCATGCCTGTAATAATAGCACTTTGGGAAGCTGAGACGAGTGGATTGCTTGAGCTCAGGAGTTTGAGACCAGCCTGGGCAACATGGTGAAACCCCATCTCTACCAAAAATACAAAACCTTAGCCAGGCATGGTGGCACGCATCTGTGGCCCCAGCTCGGAGGCTGAGGAGGGAGGATTTCTTGAGCTCAGTGAGTGAATGTTGCAATGAGCTGAGATGGTGCCACTGCACTCCAGCCTAGGAGACAGAGTGAGACCCCATCTCCCAAAACAAGAATAAAAGAAAAAAAGTGCTGTCTGTGAACCAGGAAGAGAGTTCTTACCAGGTATTGAATCTACTAGTGCTTTGACCTTGGACATCCCAGCCACCAGAACTGTGAGAAATAAGTTTATCCAGTTTATACCATTTTTGTTATAATGGCCCAATTGTACTAAGACAGTAACTATTTTATTTTGTTACAAATAGTAAGTAAACTTTAATTAATTAATTCAGTTAAACATATATTTTTAGATTTTGTTCACATGAAACAATATTCGGTTTTGTATTAGACAGATATTGATGTTTTGTCTATCAGTCATTTCCCTTCATTAATAAGCATTGCTTATTTTTATTTGGGGATCTACCTGGCCCTCATTCGAAGCCCTTGTAGTTTGAATAGAGCTAACATTAAACCCTACCTATAAGAATGCCACATGGGCCAGGGCAAAATCAATATGAATATTCATACCTCTGGCAAAAGAATTGCTTTCTAGTACAAATGTGTAACTTAATTCTGCCTAATAAAGATTCACCCTGGTCATTTGAAATACTGAGAAAAATGAATTCTTATTCTCAGAGTTTTAAGCCAGTAAACTATATTTTTAAGCCAAAAAAGCTACTAACCATCTTGTCACCTTTTGAATACTTTGTATGAAGCAGATACTAAAGAAAGCAGAGATACAGAGTGATAGATTTCCAATGAACTGGGTCCAGCACACCTGAAGCAGCGTTGTGGACGTTGCCAGACACTTTCCCAGTATCTGTTTCAGCTTTCTTCCATTGTATGGAAACCATGTCAACTTTGTGGGGCTGGCTATAAACCCAGTTTGAAGAAAGGGCTGTGATTGCCCCATACCACCAAGCTTAATCATATTCCACAAGCCATAATAACTAGTTCACAGATTGATATTCAACCCAGAATTAAATTAATCAATAAATAGCATCTTTTTGTTCACAGTGATGGACTCAGGATTAGAAAAATGTCTTAACTTGATCTAAAAATGTTAGATTTTAGGAATTTAGATAAAGGTTGTGGAAAAAGAAGTTATTTCTTCCTCTTGGACATTTAGTGCGTCAGTGTGAGGTTGGATATATTTCAGGCATTTGGCCATCATCACGAGCCTCAACTTCATGATGAATCTGACATATGGGCAGCATCGAGAGAAAAATCACACAGAAAGGAAGCCAGAACCCTAATAAATCTGTTCCTCCCTAATAATGGATTTTTAATTAAATGAATTAATAAACTAATAAGTTTCTTGAAATATCTTAAGTTGGGTTTTCTCGTTGAAATGCCTGAAAGTATTCAAATTGACATACTTTTTCTACTCCTGGGCTTTTAGGTTATATAAACCAAGTTATCCCCTTTATTTGTTTAAGGTAATAGAGACTGACTTTCGTCATTTGCAAGTGAGAAAACAGAGTAAGGCAAAGAATTGTTTTGGGCTTCAGACACGTGTATGAATCTTCTAACCAGGTCATTCACACATACAGATAAATGATGGATAGATAGTAATTTTTAACCATGGTGGCATATTAGCATTCTCTCATTTCTATTCTAAAAGAAAAGTGTTATTTCCAAGTAATAGAAGAGGGTCATTCCTTAAAAGAACTAGCATGTCTGCACAAACTTTAAAAATATGTTATTAAAAGCATTATATTTTTAAGTTTACTTTTAGCAAGATTGTAATTTGAAACCCTGAGAACTCACTGAATTAATTCTCAAGAAAAAAAGCATAATAAAACATAGTTTTATATTAATCAGTAGAGATAGAACTAAATCCTTACATATTGAGACATTATTTTATTTTTTAAGTACATGAGCTGTTCCTAGTCTCCAAGAATAATCCAACTACCTGAACTCAGGTTCCCATTTCCTTGTTCTTTATGAGGAAATTGCATCCAGTTGTCCCTCTTTCCAGCCAGTTTTCAACACAGCAACCAGATTTCTAGAACCCAAATCAGATCACGCATTCCTCTACTCCAAAGCTTTCATGTCTTCTCATCACTTAAAGAGTGTACTCTTAAGCATGGCATTCAAGGGCCTTCCTGAACTGGCCCTGCCAACTTAACTACGCACTTCCACCACTCCCTATCCCCCATTACCAGATTTGTGTTTTAGAAACACTGAACTACAAATACTTTCCCAAACATGGCTTATCCTTTCCAGCCTCCATGCCCTTACAAGTGTTGTTCCCTTTGTCTTCCTTCAAGGATGCAAAGGACTGGCCCTATACATCATTCCAGTCTTATCTCAAAGATTACCCTTTTAATGTTACTTTTCTAATTCTATCACCACATTTTGTATATACTTTTATTATAGTATATGACATATTATTGTGCAAATATTTGTTTAACAGAAGCTGTTAATCTATTTGACTGGCTAAAGAGATTAATCGAGTTCACAGATTTATTTTTGGTTTACATAGTATTTCTTGACATACTAAAATTTGAAATGTTTCCAACAAAGTCTCTCATTGTAATATTCTTTAGTGCAGATTGATTTTACTGTATTTTTTTTTTTTTTTTTAGTTTCAAAGAACAGGACTCAAATCCAAAAATCTAGAATCCATCTGAGAATAAATTGTTCTATGATAGATCTATAATGTATGGAACATTTTCTAATGTAATCACAAAGATCATTTAAAAAAGAATAGATCAACAGCACCAGCATGTCTGATTAAATGCCATTTTAATAATAAATAAGTTCAGGCTATTTGATTTTTCTTGACTCCAGTTAATAGTATACATACTCAAGTGTAAAATCCTTACACTAAAAAAATCCACCATGACAATGAGAAGACAAGCTATAGACTGAGATGAGAAGCAAATTACTCAATTCAAAAATGGGCAGAAAATCTGAACAGATACCGCACCAAAGAAGATATTTACTTGAGGACAAGCATATAAAAAGATGTTCCATATCATATGGCATTAGGAAACTATGGAATTACACATTAGAATAACAGTGAGATACTTCTACACACCTATTAGAATATCCAAAATCCAAAACACTGATAACACTAAATGCTGGTAAGGATGTGGGTCAACTACAATTCTCGCTCTTTGCTGGTGGGAATGCAAATATAGCCACTTTGAAAGACAGTGTGGCAGTTTCTTACAAAACTAAACATAATCTTCCTACATGATCCAGCAATTATACTCTTGTGTATTTACTCAAATGAGTTGAAAACTTACGTACACACGCAACTTTGCACACCAATTTTTATAGCAGCTTTATTCATAATTGCCAAAATGTGGAAAAAAAAAAAACAAGATGCCCTTGAGTAGGTGAATGAATACGTATACCAATATATTTGAAAATAAAATATTATTCAGTGCTAAAAAAGAAATGAGCTATCAACACTTGCAAAGATATGGGGGAAATTTAACTGCATGTTACTAAGTGAAAGTAGCTCATCTGAAAAGGCGACATATTGTACGATTTCAATAATACGACATTCTGGAAAAGACAAAACTATGAAGACCATAAAGCGATCAGTGTTTGCCAGGGATTGGGGGGTGAAGTAGGAATGAATAGGCAGAGCACAGATTTCTTGTGTAAAACTATCTTGTCTGACACGCTAATGTTGGATACATGTCATTCAAGTTTCATTAAACCCAAAGAATATACAACACCAAGAATGACCTTTAATGAAAACTACTGACTTTGAGTGATACTGATGTGTCAATGTAGGGTCATTCATTGTGACAAATATACAAATCTGCTACAGGATATTACAAGTGAAGAAGGCTGTGGCTGTGTGGAGCAGAGAGTGTATAGGAAATCTCTGTCGCTTCTATCTATTTTTGCATGAACCTAAAGCTGCTTTTTAAAAAAGCATTTTTTAAAACACTCTCATAGAATTTTTGTGGAAACTCACAAGTTCTAGTAAATATAGATAATAAAATCAGGCCTCATTTATACCTCTAAAAATCTACAATTTTTTTTCAAATGAAAAATCACTGGAGAACTCATCCAAAAATAATGTTTGTACAATCCATTGGTCCAGCTATATCAGTATCAAATACTCATGGTTACATTTCTAAGCACGTGCTTATGTAAATATACCACAAAAACAACATTACTTAGTAATAGTGACTACTATAACAGTTATAGAATGGTTCAGATGCCAACTACACTGAGTAGTAATTAATTCATTGTCAAGAACTATAAAGGATCTGAGATTTTATCCTTCTTGCAAGCTAACAAGTTAAAGTGATAAAATTTTATAGATTCTGACACAAGACATAAGACTCCTGTGTCAGAAATTAAGTATGGATTATTACACACAGCAATAGCAGTATCTCCAGTAATGACATTCCTGTGCTGTTTCCCTAAACTATAATTCCCAAATAGCTATATGAAGTAGGCCAGATGACAACTAAACAGGCAGTAGGTTGAGTCTGGGAGCAAACCTCTGAGCTTAGGAAACTTAAATACTTGATAAAGAGTATTGAGCATGTTTGATGTTCGTTCCAAAGGAAGTCATTGCCTTTACTCTACTGACAGCAAGCATATGTGCATATTGTTCCAGAAGGAGATCATATCTGTTATCTTCCAAGATGGTTTGCTAAACAAACATTTTAGAAAAAATACCAAGGATCAAAGGACAGTCGATGTCTTGCTTAAAAGATGTGTAGCAATGTGAGAGATTCATAGAGAATTGTTCCCCAGATTCTGTAAACATCTAAACATTTTTTCACTCTTTAAAAAACTAAACTACAGTGTGCCTTCCAAAATTCAATTTCTTTATCAGGCTATGAAAATGAAGTTTTAAGGAAAAGTGTTTCATTTATTTCTCTTTTTATGTGATTTATTTTTGTTTTATTTATCAGATATTTTTGACGTTGCATTTGTCACTGAAATATAATTTCTGCATATCCAAGGATTGAGGATCACTGAAATTTACTTTAAATGTTAAACTACAGGAGCTGAAGATACCTGACACTATTTACAATCAGAGATTCAGAAGAGCTACATATGAACAAATGTTTAAGCACTCACAGAGGTGAAAAATGACTTTGATGCAAAATGAGTTATTTTTCTTTTATTACTCAACAGTGCAAAGTAGCCTCAAGGTGAACTTTGCATCTATTTGGAAAATTAGATTGTAGTGTCATTATGTCTCAATGTAACCTCATGAAATCTGAGAATATTTTTTTCTGCTCTCAAACTGAACATATTACCATTAGAATTTCCTACAAGGTGAAAGCTGATAAGTTTATCATTGAGTCCAAATTCATGCTTTATTTTTAACAACTTCATTCTGTGTAACAGAGTGAACTGAAAATCACTGAGACAGAGTAAAAGAAAATTATAAAAAAGATTGAAAATAAAAACCCACCAAAATTGGTTTTATAGATCTTTTTAGATGCTTCAGAGTATCAGCACACTAAAATGAATGAGCTTTTAACCATATCAGGAATAAGACATCTTGTGCAACTTAAAGCAACTGTAACAAGTTTGGGGAAAAAAAAAAGACAAAACCAAAAATGAATCCAGTACTTATAAGCAAAGGAAGCTCTACCCTAAAGAGAAATATCCAAAGAAAAACAGATACAATTTTTCAGGAAATAACATTTTTTTTTTTTCTAATACAATGGGTTACTGTTAAAAATAGGCATCCCAGATAAAGGAATAGGCTCTCCACATCATAAAATATGACTTCAAAAGAACAATATATTTTTTGATCATTGGACATTATTGAAATCATGGTACATCTGAGTTATAGTAGCAAATAACAGATAATGGGGTTTTCAATTTTCATCAAAATGTCCATAGTCACAAAGAGAAAAAACTTAAAGTATAGCATTGTCTCAAAGAATTTATAATTTACTTTTGAAATATTAGAATGTATATAAGAAAAAGAAAACCAACAATACAATGCTGGCTAACTCATTTTTCTTCTTTCCTTGAAATTATACTTTTGTACTTTAGTGTATTGATGTATGTACCTGCCTGCGATGGTTAATACTGAGTGTCAACTTGATTGGATTGAAGGTTGCAAAGTGTTGATCTTGGGTGTGTCTGTGTGTGTGTTGCCAAAGGAGATTAACATTTGATTCAGTGGGCTGAGAAAGACAGACCCATGCTTAATGATCAGCTGCCAGCAAGTCCAGGATAAAAAGGAGGAAGAAAAACATGAAAAGGCTAGACTGGCTTAACATCTTTCAAACTTTCAAAGTTTACATCTTTCTCCTGTACTGGATGCTTCGTGACTTTGAAAACACTGGACTCCAAGTTCTTCAGCTTTGGGACTAGAACTGGCTTCCTTGCTCCTCAGCTTGCAGATGGTCTATCGTGGGACCTTGTCATCCTGTGAGTTAATAGTACTTAATAAACTCCCCTTTATATAGATATAGATATAGATAGATATATAGACATAGATTAGATATAGATATATAGAAGTTCTATCCCTCTAGAGAACCCTGACTAATACACTGCCTCTATTACCAAGCCATAAGCTTTTTTTTTTTTTTTTTTTTTTTTTTTTTTTTTT
>NC_045440.1:113631690-113636801 GCF_002776525.5 Piliocolobus tephrosceles | reverse complement strand
TTTTTTTTTTTTTTTTTTTTTTTTTTTTTTTAATGTAGATTGCTCCTCTTTAAGAGTTCAGGGTGGGATCACATAAGTGTATTGTATGAGCTTATGTAGGTCATGGAAGCTTGATCACTTGAACCCTTTGAACTTACCTTGTCAGAATCAGCCTTACCATCCTAAGTTTCCTAATTATATGAAGAACCAATGATTAGTTTAAGAACAAATTTAAACTAATTTAAGTTGGGTTTATGCTACTTGCAACTGGAAGTGTGTTAGTACAATTAGAATCTGGTATAGTAATTATTACATGTTTCCCAAGTATCAAAAAGTGAATCATCATCACTTGCACACAAGTAGAATTAATTATGCATCTCTCTTCCAAAATGGACATACAGTAAAATTATATCTATATTGTGAAATCAGCCATGGTGGAATATTTACACCACAGAAATTGGCAAATGCTTCACACTAGGCCCTTCTCAGCTCTTCATGAGAGTCATTTACTAAACATTTACAAGAACGCCAGGGGACATAATCTACAGAATCATGTCTTCCAAATTAGACTCATATGACTATATCATCCAGCATGTAGCTTTTAAAAATTGAAGAACTATTAATACTGCTAATTTTCCTCATGTCTGGGGATATTTTTGAAACTCTTTGGCTTTAATTATAAATTACACTTATGCAAGTAAACCCTGAAACCAAATTTGACTTGATGGGAAAATATTCAAAATGATTTAAGATGTTACAATTTCAAGAGACTTCTTACATATTAGAATGAAGCAGGGCTTCTGTGTATATTAATAAAGATAAAGCACTTGTTTGGCTTTTTAATACCAGGAAGACTAGCAGCTGTTATTATCAATATTACTTATTTTACTTTAGCCTCTTCTTAGTAAGTTTCTCCTATGATTATGTATTTTACTCTGCTTGTGAATTTTTCTCTGCATTTTCTGCATTTTCCCCTCACAGTTTTAAGTCTCTTTTATTTAGAAGTTTTTATTTCTTTCACTCTGTGTGGCTCAATAATCTTTCAAAGCCACTCTACTTTTGCTTCTCTATTTGAACATGTTGGTTTATCTGTTTCTACAAAGGACTTGAGTTAATGTTATTTTTGCTTAATTCTAATGATATCTGAAAATACCAAAATCTGAATAATAATTGTAATTTTAACGACACTTTATGAATACAAAGTTAGAAAATATTCTATCTCAGCCGGGCACAGTGGCTCATGCCTGTAATCCCAGCACTTTGGGAAGCCAACGAGAGCAGATCACTTGAAGTCAGAAGTTTGAGACCAGCTTGGCCAACATGGTGAAACCTGTCTCTACTAAAAATGCCAAAAATTAGCTGAGCATGGTGGTGGGCACCTATAATCCCAGCTACTCAGGAGGCTGAGGCAGGAGAATCGCTTGAACCCAAGAGGCATAGGTTGCAGTGAGCCAAGATTGTGGCACTGAACTCCAGCCTGGGCAACAAGAGCAAAAACTTTGTCTCAAAAGAAAAAAAAAAAAGAAAATAGAAAATAAATATTCTATCCCAATAAATACAATTATTTTAGTTGAATTCATTATGTCATTAATTTATTTATTGGCATACAAATTAAGTATAAATTATCTTCTTGCCTCTCTGTTAAGCACAGGTAAATTGAAAAGCAAGGCTTGCTGTCTTTCTCTAAAGAATAATAATCCAGATTCATAAATGTGCTTTTAAAATACAGTCTGAGAAGAGCTTTCTGGTTGTATGTACACAGCATAGCTAAGAGAAGCACAACAAATCAGGAATTAAGTAGTCAGGAAAGATTCAAGGAATTACTGCTGCTGTCTAAGCTGACATATGATGAAGAAAGTGCTAAGAAAAGGATGGAATGTGAAGAAAAATAATGTCCCATGTAGACAGATGATCATATGCAAATGCATCAAGTTTAGATAATGGGAAAACTTGAGTAATGTAAGTGTGAGGATTGATAAGCGCAAGGCAGCAGCTGTTTACAATCAAAGATTTGTGATCTGTATGATCTGGAAAACTCCTTTTTATCTGACTTAGTCTTTTCTATACCATTTACTTATCCACAGGCAACTCAATCACACAGAGATTGATTTTTCCATTTCTTGATTATTTGACTTAGGCCCTTTGTTTTTTACTATCCTTCTGAATATTTATTTGTGAACTATTCTCTCTCCCTCTCCCTCTCCCCTATCTTTCTCCCTACAACTGCCACCTCCTCTCTCTTCCAACACCTCACTGTTCAATATATAATTTCTCACCATTGCCAGAACAGAATGGTATGGCTTGATCTATATTTTAGACTTTAAATGTGTTTCAAATTATCTTAAATTTTCATTATGCATTATCTTGCTCTCTATTCAAAAGTGATCCAGGCTAACATGATAATTGGTGGTTGCAGTTAAATCTAACTTACATTTTGAAAACAATTAAACATAAATATTTTGGAGGTCATAATAACAAAAAACCTGAATCTGTTACTAAAACACCAGGTGTTTGCTCTAGGCCCTACTGCTTATTACACAGAAAGCCAATCACTAAGATGAGTATTTCCAGGGAAAAAGGCTTTATTCAGGTGCTACAGCAGAGATGGGAAGTCAGTGTCAAATCTATTTTTTAGCCAATGAAAATTATGTGTTTATATGGAAGGGAAGAAATGTATCCATGTTTGAGAAAACAGAAATGCGGGGGGTAAGAAAGAGGAGTTGGACAACAGGAAGCAGGTGGTCAGATAGGCAATCATAATGGTTGAGGAATCTGGTGTCTAATTTTCCAGATACAATGATCTGGTAAATTTCAGTTCCTTAATACTATCTGGGAGAACTGATGGTTGGTTTCTGGAGAAAAGAACTCAGAGATAAGACAAATGTAATTTTCTCAAGTTTTTAGACTGTGGGGTCAATTTCTATATTTATTCAAAAGAAACCATAAATATGTGTTCCATGGGACAATAGGGCAAGATTCATGCTATGATGCAGGAGTGTTATGGTAGAAATACATTTTTTGCAAGAATTCCTTCCTCTCCCTCATATCCAACCATTATTTTTCTTTCTAGAAATGGCCCTCCAATATTATCAGTATCCATAACTCTTGGCATTACATATAACCCAACCTTGCAAATCAGAGTGCAATGTGAATAGTTCAATAATGGGCACTTGATCTAAGCTAGCTTGGATAATATTGCTGGGAATATCTTTAAAAAAGGTACTTCATTTAGGACTGCATGCAGAGAGCATGTCTAGATTTTTTCTTCTTTGTGAGGAGAAGTGTTAATTAAAGTTTGCCACATAACAACATTACTAACAACATTAAGGCTTAAAACAACACTTGTTTTTAAATTTCATAGTTCTTGTAGGTCAGAAGTTTGGGCATGGCTTAACTAGGTCCTCTGCTTCAGGGTCTCAAAAAGTTGCAGTTAATGTCCTAGGCCAGTTTCAAATCCTTGAAGAGTATTCACTGATATGTGACTGTAAAATACAAAATATTTCCAAAAATAAAAAATAATACAATTTTGAATTTTATACATGTAATACAGTTGTCTAAAGACTATTAAATCACTGTATCTAAGATGATGATAGAATATCCAAAATATTCAAGCCATACGTATCTTCTCTGGGATTAACTTTCTATATTGGGCTTAGAGCATTCACCAGTAAGGCTAGAGTTTCTGATTTTTTGTTTTTAATTTGTGCATTATTATCTACCTGTGTGTACTTTACCTAGGAAAATTTAATTCATTTGCATGACATTTTGAATTTTCTTCAACTGATGCCCTTTACCTCACTTATAAGTTTGCAGAGAGTTTTCTGGGTACAGTGGGAGGCATGGTAAAATATTTTTTGTTTTTAATTGATAGAGAGTTTTAAAGTTATTATTGCAAAAGCAAGGCTACTATGGCTACTATGGCAATCACCTACTTATCGATTAAATGCATCCATAGACTCAGGTTTGTTTGTAACTATGGATAGATAATCTTATTGAACCTATTCATGCATTCTTTGGAGATGTTTTTTAAGAATTAATTTTTAGAGATGATGTTTCTGCAGATTAATACTATTGTAGCTTATCTCATATATAAAAATCAACTCTAATCAATAGGATAATTAAATGTTTGATTCGAATCTATAAAGTTAATAGTCTGGGCAACGATTTCTTGGGTAGAACTCCAAAAGCACAGGCAAAAATAGACAAATGTGATTGCATTAAACTAAAATGTTTCCACACACCAAAGATAACAGTTAACAAAGTGAAAAGACAGCCCACAGGATGAGAGAAAATATTTGCAAACCATACATCTGAAACAGAGCTAATATCCAAAATATATAAGGAACCCAAATAACTCGACAGTAACAAAACGAATAACCCAATTTACAAATGATCAAAGATCTGAACAGAGATTTCTCAAAAGAAGAGACACAAATTGTCAACAGATACATTAAAAATGATCAACATCGCTAATCATCAGGGAGTAACAAATTCCAGATATCTCCTCACTCCTGTCAGAATGACTACTATCAAAAAGACAAATGATAACGTGCTGGTAAAGACGTGTAGAAAAGGGAATGCTTGTACACTGTTGGTAGGAATGTAAATTAGTACATTTTGCAAAAATAGCATGAAAGTTCCTCAAAAAAAAATAGAGCAATTATATGATCCAACGATCCCCTTTCTAGGTATATATCCAAGGGAATTGAACTTGGTGTATGGAAGAAATATCTGTACTTTCATGTTTATGTAAGCATTGTTCATAATAGCTAAGATAAGGAGGCAACCTAAGCACCTATTAGTGAATGAATACATAAAGAAATATGGTATACACACATGATGGAATACTATACAGACTCAAAAATTAAGAAAATTATGTCATTTAAGACAACATGGATGGAACTGGAGGACATTATGCTAAGTCACATAAGCTAGGCACGGAAAGATAAATACTGTAAGGTTTCAGGCACTTGTGAAATCAAAAAAGTAATATGTGTGGAACTTAAAATGTCTATCTCAGATTGCATAATATAGTATACTTCAAAAGAATATCCTATGTCTATTCAGCTTTTCTTCCTCTATAGCTCTTTCTTTCTTTCTTTCTTTCTTTCTTTCTTTCTTTCTTTCTTTCT
>NC_045440.1:113600840-113631680 GCF_002776525.5 Piliocolobus tephrosceles | reverse complement strand
TCTTTCTTTCTTTCTTTCTTTCTTTCTTTCTTTCTTTCTTTCTTTCTTTATTTTTAGTTAACAAATAATAATTGTGTAAATTTATGAAGTACAATGTGATGTTTTGATATAAGTATTCATTTTCATTCTTTTTAAATTTTTATTATTTATTTTTAAATTTTATTTTAGGTTCACAGCTTTTCAAAATACAAGCAGCCAATTCACAAGAACATTACCCAATTTATTTGTATTCTTTCTGTTCACAGTCAATAACAAAAAAGTTTGGCTGAGAAATCTCCCTTCATTCTAGAAAATCAAACATCTTTAAAGAAGTTTTAGATAAAACATGCCAGAGAGTAAATTTTGTCTATTAAGAAACTAATGCTATGTTCATATGGCTTGATTTATCATTTTACAAAATATTGCCTTGTCATTCAGCATAGTAGTGAAAAGTGAGTTGCAGGTTCTCAACAAGGGAGAACTCCAAGAATTTGAGAATGGGTTTAGAAAATGTTATTACTGAAATGAAAGCTAGTAAGCAGATTGCATAAATCAAATAAAGTAACTATTTCCAAGAATGCACCTATATATGGAATTCAGATATATCTTAAGTAGCTTAATGTGAAATGAATCTCAAGTCACCCCTCAAAACACGGAGATGACCTATTTCACTGACTTGACAGTAAGGTAGCATTTTATGTAAAGGGGAGAAAGAAGCCTGTGCATCATTCAAAATAATCCAGAATTTAAATTGTGTAAGTAGTTATTATGAGTAACATAGGACTGGAAAATTAGAGGTATATAAGGGAAGATCAACAGAGAAAACTATCAAATTTATCCATTTAGTAAAAGTCTCAAAACAATATAAATACATCCCTAGATCTAAGATGATGGTGGAGTAGACAAGATGGGCATGGCATAACTGATTTTTCTGGATAGGTATGTTGTAGAGAAAGATGCATCAGATATTATTCATGACTACCATATCCTTTTGCTCTGATATGTGATTCCTAAGCTATTTCCATTGGTCCAAGGGAAACAATCAAAAAGTAATTGAGCATCTTGTATTATTACACAGAGATTTCTATTGACATTTGCATTTTGAACCCAAAAAATACGAAGACATGCCTTTCAACCTGACCTATATCAAGGTACAGATATGAGACATCACAGTAAAAGGCTGCCATCTCTTTTTCCCTCTCTCTCTATCCCATACGTTTCTTAATTACACACCAGGAGTATGAAAGCTTAAGTACTTCAAACAGAAGAAATTTTCTACAACTCATATATTATAGTGATAATGTGTAATAATAGCTCCAACCTGTACTAACTAATTGGATATTTACTGTGAAGATCAATTCATATGAGCAAAACAGAAGCTATGAAACGGATATTGAAATAAAGAGTTACACAAAAGTAAAAGAATTTTAAATTAATTTATATTAAAATATTGTTAAAACTAAGGCATGCCTCATTGTATATTCTTGGTGTTTGGTGAGGATATTTAATCAATTGTTATATAAAATTCATTTTATACTCTACTGTATACTAACGTGTTTTTTTTTTAAATTGCCAATATATAAGTAGAGCTATGAAAATGTCATAATATCAATAGGACTTCATCTAACTTTGATTCTGGTTAACCTGAGCATTAATAGAATTTGAATTGATATTAAATTAGCAAAGATAATTTATTTAAACTAAATTCAAATTTACCTTAACCCCATAATCCTTTTAAAGAAAAAAAATGTGCTATTGAGTTTCTTAAATTAAGAAGATTTATGAAAAAACATGTTTACGACTTGAAAACAAAGTCTAATTATAACACAGAAGTTATGTTTATCTACCTGTTCCCTACTTTGGTAATGAGCAAAAATAAAAGAAAACTATATCTACATCTTTCTTGTTTAATTGATGATTAAGATTTCTAATCCAGCTTCCAAGATCCAGACATCAGACTGCTATTTCCAGCTACAGATGGAGAGTAGGCAAACCTTTCTAAGATATAGAGGCAGACATAGACTCGGCTTAGAAGTTAGTTGAAGAGAAGCCAGAAGTTTAAGGCCTGCCTGAAAATAACCAAAGTCAAAGAATGTCTGAATTTAAACCTCACTCACAAAAACTGTGATGAGGAATGAATAAATATAAAAGTTTACAAATGCAAGTTGGAACTAAGTTTATCTTATGGCACAGGGAGAGGAGTCAAGGGAAAGTGTCACCTCTACGGTATGCTGTAAAGAACCCCAAAGACACAAGTCTGTGGGCATGTTATTCACTGTTTTTTAAATATAAGTTTCCAGTTCTAGATCCTTGAGGAATCGTCACACTGTCTTCCACAATGGTTGAACTAATTTACACTACCATTTGACCCAGCAATCACATTACTGCGTATATACCCAAAGGATTATAAATCATTCTACTCTAAAGACACATGCACATGTATGTTTATTGCAGGACTATTCAAAATAGCAAAGACTTGGAACCAAACCAAATGCCCATCAATGTTAGACTGGTTAAAGAAAATGTGGCACATACACACCATGAAATACTATGCAGCTATAAAAAAGAATGAGTTCATGTCCTTTGCAGGGACATGGATAAAGCTGGAAACCATCATTCTCAGCAAACTAACACAGGAACAGAAAACCAAACACCACACGTTCTCACTCATAATTGGGAGTTGAACAATGAGAACATATGGGCACAGGGAGGGGAACATCACACACTGGGGCCTGTTAGTGGGGGTGAGGGTCAAGGGAAGGATAGCATTAGGAGATTAGGAGAAACACCTAACGTAGATAAGGGGTTGATGGGTGCAGCAAACCGCCATGGCACATGTATACCTATGTAACAAAACTGAACATTCTGCACATGTATTCCAGAACTTAAAGTATAATAATAAAAAAGATCAATGCAGAAAAAACTCAAAAAAATATAAGTTTCTTCATCTTTTAAATAAAAGTGAGTAATAGCTCATGAAAATAAAAAGTCTGTAAAAATTAAGTGAAATAATAAATATATAACATGTTGCTGTGACTACTACTTAAGTGGTCAATAAATAAGGATTATTAACAGAAGAATTATCTCTTGTAACTCCTGTCTAGAAGATGTAACATCTACATTATTTCAGATAATATTTGTATAGGAATCAATTGACTTTCAGCTGAGAAGTAGAAAACTATCAGAAGCAGCTGGAGTAGGAAAATGAAAAGTTTGAAAATCAAAATTGATGGAGTCCTGCACAAGAACAACAACCACAAACTGGAAACGTCTAGGATAGGCCCTTGTTGACATTGAATGAAGCGCTACTTAGTAATTATCCAGTGTTAAAACATGTGAACTTGATTTTGTCACTTTTCTGTAATGTCAATGTCTACAAATAGCAAGTATTTCAAAACACAACCCAGACCCTCTGTATCTTGGCAGAAATGCTAAAATAAATACTCAGCAGATTTAATAAGAACTTTCTGTATGCTTTAAATTTTGATTTCCTAATTCTTCCCTTTGTAATTTATTCTTGGGAGACACATTTATTTGCTATACTAATGGATCAATAAAGAAAATATAATTCAGTTAAGCACATGCACATAAAACAGAGAATTACAGAATTTCTGATAGAGTTCTGAGGTCTATAGAAAAGCCTTTGTTTCATTTGAGAATTTACAGATTTTTTGAAAACAGCTCTGAGATTAAATATGTGAAAAGTTTCTACTATAGTGTTTGGGACATTGTGACAAAAATATACACACAAAACCTATTCATTTTTATTACATATTAAATATTTTTAAACACCTTTTACATATAACACTGCTGGGGTATATAGGAAATTATAGGAGAGTTATAGTTTCTCTAGAGTCACAATTTTTTTCCTATTTATGCAGTTTTTGAATTATTCTCACAAGGCCAAATTAAGCAGTTGGTCTTCATTTTTCCTATTTATAATTTATTGATTTATTTTATACAGGAAATAAAAGAAAATATCAAATTAAGATAGAGTTTAAAACTATGGAAATATCATTTAAATATGGCACTGCAAGAATAATAGATCAAAGAGTTTGTCACATTTCTGTCTCAGAAGGTTTTCAGTGAGGTAAGTTTAGACATAAGAGTATGATTCTATTATAAGAAACTAGAATGTAACTCCATAGACAGCAAGACCCTACACCTTGCTACAGTTATAGCTGTTACTCAAGGCTACCGTTAACCTTCAACATTCTGAACAAAGAAAACTACAGATTATAACCTGACTTACTTCACATATATTCATAGAACTAGCCATGAATAAAGACATTGCCTAATCCAATTTAATCTTCAGAGTCATATAAATTAAGGTAGATTTATTTTTCAGTATTTGATAGTCTAGCCATATCCTTAGGTTTCTAGCCCATGTAAATGTTTACAACACTTTTAACCTAGTATTTCTAATAATATATTTGAACAATCAGGATGTTAAAATGATACTGTCAAATATTTGCATTAACCAAATGAAATGTAGCTCCATGGGCAATTATATCCTAATTGGCATTCTAATATGTGTAATTAGAATGTTAAAAACATACTTTCTGTGGAATATCACACACAAAATAATACATTTAGGTACATTTTAGTACCTCACAAAACAATGTATTCATATATTTAAGTTTATTTCTCTATTGCTTATTTTTTTAAGTAACTAAATGTGAAAAAAAATCCATAATGAAAGTCCATTTCACAGTAACCCAAGCACCCACCTTATAATGCTCCTGATTTCTAACCTCATTAAAATTTAATAAATATCATTTGAAAACTCAAATACCGTGTGCTTGGGGGCAATGTCTTTTACATTCGTGCTGTGAGAATACTGCCTGCTTTTCCTTTTCCTGAAGCACTTGGCTTTCCAAAGCTGTAAGTAACAGAGGTGGAAACAACAAACTCCCCAGAGGATGGTCAAGGATTATACTTTATTAGGTAGCACATATAGAAACTGTGGCATATTTTTCAGTATTTTGAAAGTTTTTGCTTTCTCAAGTAAACTATGCTTACCAGGTAGATTTTTTACATAATGAATGAGACCAACCTTATGGACTAAAACTGTTCAGGGCTTTATTATTGCATTGTTCTAGAGGTTAGAGTGATGAAAAAAAAAATCTGTATCTAAAGTACCAAAATGTGTGGGAGATGTTTCTAGAGTGTGGGTAAAGAAAGCAGAGGGAGGAGATAAATTACATAACCATCTACAAGTCATACATTTTCTTTATTTTCATGTTTTATCCTGCACCCACCAACATAACTGGCTAATATTTTTTGTATTTTTAGTAGAGACGGGGTTTTGCCATGATGGGCAATCTGGTCTCGAACTCCTGACCTCAGGTGATCTGCCCACCTCACCCTCCCAAAGTTCTGGGATTACAGGTGTGAGCTACCATACCCAGCCACAAACTTGATTTTTATGCTGTCCAGAACCAGGGGAATATTATTATATTTCATATCCTCCCTACTCCCGATTAGAATGCAAGCATTTTCAAAACAGGGAATTTTGACTCTTTGGTTAACACATGTAGCCACAATTCTAAGAACAGTGCTTGGCACATAGCAAATGCTTGATAAATACTTACTGAATGGACAAGTACATTTTTCATCACATTTTCCACAGTTGAATATTTTCTGTCTGTCAAAACAGTAAGTGTGAAGAAGATTTAATATGAGTGAAATGTTGGGATACAATTTCTGAACATAGGCATAGACTATACTTCTAAACCCAGAGAGGTTCTTCTAAAAACACATAACTTTAATCACAGAGAGGAACAGGTACAAATGTGACTTAATATAAATATATCATCATACTAAAAGAAAAAAATTTGATTTCTTAGAGGGCTTAAAACACTTAGTCAAAATAGAATCACAACTCACTGTGAAATAATAGTCATTTACTTCACCAGAGGGACAATCAAAATATTTCAAAGGCAAATGCAGAAAGTTGCATGGATATTACACACACACACACACACTCCTGAAGCACAGGAATTATCTTGATAAAAACACACAAATTTTATTTTTTAGGCCTAGACCAAAAGGGAAAGCAACAACAAAAAGCCCTCCTACTCTGACTGCTTCTTCTTATGGGAAGCCCATTTTGATAATCTGAAAGTCAAACCTGGCTGGGCGCGGTGGCTCAAGCCTGTAATCCCAGCACTTTGGGAGGCCGAAATGGGCGGATCACAAGGTCAGGAGATCGAGACCATCCTAGCTAACCCGGTGAAACCCTGTCTCTACTAAAAAATACAAAAAAATAGCTGGGCGAGGTGGCGGGCGCCTGTAATCCCAGCTACTCGGGAGGCTGAGGCAGGAGAATGGCCTAAACCCAGGACGCAGAGTTTGCAGTGAACTGAGATCTGGCCACTGCACTCCAGCCTGAGCAACAGAGCGAGACTCTGTCTCAAAAAAAAAAAAAAAAAAAAAAGAAAGTCAAACCTAATGAAAAGATACTTGAATTCAATTAAACACTGGAAAATTATATTCCCGAAGTTATGCGTGTACTTCATATAATGGAAGAAATAAACAAGAAGACTAGTACCTTGAGCATGGCAATGCATAGCTTTCAGGAAATAAAAAAGTAGAACATATGAAATTTTCTGGTTACATTGAGTACTTCAGATACATCAAGAAAAACAGAGTATAGAATCAAGTAATACTAGAGGGAAGCATTGCTTTCCTAGGCCTTCAAGACAAACATTTTTAGTGTTGGGCTTCAATAGCCGAGTCAGAAGGAAAAAAAAACTGCAGAAACTGTAGAGATAATTCTCCGAAGATCAGAGAACAGTGACTTTTGAAAAATATTTCTTAACTTACTACTGTTCAATGTATCCATGCTGAAGAGGGTAAAGCTAGCAAAGAGTATGCCCTGGCAAATCAAGGTACAAAATTCTATGGTGTGAAAACTAAGAATGACAAAATTGATTTACCTTTCTTTGTCAAAGTTTAAGTAGCATAGAATAACCTAAAGTGATTGAAGATTTGTAAATAAATGCACTTTATTAATTATTGCTGTCTTTCCTTTCCAATTCAGCAGCTAATGCATGTGTTGAAGAAAATACATACACACATATGTGTGTTTGTAAGTAAAAGTAAGAGAGGGAAGAAATAAATCAGATAACAATCCAGCAGTCACACATTTTCTTTGTTTACATGTCTTATCCGAAACAAAAATTTGATTTTTATGCTGTCCAGAACCAGGGGAATATTTCATGTTTCTCCAATTAGAATGCAATCATTTTCAGGGCAGGGGATTTTGATTATTTGGTTTACAAATGTGCCCACAATTCTAAGAATACTGTATATACATATACACACATATTACACACACATATATATACACACACACGCACGCACACATACAGGCACACACACACACACATATACATATATATTTAAAATATATTTTTTTTCTTCTCTAGCTTCCTTATGGCAATTGAATACCTGGAGTCCTTAAAGAATTTCGACTGTTTATGCAACTGAATATTCTCTTTCAATTTCATGAAATGGTTAAACTCACTGCTCAATAATATTAGAAATTGATATACGTCTAAGCTAGAACTGTCTTAACTATATTAACTTTACATCACAGCCTCATAAGAACACTGAAAAAAGTCAAGCCAAGGGTGAGGTGTGAGTTTTCTGGAAAATCTTCAATGTGGGGGTGAGGGGGTGTGAGAATTTAAATAGGTTCCCAGAGTAAAAATACATGTCAGCAGGAGAAAACCACAAGTGGAAAAGGATGGAGCTGATGTTGAGAGGAATGTGTCAGAGATGTTATAATTTGACTCAAGCAGAACACCCACACTGTGGGACAATGGGATCAGTTTGCAAGCAAGCATGCATTAACAATGAATGCCTTCTCTCTCCCTTGCTTGAATTATGATCGTTTCACAAGACTCTTCTTGACATTCTCATCTTAGTGATTTTACCTAAGCCAGTTACTTCAACATGATCCTTTTCATAGCTTCTCAAATTATTACGCAGTGGTTTTGAGTTACATAGACATGGATCTAAATCTTTCTTTAAAATACTCTTTTTAAAAATTTGTATTTATTTGTGAGTACCTAGAAGGTGCTCACAAATAATTAAAAACATATATATGTGTGTTTAAATAATTAAAATGTATATATTTATATATTTATGGGTTACATAAAATATTTTGATACAGGTATGTAATGCATACTGTTCACATAACAATAACTGGTGTATTCATCACCTCAAGTACTTATCCTTTGTGTTACAAAAAATCCAATTATATTCATTGAGTTATTTTTAAATGTACAATTAAATTATATTTGACTATATTCTCCCTGTTGTGCTAGCAAATAGTAGGTCTTATTCATTCTTTCTAACTAACTTTTGTACCCATTAACCATCCTTGCTTTCTCCCCACCCCCACCCCTACTACCTTTCTCGACCTCTGGTAATCATCCTTCTACTCTTTATCTCCATGAGTTCAATTATTTTAATTTTTAGCTTCCAGAAATAAGTGAGAACATGCGACATATGTCTTTCTGTGTCTGACCTATTTCACTTAACAGTAACCTCCAGCTAATCCAAATTTTTGCAAATAACAAGATATCATTTTTCATTATAGCTAAATTGTGCTCCATTGTGCACAGGTACCACATTTTCTTTGTCCATTCATCTGTTGATGAACACGTGGGTTGCTTCCAATTCCTGGCTATTGTGAACAGTGCTGCAACAAACATGGGAGTGCAGATAGCTCTTTGATAAACTGATTTCCTTTTCTCTGGGTATATACATAGGAGTGGTATAGTGAGACCATATTTAGCTCTATTTTTAGTATTTTGAGGAACCTACAAACTGTTCTCCATAGTGGTTGTACTAATGAACATTCCCACCAACAGTGTATGAGGTTTCCGTTTTCTCTACATCCTTGCTACCATTTGTTATTGCCTGACTTTTGGATTTAAGCCATTCTATCTGTGGCAAGAGGGTGTCTCATTGTAGTTTTAATCTGCATTTTTCTGATGACCAAGGATGTTGAAAACCTTTTCATATACCTACTGGTCATTTGTATGTCTTGCTTTGTGAAATGTCTATTCAAATATTTTGCCCATTTGTTTATAAGATTTTTAGATTTTTTCTATATAATTGTTTGAGCTCCTTATATATTTTGGTTATTAATCCTTTGTTAGATAGGTAATTTGCAAGTATTTCCTCCCATTCTGTGGGTGGCCTCTTTACTTTGTTGAGTATTTCCCTTGCTTTGTGATACGGTTTTGCTGTGTACCCACCCAAATCTCATCTTGAATTGTAGCTCCCATAATCCCATGTCATGAGAGGGACCTGGTGTGAAGTAATTGAATCATGGGACCAGGTTTTTCTCTGTGCCGTTCTCATGATAGTGAATAAGCCTTATGAGACCTGATGGTTTTATAAAGGCAGTTCTTCTGCACACACTCTCTTGCCTGCTGCCATGTAAGATGTACCATTGCTCCTCATTTACTTTCTGCCATAATTGTGAGGTCTCCACAGCCGTGTGGAACTGTGTATCAATTAAGCCACTTTCCTTTATAAATTACCCAGTCTTGGGTATGTCGTTATTAGCAGAATGAGAACAGACTAATACACTGTGCAAAAGCTTTTCAACTTAATGTGATGCTATTTGTTCATTTTTGCTTTGATTGACTGTGTTTAGGGGGTATTACTCAATAAATCTTTGCCTAGTCCAAAGTCCTGGAGAGTTTCCCGTATGTTTTCTTCTATTAGTTTCATAGTTTGAGATCACAGACTTAATTATTTAATATATTTTTATTTTATTTTTGTGTATGGCGAGAGATAGGTGTCGGCTTTCATTCTTTTGCATATGAATATCCAGTTTCCCAGCACCATGTATTGACCATACTCTCCTTTCCGCAATGTATGTTGTCAATGCCTTTGTCAAAAATGAGTTCACTGTAGGTGTGTAGGTTTATCTACAGGTTCTCTATTCTGTTCCACTAACATATGTGTCTATTTCTATGCCAGTACCATACCATTTTGGTTACTATAGCTCTTTATTATAATTTAAAGTCTAGTAATATGATTCCTCCAGGTTTGTTCTTTTTGCTCAGGACAGCTTTGGCTATTCTTGTTTTTTAGTGGTTCCATATAAATTTTAAGATTGTTTCTTCTATTTCTGTGAAGAATATCATTGATATATTGACAGGAATTGCATTGAATTTGTAGATTGCTTGAGGTAGTATGGACATTTTAACAATAGTGATTCTTCCAATCCATGAACATGAAATATCTTTCCATTTTTGTGTCCTCTTCTATTTCTTGCATCAATGATTTATAGTTTTCATTGTAGAGATCTTTGACTTTTTGATTATTTCCTAGGTATTTAATTTAATTTGTAGCTATTGTAAATAGGATTACTTTCTTGCTTTCTATTTCAGATTGTTTTCTGTTGTCAACTACAAGTGTTACTGATTTTTGTATGTTGATGTTGTATCCTGCAACTTTACTGAATTTGTTTATTAGTTCTAATAGTTTTTTGGTGGAGCTTTTAGGTTTTTCCAAATATAAGATCATATCATCTGCAAATAAGGATAATTTGACTTTTTGCTTTCCAATTCAGATGCCCTTTATTTCTTTCTCTTGCCTGGTTGCTCTAGCTAGGACTTCCAGTACTATGTTGAACAACAGTGGTGAAAGTAAGCATACTTATTTTGTTCCTGAATTTATAGGAAATATTTTAAGCTTTTCTGCATTCAGAATAATACTAGCTTTGTGTCGGTTATATGTGGCTTTTACTACATTGAAGTACGTTCCTTCAATATTCAGTACTCTTTGATTTTAGTTATAAAAGTATATTGAATTTTATCAAAGGCATTTTTCCAGCATTAATGGAAATGATCATATGATTTCTGTCTCATTCTGCTGATATGATGTATCACATTACTTGATTTGCAGATACTAATATAGCCTTGCATCCCTGAGATAAATCCCAATTGGGCGTGATAAACAATCTTTTTAATGTATTGTTGAATTCGTTTTGCTAGTATTTCGTTGAGAATTTTTATATCATTATTCTGTAGTACTGGCCTATATAGTCAGTTTTTTTTTTTTTTTTTTTTTTTTTGGTGTGTCTTTGTGTGTTTTTGGTATTAGTATGAGAATACTGGACTCATAGAATATGTTTGGAAGTGTTCCATTCTCCACTATTTTTCAGAATAGTTGGAGTAGGATTGGCATTATTTTTTCTTTAAATATTTGGTAGAATTTATCAGTGAAGTCATTGGGTCTAAGGCTTTTCTTTAGTGGAAGACATTTTATTATGGCTGCTATCTCTTTACTTGTTATTGGTCTATTCAGATTTAATGTTTCTTCGTGGTTGAATCTTGGAGGGTTATATATTTCTAGGAATTTGTCTATTTCTAGGTTTTTCAATTTATTGGCATATATTTGCTCACAGTAGCCTCTAGTGATCCTTTGAACTTCTGCATTATCGGTTGTAATGTCTCCTTTTTCCCCCAGTTTTATTTAAGCTGTATCTTCTCTCTCTCCCTTTTATTTCTTGGTCTGGCAAAAGGTTTGTCAATTTTGTTTAACTGTTTAAAAAACAACTTTTTGTTTCATTGATATTTTGTGTTGTTTTCTTCATTTTAATTTCATTTATTTCTGCTCTGATCTTTATCATTTATTTCTTCTACTAATTTTGGGTTGGGATGCTCTTACTTTTCTAGTTAAGACATAATTAGATTATTTATTTGAAATTATTGTCAATTTTGATGTAGGCACTTACAGATATAAACTTCTCTCTGAGTACCACTTTTGCTGAATGCCATAGGTTTGATATGTTGTGTTTTCTGTTATCATTTGTTTTAAGAAATTTTTCAACTTGTTTCTTAATTTCTTCATTGATCCACTGGTCATTCATGAGCATATGGTTTAAATTACCTGTACTTGTATAGTTGAAAAAATTCCTCTTGTTATTAATTTATAGCTTTATTCCATTTTGGTCAGAGAAGATGCTTGATAATATTTTATTTTTTGAATACTTTAAAACTTGCTTTGTGACCTATCATATGTTCTGTTGTTGAGAATGATCCACTTACTGAGGAAAAGACTGTATATTCTGCAGCCATTGGATGAAATGTTCTATGAGTATCTATTAAGTCTATTTGGTCTATTGTACAGATTAAGTTTGATATTTCTTCATTGATGATCTGTCTGGAATATCTGTTCAATGCTGAAAGTAGGGTGTAAAGTCACCAGCTATGATCGTATTGGGGTCTATCACTCTTTAGTTCTAATAATATTTGCTTTCTATATTAATATCTGGTGCTCCAGGATTGAGTGCATACATATTTACAATCATTATATACTCTTGCTAAATTGACCTCTTTATCATTATGTAATGGTGTTCTTTGCAGATTCTTATGGTATTTGTTTTGAAATCATTTTGTCTGATATAAGTAGAGCTACTCCTGCTCTTTCTTGATTTCCATTGGCATGAAATATATTTTTTCTATCCTTTTGTTTTCAGTTTATATGTATCTTTATAAGTGAAGTGTGTTTCTTGCAGGCAAGAGACAATTGGGTCTTGTGTCTTCATCCATTGAACCACTCTATGTCTTTTGATTAGAAAATTTAGTCCATTTACATCCAATGTTATAATTGATGGGTAGGGACTTACTCTTGCCCTTTTGTTATTTTTTCTGCTTATTTTGTGGATCTCTCTTCCTGCTTTCCTTTCTTCCTGTCTTCATTTTAGTGAAGGTGATTTTTCTCTGGTGGTATGTTTAATTTCTTTTTTTTTTTTGAGGCGGAGTCTCGCTCTGTCGCCCGGACTGGAGTGCAGTGGCCGGATCTCAGCTCACTGCAAGCTCTGCCTCCCGGGTTTACGCCATTCTCCTGCCTCAGCCTCCGGAGTAGCTGGGACTACAGGCGCCCACCACCTCGCCCGGCTAGTTTTTTTTTGTATTTTTAGTAGAGACAGGGTTTCACCGTGTTAGCCAGGATGGTCTCGATCTCCTGACCTCGTGATCCGCCCGTCTCGGCCTCCCAAAGTGCTGGGATTACAGGCTTGAGCCACCGCGCCCGGCCCTTAATTTCTTGCTTTATATTTTTTGTGTACCTGTTGTATGGTTTTTTTTTTATTATTATTATTTGAGGTTACCATGAGGCTTGCAAATACTATGTTGTAACCCATGTTTTTAAACTAGTAACAAATTAACACTAATATACATAAAAAAATAAACACAAAATAACACTAAAAACTACAGTGCAACTTCATCCTTATACTTTTAAACTTTTTTGTTTTTTCTCTTTATATCTTATTGTACCATCTTGAAAAGTTGTTGTAGCTATTAGTTTTAATTGGTTCATTATTTGCTCTTTCTAGTTACAATAAGCATAGTTTACACACCACAATTATAATGTCATAATATTCCATGTTTCTCTGTGTGCTTACCATTACCAGTGAGTTTGAAACCTTCAGATTATTTCTCCTTGTTCATTAACATCCTTTGCTTTCAGGCTGAAAAAATCCCTAGCATTTCTTGTAGGACATCTCTAGTGGTGATAAAATCCCTCAGCTTTAGTCTGTCTGGAAACATCTTCATTTTTCCTTCATTCTTGAAGGATATTCTTGTTGGATCTACATTCTGGGGTAAAACTGTCCTTCCTCACATTTATGGCACTTTAAATAAGTCACATCCCTCTATCATGGCCTGTACGGTTTCTACTGAAAAGTCTGCTGCCAGATGTATTGGAGTTCCATTGTATGTTATTTATTTTTTCTCACACTGCTTTCCAGATCCTTTATCCTTGAGCTTTGGGAGTTTAAATATTAAATATTAAATAGTGTTTTGAGGTAGTTTTATTTGGGTTAAATCTGCTTGGTGTTCTATAGCTTTCTCATACTTGAATGTTGATATCTTTTCCTAGGTTTGGGAAGTACTCTGTTATTATACCTTTGAACAAACTACTCCATCTCTTTCTCTTCCTCCTATTTAAGTCGAATAACTCTTAGATTGGCCCTTTTCAGGATATCTTCTGGATCTTATTGGTGTGCTTCATTTTTTTTTATTATTTTTTCTTTTGTCTCTTCTCATTGTGTTTTTTCAAATAGCCTGTGTTCAAGCTCACTAAATTCTTTCTTTTCCCTGATCAATTCTGCTATTAAAAACTCTGATGCATTCTTGAATATGTCAATTACATTTCCAACTCTAGAATTTCTGCTTGACTTTTCCTATTTTGATCCATTTGATAAATTTATCTGATAGAATTCTGAATTTCTTCTCTGTGTTATCTTGAATTTTTTTGAATTTCCTCAACACAGCTATTTTGATTTCTATGACTGTAAGGTCACATATCTCTGTTTCTGTAGGATCAGCCCTTCATGTCTTAGTGTGTTTGGTGAGGTCATGGTTTCCTTGATGATCTATATGCCTGTAGATGCCCATCGGTGTCTGGGCATTTAAGAATTGGGTATTTATTGTAGCCTTCACAGTCTGGGAATTTTTGTGCCTGTCTTTCTTGAGAAGGATTCTTCCAGGTATTTGAAGGGACCTGGGCCTCAGGTCTAGTAACAGTGTGCTTTTTCAGATTCATAGAGGTATCCCCTTGGTGGTCTTGGGTAAGATCTGAAAGAATTCTGTAGATTACTAGACAGAGACTCTTGTTCTTTTCCCATACTTTCCCCTAAACAAACAGAGTCCCTCTCCTTGTGCTGATCCACCTGGACCTGAGTGTGTGGTGATGCAAGCACCGTATAGCCACCACCACTGGAGTTGCACTGGGTCAGAACTAAAGCCACAGCAGCGGGTGTTGCCCAGTGCCCACTGCAACCACTACCTGGCTACCACCTATGTTCACTCAAGGCCCTAGTGCTCTATAATCAACAAGTGGCAAAGGCAGCCAGTTCTGCTTTCTTTCCTTCAGGGTGATGTGTTCCCCTGGCCCTGTGCAAGTTCAGAGATTCTGTCTGGGTGACAGAAATTAGAGTCAAATACCTTAAAATTTTATCTGATATTTTATTCTAAGCTGGAATGAACACCACAATACAAAGTCCTTCTCACTCTTCCCTCTCCTTTCCACAATAGCACTAGTGGCACCAACAGCACCCTCCCACAGTGTGTTCTGCCAGACCACCGCTGATGTTCATTTTAAGCCCAAGAGCTCTTAAGTCTGCTTGTAGTGAATGCTGCCAGGCCTGGGACTCCAAATTCAGGAAAGTGGGTTTTACTGCTTTACCAGAGCAGTTTTCAGAAATGTTGTCTAAAAGCCTGGGCCTGGATTCAAAGACTCCAAGAGACTGGTTATTGCTCCCCCACTGTGGTCAACCTTGCATCTAAGGTGCAAAATAAAGTCACCTTTATTTTAACGTCTGCTTTTCTTAATCAGAGGGAGTCTTTCACCATAGTCAGCACAGCCAGGAGTTTTCTGGGCCACATCTGAAGTTAGCATGTCTCAGATCCCAAGGCCCACAGTGTACTACCTGGGTATTGCTGATAGTTATTCGGTGCCCAAGAGCTCTTCACTCAGCAAGTGATGGATCCCCCCAGGACTGAGTCCTTTCCTTAAAGGTTGCAGGTTTGCCTTTGGCCTGGATGTGTCCAGAAATGTCATCTGGGAGTTGGTGGCCAGAAAGGAGGGCTCATGACTCTGACTGGTGCCCTATTGTACTGTGGCTGAGCTGGTATCCAAGATGCAAGTTCTTATTACTCTTCTCTCTCTGTCCTCAAGTGGAAGAAAGGTGTCTTTTTTAGAGCTATACACTGGGCAGCCTGAGGTTGGGAAGGGGTAGCACAAGTGCTCCCTTAGTTCCCCTGGCTAGATTCTCAGTTAGTCACATGTCCACCTGGTTCATTGGCTCTGAGCTCAGTTCAGCTCTTGTACTCACCTAGGAGTTTCAGTGCTTGTTGCCCAGACTGCCTTTCAAGTTTATTTAGGACCCAAGAACACTTTAGCCTGTAGCAAGTGCTTGCTGGAACTAAGTTCTGATCTCCAGAATGAGAAATTTCTCCTCTGACTTGAGCTGGTTTAAGTACTCCCTCTGTGGGTTGAAAGCAGGTGAGTTCAGCCCAGTTTTGCTTTCTGCTGTGAGGGCACTGCTGAGTTCAATGCAATATCTCACACTTGCCACACTCTCCCTCTCTCAAGTGCACAGATTCTCTCTCTGTGCTGTGCGACTACTGCTAGGTGATGGGGAAGGGGTGGTGTTGGTGATTCAAGCCTGTTTACTACCCTCCTCGGTGCCTCTTTCAGTGATACGACATTAAAGTCAGATACCGTTAGTGCTCACCTGATTTTTCATCTTATGAATGTGGTTTTTGTGTGTAGGTAGTTGTCGAATTGGTTTACTTGCTGGGGTGACAAGTAGAGGCTTCTATTTGGCCACCTTGCTCTTACGCTCGGGTCTGAATCTTGACATACCAAATTATTAAAAAGGAAATGTTGCAAGTTGATAAAACTCTTTTATTTACACAATGGGTATAATATTGGCCTTAACACATTAAGTTTATTGTAAGGATTAAATAGCAAAAAATATTTTAAAGTGCTTAACAAAATATCAGCCCTAGCAAGTACTCAGTAAATTTGTAAATTTTAATGATTATTCCTGTGCAAATTTAATCTTATATTTTCATTGACTCTACACACTGATTCATCCTTTTAAGCCTATTGTCTGCAATTGCTTTTCTTTTTTAGTGGTGTCTTTTTTCCCCATGTTTATTATTTGAACAATGAAAAATGTAGAATTCTATGCACATAGTTTAGGTTTTACAAAAAATTATATAATCTGCAATCTTAGCAATTTAATTATGGCACTTTCCTCATTAAATAATTGTATAAACATTGTTTCAGTGGTTTTATAGCATTATTTTATGTTAACATATTAGAATCTATTTAACCACTTATTCTGTCTTTTTATTATGTAAAGAGTTTTGCAATGATTGTGTATAAGAATATTTTTGTGTTTGGGTGTTCTGTGAATAATTTTCACCCTTAATATAAATGCCTTTAATTGATATTTCTGACACATATAGAATGAGTTTATACATTATACTTTTTTAAGTAAATTAATGTCCTAAAATTTTGCAGCAATATCCACGCCGAGAAGTCATGTACATTTTACTTTATTCTCACATGTACTTGGTAGTGGTTTTTAAAAACAAGTGATAATTTGATAGTGCTGGAATGGCTTTCTACTTCATATTCCTCACTTCAGTTTTCTTTTCATCCCATCCACCTTACCACCACTAGGTTAATACTCATTAATCACTGATTTTATATGACAGTTCCTACACGGATCATTCAATAACTTCCATCACCTCCCAACTGAAATTCCAGTTCTTTATCTTAGAATCAAATACTTTCACAGTCTGATCATAACTATTGTTTATGCCTTATCCACTTATTTATCCACCTAAAATTGTAATTTTACATTTATTTGGGACTGACCTTCAAGGCTTATTTTGTAAACTCTGAAGAATCTCTTATTTATATAAACTCTCTTCAGATTCCCAGTTCTTACATTTAGCTGACTTCTTGATATCACCACTTGAATATTTCAAAGACACTATAACCCTAACACATTAAAAATAGAACTAACTAAAGCATGTAGGTTCCACATTCTTTCCCATTTGTGAACATGGCAACACCACCTACACAGTTGCTCAGGTCGGAAATTCTCTTTATCAAATCCACCATCTAAACTAGCAGCAAGCATGATGTCTCTACCTGCACAATGTATCTCAAGTCCTGGCATGTGTGTCCATGCTCACTGCAGCCATCTCGTCCAAGTCACCTTCTGCTCTCTCTGGGTAAGGCTGCAGTTTGTTAACACATCTTCCTAACTCCATGCTTCACTCTCTCCCTCCTATTCTTATATCAGCCAAACTCACAGAAAAATTTTAAAAAAAATAAAAAAATCTTGTCTTTTATCTAAGCATGTGTCTACTTAATTAAATTTTTCTAAGCATGTTTCTATTTAGTATAAATAAAAAATATTATATTATGACTTTAAAAGTGCATAAAATATTGTAACATTGTTATGTTGAGTGAAAAAAACACAAATATTGCATCATCTCTCTCATATGTGGAATGTAAAAATTGGATCTCAGAAATGAAGAATAGAATGGTGGTTATCAGAGACTGGGGCAGTTGTGAGGAAAGAGGATATGGCTATTGGGGAGATATTGGTTAAAGGATATAAAATTCAAGTTACATTAGAGGAATAAGTTTAAAAGGTCCACTCTATAGTATGGTGGCTGTAGTTAATGAGGATATGCTGTATTCTCGAAAAATGCTGAGACTGGATGTTAAGCATCCTTACTACAAAAATGACTATGTGAAATAATACATATGTTAATTAGATAGACTTAAACTATTTATAGTACATAGACATATACTTAAAAACATCAAATTGCACACTATAAATATGTACCATTTTATCTGTTAATTTAAATAAATACACACATCAATTTGAAAAAAAGTAAAATCTTCAATGGCTTTCTATTGCACATAAAATAAGTGTAACCTCTTATCATAGTATATTAGGCCTTAAACAATATGGTCTTGTCAATCTTTCCACCTCCATTTTATGCTACTCTCCCCCTTACACTATACCACAGGTACATTTGCCACTTCTCAAACCCTCAAAGATGCCAAGTTCTTCCTTGTCACAGTACTTCTGCACAAGCCATTTCTACATGAAAAATTGAGATCAACTTCTCCTTTCATTTTGGATTGTATGTTTGTTTTTACAAAAAAAAAGTACAGCTATATGCTACTCCTATATGATAGTAAATATTGTAGAGGATTCATGGGATCTGTGCTGAACAAGGAAAATATATAACCACACAGAGGCAGTAACATAAACCACCTTTATTTGGCACCTTTATTTCGCTGGTTTGGATGCAGCGGAGCTTCCTTCTAGCATCACACCATCCAAAGGTTAATTATTAATAATAGCCATTCTGATTGGTGTTAGATGATAACACATGTGGTTTTGATTTGCATTTCTCTAATGATCAGTGATACTGAGCTCTTTTTCATGTGATTGATGGCCGCATGTATGTCTTTTGAAAAGTGTCTGTTCATCCCCTTTGCCCACATTTTTTATGGGAGTTTGTATTTTTCTTGTAAATTTGTTTAAGTTCCTTACAGATGCTGGATATTAGACCTTCGTCAGATGCAGAGTTTACAAAAATGTTCTCCCATTCTTTAGGCTGTCTGTTCAATCTGTTAGCATCTTTTTGCTGTCTAGAAGCTCTTTAGTTTAATTAGATCCCATTTGTCAATTTTGGCTTTCGATGAATTGCTTTTGGTGCCTTTGTCATAAAATCTTTGCTCTTATGTGTCCTGAATGGTATTGCCTAGGTTGTCTTCAAGGGTTTTTATCATTTGGGGTTTTACACTTAAGTTTTAATCCATCTTGATTTAATTTATAGAAAAGACAAGGAATCAACCTAAATGCCCATCAATGATAGACTAGATTTTAAAAAATGTAACACATATACACCATGGAATACCATGCAGCTATAAAAAAGAATGAGATCATGTTCTTTGCAAGGATATGGATGGAGGCCATGATCCTTAGCAAACTAACACAGGAACAGAAAACCAAATGCCACATGTTCTCACAAATAAATGGGAGCTAAACGATGAGAACACATGGACACAGAGAAGGGAACAACAAATTGGGGTCTTTTGGAGGATGGAGGTTGGTAGGAGGGAGATGATCAGGAAAAATAACCAATTGGTACTGGGCTTAATACCTGGATGATGAAATAATCTGTAAAACAAACCCTCATGACATAAGTTTACCCACGTAACAAACCTGCACTTGTATCCTTGAACTTAAAAGTTAATAAAAAAGAAAAGTCAAGGAAATTCCTAGGGGAGAGTGGAATCCAGAGAGGAGATTTAAAGTATCTAGATGATGTTGTACAGTAACATGGTGTGAGACTGTGGATTAGAGAATTCTGATGTGTAGCAGTAGGTTGGGTCTTCATAGCCCCAGAGTTTATCAAACCCATAGCTAATAGATGTTGGGCACAGTTTCTCTAGTTATTCAAATAAGTCAGCCTTTAAATGTTCAAAAGTCTGCTATTTTGGGCTATTTTAAAAACAATTGTATTAAAACAATTGCCATGGGCACAAAAATGTATATTTTCTGTTACTAACCTATTGTCTTCTTTTATATGCAAAACAAAGATTATGGTTCCTGTCATTTATGCCTTATAAAGCTATTTTCACATGTTTATGAGATATCTTAGTGTTAGTTGAATCCTTTAATTTTTATTATATCTCCATACAACATGAACTATTATTTTGATGTTTATTTTAAATCAGTACCTTTTAGTAAGACAGTCATATTGAATATGTAGTCATATAACTACATATTGAATATGTAGTCATATCACTACAGTCATATTGAATAGCTATTTGTTATATTTTCTAATATGTACAACCTAAACTATATTTTGTGTAGACTAAAACATAGTCTTATAATTTCTATCTTTAATAACTTCTGAAAATGAATGCTACAAACTTACAAAACATTTTACATTGCTACTAAATTCCCTTTATAGTTATTTTATTTAGTTAATTTTGAATAACGAATGCATTTTTAAATGTTACTATGGTACAATACATATAACATAAACTGTGCCATTTGACCTATTTATAATTGCATAAGTAGTAACATTGATTATATCCACAATGTTATACAACCATCATTATTTTCTACTTCCAAAACTTTTCATCACACCAGAAAAACTCTGTACCTAATAAGAAATAAGTCCCCATTACTATCTCTCTCCAATACCTGGTAAATTCTAATCTGATTTTAGGGGGAAAGCTCTTGATTTTCACCATTACACATGATATTACCTTTGTTTTTGTTTTTGATTTTTAATAAATGCTCTTGATTATATTGAAAAAAGTTGTCGTCTATTCCTAGTTTTCTGATTGTTTTTAAATCATGAAAGGGTACAGGAGTTTGTCAAATGCCTTATCTGTGTCAGTTGAGATGATCATGTGGTGTATGACATTGATTATCTTTTGTTGAGCTACCCTCGCAATCCTTGGATAAATCCCACTTGTCATTGTTTATGCTGTTGGATTTGACTTGCTAGCATGGTGTTAAGAATCTTTGCATCTGCTTTTATTAGAGATCTTTGTATTTTTTCTTCTCTTACAGTGTATTTATCTAGCTTTGGTATCAAGATCAGGGCAATTCTGGTCACACAGAATGAGTTAGGAAGTGTTCTTCCCTCTTTTATTTTTTGGAAATGTTTGAGACAGATGGGTGTCAATTCTTTTTAAATGTTTGGTATAATTTACCAGGGAAGATATCTGGTCATGCACATTTGTTTGTTGGGAGGTTTTTGATTACAGATTCAATCTTGTAATTGTTACAGATCTAACGATATTTTTCTATTACTTCTTAAGTCAATTTAGGTAATCATGTATTTCCAGAATTTGGCCATTTCATCTAGGTTGTTTTTTGGCATATGATTGTTTATAGTATGCTCTCATACTCTTTTGCATTTCTGTAAGATTGGTAGTAATGTCCCTACTTTCAACTCTAGTTTTAGTTGTTTGTACCTTTTCTCTTTTTTCCATTAGTCAAACTAAAGGACTGCCATTTTTTATTTTTTTCAAAGAACCACCTTTTGCTTTTGTTGATTCTCTCTATTGTTATTCTGTTCTCCATTTTATTTATCTCCAGCCTAATTGTTACTAGTTCATTTCTTCTGTAAGCTTTGGCTCAGTTTTTTCTTCTTTTCTCGTTCCTCAAAATGTTAGGTTATTGCTTGAGATCTTGTTTTCATTTTTTTCAAATTATATTCTAACTTTCTTATCATTTCCTTTATGAGCCATTGGTTGTTTTAGAGTGTGTTTAATATACACATATATATTTTTAATTTTTTCTTGTCTTAATTGTTGATTTCTAGATTCATTCTATGTTAGTAAGAGAAGATACTTTGTATGATTCCACTCTTTGCTTTTGCGGAATTTTGTTTTTAATCTAGCCTCGGTAATACCCTGGAGAGTGAGTCACATGTCCTTGAGAAGAATGTATGTTCTGCTGTTGTTGAGTAGAGAGTACTGTATATGTCTGTTAGGTCTGGTTGCTTTACAGGATTGTTCAAGTCCACTCTCCCTATCGATCTTCAGTCAATATGTTCTAGTAATTATTGAAAGTGAGATACTAAAGTTTATTTGGTTGGCATATTTGTCTGTTTTCCAGAGTTCTAACAAGGTCAATTCTGTTAATTTCCATTTGTTCTTTGATGTTTTTGTGGGATAATAATATAAACTTGGTGCTGCTTATTCTGACATTTTGCTGATTCACTTACCTATAATTGTTTTTTTAAATCTTTTCTATGTATTACCTAAACGCTTCTTGAAAATGACCAGTGGAACACACATTATACTTTATAAAACAATAAACTATGGCATATTCTGAAAATTCAAGCAGGGACATTCTACGTTAGAACAAAACTACAATTAGAGTATCTTACTTATCCTTGTTACCCTTTCCGAACTGAAACCTTTTTTGGCTTTAAAGAAAGACATTTTACCGATTGACAGAAATGAAGAAACATAAGAAAATCTAGCATGTATATTTAACTTTATAATAGATGGAGATACATTTCTGGGTAAAGGAATATTATTGATATTTAATAAACTGAATTTAGGATAGATAAGAAATGTTCTAGAAGTGAAGATCTGGGGGAAGGATGTTTAGAAGGATGATCGATACCAAGCAGATGATTGATAATAATCATTTCTACATTTGCTCCATCCCATTACCAGTCGTAAAGCAAAAATAAATTAGGAAAAAATGATGAGTTCAATATGGTACAGTTCCCAAAAAGACTTCTTAGAAAAAAATACAAAAACATGTATATTTTATAAATTATTTTGGACCCAGAAGATTGGGTGACCATATATGTAGGAGAATCTCAGTGAAATAGTTCATATTATAATTTATTGTGCTATAATAAGCTTTCTTGGGAGAAGTATTTCTCATAAGAATGACCCAGAAATGGTCTCTGCTTGTTGGCCTAGTTTCTTCACAGTAAGATTCACTAGGTTCTTCACAGCCTGTGCTTCTTCACATAAGGTGAGACTCCTTAGCTGAACAGCCTGCTGCTGCCAAACTCAAATTTTAAAACATACAATTGTATGTATATAGAAGAATGCTCAGGACAGAGCAGGTACTAAACATAAATGAATAATTTTGAATTGACTAACACTGAGTCAATGTCAAATATGTGTATGTGTGTGTGTGTGTCTGCGTGTGGTACTTAAGACAAAGGATAAATCACTAAGATTAAATGGAATAGATGGCAGCTGGTTTGGTAAAGCAACTTCCCAGTGACTCTTCCTTAACTAAAATTAAAGTTTATTGGCAGCAATCTATCCTGCCATGGCCATCAACTTTGCATGTGGCCAAATGAGATTTTAAGTATTAAAGTCACCCTATTATGAATCTGCCATATCTAGCCACCAGAAGCTTTTGTGTACTTATAAAATGTATTTCCATCCCCTTGCCTCTCTTAAACTCTCCATAATGCCGTAATGACCTCAACCCTCATTGATTATGTCTTGTTAAATGGGATCCTACTATACTGATTTGGGTTACTTTTGTTATTTTTCTGAATTTTAGGTCTTGCTAACACAGAATCTATAGTATTCGTATCTGTTGTAATCCCTAGAAACTAGAATCTCATGCATCAGACAGTAGCTTTAAAGTATTTGGTAACATAATGGTTGGGGTGAGAAGGAATATAATAGAGAAAAAATACTTTTAAAAATATTTATCCTTTAAATAAGGAACAATATATTCACAGAAGAAATAAAAGTAGAAGTCACACTGTGCTTTCAGAAGAGTGGTTTTTCTGGAAAAAGTCTTATTCAAGACACTATAAACTTTGTCAAAGCCTAAATAGGCCCTGCCTCAAAAGCAGTTTTCATACTAAAACTGAAATGGAAAAGAAAAAAAAAAAAAAACTGTGGGTTTTCTCCCCAAGTGGGATATATTTAATAAAAATTAATGGATTCATTAATATAAAATTGTGCACTGAAGATTGTTAGATTCAAAATGAAATCCAGAGAAAGAGCATTAGGGCTAAATTGCTTGTCGTCGTTTTTTGTCTCCATGTGTAACAGCATGGCCTCTTAAGGCAAAAACAGAAATGGAATGAGCTTGTAATCATAGAAACTGCATGTGGCAGGGAAGGAAAAATGCACTGAAGATGTAAAAGCACCAAGTGAATATACAGCACATAACAAAAACATATTGTTGTCAAGCTAAAGTACAGGCATTAATGTTGTTCACAATAGGCTTTGACACTAATCCTAATTCTTAAAGTGATACCAGCTAAAAACACAAAGTCCAGTGAATATCTCCAAAGACAAAAGGAGAAAAAAATATCCTTACTGGTATTAGTAATTGTAGCCTTTGAGCATGTAAGTAAGAGTTTAATGGAAAGCATATTAAAGTTAATTTAAATTTCATTTAAAGTTATATTATTATAGTCTGTTTTCAATAATCGAAGAGGATTTATTGATTATATAGCCATGAATTTAAAAAATCTAACACTGGACATTATTTTCTAGAGGAAATATGAGAATATTAAATTCTCAAACTAAACTTACAGACACATTAATATTATGAATAAAGAAGTGATAAAATCAAGGGATTATAGAAAGGATCAAAGGTAGAGAATTGCATTCTTCACAGGAAAAAGAATACATCAAAAGTGTATAACACTACATTAAAAGTCATTAGTAAATATGTACACTACACTTTTCTATTGTAGTCTTTATTGGGATAATATTTCAATAAAAGTCAGAGTCGTCTTTTGTTTGTTGTGTTTCTCCCCAGCCAGACATTAAGTGCCATGGAAGTAGGGATCACACTGTTCATTATCATATCCTCAGTGCTTAACACCATGCCATCCATGGAGTAGGCAACTCAAATATTTGTGGAATAACTTAAATAAGAAAAATACTTTGGGGAAATCAAAGTGGTTAGGTTCAGGTGAAAAAAAAGATTGCAAACTGGGAAAAAAGAATAGAAGAAATGAAACTGATGCTATTAGAAATTCATTAGCATTTCGGGCGCCTGTAGCCCCAGCTACTCCGGAGGCTGAGGCAGGAGAATGGCGGGAACCCGGGAGGCAGAGCTTGCAGTGAGCTGAGATCCGGCCACTGCACTCCAGCCCGGGCGACAGAGCGAGACTCCGCCTCAAAAAAAAAAAAAAAAAAAAAAATTCATTAGCATTTCAAAGTCAAGATAAGTACCACACCTATTTCTACAGTATGATGTCAGCTTTTCTACGCCCACATTGTTTTTGTAGAAAATCAGAAGGATTTTGAAGCAGCTCTAAGGAAAATGCTATTATATGAATAAGAAAACTTGAACTTATGAAACTCTCTATAAATGTATGTATGAGAAGTCTCTGAACTTTTTAAACAAGTTATATTTCTAAAAGAACCAGAAGACTGTGACTGCTCCCAAAATAACCAAAGTCCTAAAACTGTACCAACAGCAAGAAAACTAAAAGTTTTACTGCCCCCAAGAAGACTAGTCTATCCAGTGGACATTAATTAGGGACAAACAACAATTTCTGAGTTCAAAACAAGGTCAAAATGGACAATAGACAACATGCAATGGGAACCCACACTTCTACCCCTGAAATACAGAGGGGTCACCATATCTGGCAACCAGAGCTGTTATTCCACTTCTGGTGCAGAAAGGGCAGATAGATTTCATAATTCTTGTTCAGGGAGATTTATTGATTACTATGGACCAGTGATTAATGTCTAATTTTAGTATTTACATTATTCAACAGCAGTTTTATGGCATCTGTTTTGTTCTTACATTGTTATTTTTAAATGAGCATATGTTGGTGATGGGTCAGTAGATAGCTTATCTTTTATTTTATACTGGGTCATACCACGAGTAGTAATATCCTGACATAATGGAAAGAATGGCACTTCATTTCTACTTTGAACTGGACACAAAAACTATGGTCTTTAGGATTGTTCCTTGGAGAAGGGGTGAGTAGATTCTGTGTGAAGGGAAAAGGGTCCATAGGCACCTAACTAGTCACAGTACTCTGCTTTAGAAGAGATTATTTGATATTTATTTTTCACTTCTTCGATAATAGTTTTGGCTAAGAACATAGCCACCTAGCAAATCAGTATTTTTCAGCCTTCCTTGCAATTAGGTATGGCCAGGTTTCTGTGTTTTGGACAATGGAGTGTGACTGAATCTAATGTAAGCAACTGCCAGCTCAAATCCTTAAAGGAAAAGAGACACTCAGCATTTATTTTGTCTACTCTTTCCACTGATAGACTTCAGATGTAATGTCAGGTGCTGAAGCTGCCATCTTATGTGACAAGATGGATATGTAGAGAAGAGAGAGGAAGCAGCCAACCCAGGTACTATGGTGGCTACCATTTTACCAGCTTTGAACTTTTTTTATTATAGTTGTTACAGAAAATAAACCAGCATTTTGATTATTAAAGTAACAATGAACAATTTTCATATTTTCCCTTTCAATTTCTCCATATCTAAAATGAAGATAATCATAGCTACTTCTTAGGATTAACATGAGGATTAAACAAGATCATGTCTTGAAATATAGTCTGCAATATATGGCAAGGATTCAAAATGGTAACGATTTTAGCAAGTTAATTTTAACTCCTTGGTATACAAGAGTGACCACAATTAAGAATGACACTCAGCTGGACGTGGTAGCTCATGCCTGTAATCCTAGCACTTTGGGAGGCTGAGGTGGGTGGATCACTTGAGGTCAGGATTTCAAGACCAGCGTGGTCAACATGGTCAAAACCATGGCGAAACTAAAACTAAAACTAAAACTAAATTAGCTGGGTTTGGTGGTGTGTGCCTGTAGTCCCAGCTACTCGTGAGGCTGAGGCAAGAGAATTGTTTGAACTCAGGAGGCAGATGTTGCAGTGAGCCGAGATTGCACCACCGCACTCCAGCCTGGGTGACAGAGCGAGATTCTGTCTCAAAAAAAAAAAAAAAAAAAAAAAAAAGTGACACTCTACCTACTCCATACCTGGCCCCTCTCACTCACCAAGCTACACTTTAATATGTTAAAAAGTAACATATTTTTGCTAAAGTTAAATATAAATTCATGTTGAGTCTTTAGTTATTGATCATACTCATCACTCCACACACATCACCCCACACTCGGTAAGTTCTGAGAAGTAAATGACGCTATTGAAAATCTCACACAACTAAATGATTCTTTAGACTATATTAAGACTGTGTACAAAGTAAAGCTTTTTTTTTTCCTTTTTTGTAAGTCTATTTTATTTTCATAAGAATATTTTGATCCAGTTTTTGGGTATATATCCCAAAATAAATTATTTTCCTATGTAAACCATAAGTAATTATCTCATTTAAAACTGCCTACATTAAAATCACTCATTTATGTAGCTCGCCATATCTCCATGCTAGGGAATTAACTTCCTTCCACATTCAATATTTATTTTCAAAGTTTTTCATATAATGAGGTTAATAGACCCTAATAGCTGTGATATATGCTGACAGAATATTTTATTAATATGTGTTAAGAACAGAATCAGACAACAATTAATTGGGAAGAAAATCTCATAATGCTTTCTGATAGTCAATGACATTTAATATCTTTGCAGATAAAGCTCTAACCCGTTATTAATCTCAACACATAACCTTTCAGGGATCAACTTTATTAAATAATGCTTATGATGGCTTAGCATTACACTGACCACTGCAACATTAATTGATACTGCTACATACCTAATTGATCATAGACAAAACTGACCATCTAGGTGACAGGATGGCTGATTTATGAGAAACAAGGGTTGGCATATATTCTGGCATTCTATATTTAGCTACAAATATTCATTTATTTGAAAATATGGAATACAATTGAAATGCTTATTTTGGCTTTTCTACTTGACTATATAGTTCTCAGCAAATTAGCTGCTCAACATTGCACTTTTCTTATCTGTAAAAAAGAAAGAGTAATATTGTACCTCAAATTGATATTGCAAAGATTAAAAGCAATAATATATATATATATATAGTGTTTATTGTGTGCCTGGAAAAGTGAGTCCCTGAACATTATAGATACTATCCTATTTTGTATGTTTTTATTTTGAAATTATTATAGATCTACCAAAGTTGGAAAGAAATGTGACTCCTCATCTATTTGGATCCTAACGTCAAGGTTTTTACCATTGATTGCACAATAGCCTCAATCTGCACTATGTTAAAGCAAAGCCTGCATCCTTTTGAAAGTTTTCTTCGATACATTTGCTGCTAAAAAAAAAAAAAAAAAGAAGATATGTACAAGTAAGTTCCAAGCATCCTTTACTTAGCCTCCTTCTATGTTAACATCTTCAATAATTATAGTACAGTATTAATGACACAATATTGACATTAGTACAATCCACAAATCTTATGGATTCTTAGATTCTTTCCATCATAGATGTATTCATGTGTGCATATGTCTGTGTGTAGCTGTATGTAATTTATCAGATGTGCAGCTTCTTGCAACGATTACCAAAATCAAGATACTCATTTGTACCATCACTACAAGGCTCACTCATGCTGCCTGTATTTGTGTATTCTCCGTAGAAACAGAACCAATAAGATATAGATATACATATTATGAGGGGATTTATCACAGGAATTGGCTCATGCAATAATGGAGGTCAAGAAATCCCATGATATGTCATTTGTAAGTTGAAGAACCAGGAAAGCCAATGGTGAAATTCAGAGTCCAAAAGCCCAAGGAACCAGGGCAGCCACTGGTGTAAATTACACAGACTGAAGGCCTAAGAAACTGGGCAGGAAAATATGGATGCTTCAGCTTAGGAAGACAGGGGGAATTGTCCCTGTTCTATGTGGGCCCTCAAAGGATTGGATAATCCTTATGCACACTAATGAGGGCAGATCCTCTTTATTCAGCACATTGCTTCAAAAGCTAATTTCTTCTGAAGAAACTCTCACAGATACATCCAGAAGTAATGTTTTACCAGCTATCTGGGAATCCTTGAGCCCAGTCAAATTGACAGATATAATTAACCATCACACTACACCTGTATAGCTATACTGCCTCCTCAGCCTTTCCATTCCTAATTCCTGGCAAGAAATAATCTGTTTGTTATCTTAAACTTTTATGTCATATTTTGCTCTAATGTGAATAATATAATAAGAATTGTTCAATTGTTCAATTGTGTCTTAAGCAATAATTGTGTTTCATAAAATATTATAAGAGTTCCTTATGGTATAATATAGCTGAAATACTTATGTTTCACTCTTTTCTCTGATCACTATGCACAAAACACTGCCATGATACATGACTACTTTTGTAACAAACCTTCACATATACCCCAAAATCCAAAATAAAATTTAATAAAAATAAAATAATGAGATATTTTTCATAACTAGCAGAAACAAAAATATTTTCAAGTATGTTAAAGGACCACATATTCAGCATTTTATTTTTAGTTTCCAGTGTTTACTAGGTTTTACGCTTAGTTCAAGATTTCAGAGTTCTGGCTTACAAAAGGATTTTTTTGTTAAGAAAAATCAGTAGCTATATGCAGAAAACAAACTGGACCACTTCCTTACACATTATACAAAAATTAACTCAAGATGGATTAAATACTTAAATGTAAGACCTGAAATGATAAAAATTCTAGAAGAAAATCTAGGCAATACAATTCAGGACATAGTCATGGGCAAAGACTTCATGTCTAAAACACCAAAAGCAATGACAACAAAAGCCAAAACTGACAAATGGGATCTAATTAAACTAAAGAGCTTCTGCACTGCAAAAGAAACTACCATCAGAGTGAACAGGCAACCTACAGAATGGGAGAATCTACAAAAAAACTTAAACAAATATATAAGAAAAAAAACATCAAAAAGTGGGCAAAGAATGTGAACATATGAACAGACACTTCTGAAGAGAAGACATTTATGCAGCCAACAAACATATGAAAAAAAAGGTCATCATCATTGGTCACTAGAGAAATGCAAATCAAAACCACAATGAGATAACATCTCACGCCAGTTAGAATGACGATTATAAAAAAGTCAGGAAACAACACATGCTGGAGAGAATGTGAAGAAATAGGAACATTTATACACTGTTAGTGGGAGTGTAAATTAGTTCAACCATTGTGGAAGAGAGTGTAGTCATTCCTCAAGGATCTAGAACTAGAAATACCATTTGATCCAGCAATCCCATTACTGGGTATATACCCAAAGGATTATAAAACATTCTACTATAAAGACACATGCACACTTATGTTTACTGTGGCAATATTCACAATCACAGACTTGGAACCAACCCAAATGTCCATCAATGATAGACTGGATGAAGAAAATGTGGCACATATACACCATGGAATACTATGCATCCATATAAAAGGATGAGTTCATGTTCTTTGCAGGGACATGGATGAAGCTGGAAACCATCATTCTCAGCAAACTAACACAGTAACAGAAAATCAAACACCATATGTTCTCACTCATAAGTGGGAGTTGAACAATGAGAACACATGGACACAGGGAGGGGAACATCACACACCTACATGTGTGTGATGTCGGTGGGTGGAGGGGGGGTAGGGGAGGATAGCATTAGGAGAAATACCTAATGTAGGTGATAGGTTGATGGGTGCAGCAAACAACCATGGCACATGTATACGTATTTAACAAAACTGTACGTTCTGCACATGTACCCCAGAACTTAGTGTGTGTATGCATACCTATCTATCTATCAATCTATCTATCTATCTATCTATCTATCTATCTATCTATCTATCTATCTATCTATC
>NC_045440.1:113503188-113600830 GCF_002776525.5 Piliocolobus tephrosceles | reverse complement strand
ATCTATCTATCTATCTATCTATCTATCTATCTATCTATCTATCTATCACAGTTAAAGACTCTTAGCTAATTTCCAAGGCTGAAGAAAAAGTCTCTGTGTTAACATATTTTATTTTAATGTTGATCATTTCATTAAGAGAAAATGAGATTAATGTGTATTGGGTTCCAACGATATATTCATGTAGAGTGTACTGTGGACTTTATATATTTTTGGTTGTTTAATCTTTATAAAAACTTTGAAAGAGATGTATTACCATTTCAATTTTAAAGATAATGAATCTAAGTATCAAGTCAATACCCACGTTTTGTTTCTTTTTGATCCCTCAGCTAAGAGATGAGTATAAATCTTAATATTTGCACAATATCTCCTTTAGAATCTATAATGTTTTAATGATCCTCTTTGGGTTCTACTTATAAAAATATCAACCACTTATTACTTAAGCAAAATATAGTTTTTATATTTAATAAAGTAGTTGCTCATTGTAGCAGAAATACTATAGTAGTACAAGCTTCTGGTTGTTTTAGATTATCAATGTCTTACCTTATGCCAAGTTTCCAGTCATTTCATGGATATGTATATACATACTTTTTAAGTTCTGGGGTACATGTGCAGGATGTGCAGGTTTGTTACATAGGTAAATGTGTGCTATGGTGGTTTGCTGCACCTACCCACACATCACCTAGGTATTAAGCCCAGCATACATTAGTTATTTTCCTTAACGTTTTCCACCCCCACTCTCCCAACCCTCTCCCGACAGGCCCCAGTGAGTGTTGCTCCTCTCCCTGTGTCCTTGTGTTCTAACTGTTCAGTTCCCACTTATAAATGAGCACATATGGTGTTTGGTTTTCTGTTCCTGCATTTGTTTGCTAAGGATAATGACTTCCAGCTTCATCCATGTCTCTGCAAAGGACATAATCTTATTCCTTTTTATGGTTGCATAGTATTCCATGGTGTATATGTACCACATTTTCTTTTTCCAGTCTATCATTGATGGGCATTTGGGTTGATTCCATGTCTTTGCTATTGTGAATAGTGCTTCAATGAACATAGGCAGCATATGTTCACATAATAAAAAATTATAATAGAATGATTTATATTTCTTTGGGTATATTCCCAGTAATGGGATTCCCGGTCAAATGGTAATCTGACAAAGGTTTAATACCCAGAATCTACAAGGCACTTAAGCAAATTTACAAGAAAACAACCCCATTAAAAAGTGGGCACAGGATATGAACAGACATTTATTTAAAAAAAAAAAAAAAAAAAAAAAGACATACATCCAGCCAACAAACATATGAAAAAAAGGTCAACATCGCTGATCATTAGAGAAATGCAAATCAAAACCACAATGAGATACCATTGCATGCTAGTCAGAATGGTGATTATTAAAAGTCAAGAAAGGCCATGCACAGTTGCTCACGCCTGTAATCCCAGCATTTTGGGAGGCCGAGGCAGGCGGATCACAAGGTCAGGAGATCGAGACCACCCTGGCCAACATGGTGAAACCCTGTCTCTACTAAAAACACAAAAACTAGCTGGGCATGATGGTGCTTTTTGCTTCAGAAGTCCCAGCTACTCAGGAGGCTTAGACAGGAGAATTGCTTGAACCAGGGAGGCGGAGGTTGTAGTGAGTCAAGATCATGCCACTGCACTCCTGGCAACAGAGCAAGACTCCATCTCAATTACCAAAAAAAAAAAAAAAAAAAAAGTCAAGAAAAAACACATGCTGATGAGGTTGTAGAGAAATAGGAATGCTTTTACACTGTTGGTGGGAATGTAAATTAGTTCAATCATTGTGGAAGATAGTGTGGCAATTCCTCAAAGGTTTGGAACCAGAAATACCATTTTATGGATATAATTATGAAGTCTTAAAGAGGACAATGATCACCCACAAAACTATTTAAACAGTTTCTTGGTTCAGGGCTAATTTATAAAATATGTAGAATCTGGTGGCTTTCATAATCATCCTGGCCGCTTATTCACTCCTCAGTTGAAATATTTTAGAAAACTCCTCCTTCTGTTGCTATTAGTTAAAAAGAAGAGGGTAACTGTACAAACTATATTTTAGGCTGCAGGAAATGGTGACAATTGGTTGCTGCAATTTGCAGCTCTCCTGCATATCACAAGAAGACGAAGAAAATATACTAAGAGTAATGAACAATAAAGGAGTTTTGGAAAATAATGTATCTCTGATCTCCAAATTTTCCTTGAACTGAGAAAAGGAGTAATTTTTATGATGGCAAAGTGATGGGTAAAATTTCCTGTCTAAATACTTTAAATGGTAGGTATAGAGCTGCATATTTGGTAGAGACTGTATGTGTGTAAGCATTTGAAATGACCATGGCCACTACAGTTCAAAGCCCAGCACGTCTTAAGTTGCAGAGCAAATGGCAAATCAGTTCTGTCAAACTACAATGGCATTTATTTTGCCTTGAGAAACAAGCAGGCATATATTCATTCCCTATTGCAACATAAAGCATACATCATTTCTTATAATATCAAATAATTATTCATGTTAACTGATTTATGAGTAAACAAAAAGTCTATTGTTTTTTTTTTTTCTCTCACTTAACCTTACAGTTTTTATTCCTGACATCTATTCATTAAGCTCACTAATTTTTTATATAGTAAATCTAGGGTTTGTCTCTAGCAAGTCAATACCCCACAAGTTGCTCAGTATGTCTTATGTCATGATGGGCAATAAAAAAAGGTTCTCTCAAGAGCCAGATAATCTGGGTTCAAATTTTGGCTACACTGTTAACTATAATGTGATTGTGGGCAATGAAACCACCTCTCTGACTGTTTTTATACCAGCAAATCAGGGGTTTTAATAATACCCACTTCAAGGGCTCCTATGTTAAATTAAATCAGTCATCTAAGAGTCATAGTATATTTTCTGGTATAGTAAGCATATTGAATTAGAAATATTACTATTACAGTAATAAAGATGCACCAGATACTGTAATGATTCCCAAAGACTTAAAGGTGAATACAATAGAATAAACTTATATAAATAACCTCCATGTCTAGTAGGCATGACTTTCTGAAAGAGAAGTTTACAAAACATAAGGCAGGAACAGATCAGAGAGTTACCAATTGTATCTAAGGAAATTAGCAATGATTTTCCTCAAGAGGTGTCATTTCATCTGAACTTTAAAGAATAAAGTGGAGGGGGCTGGTGTGGTGGCTCATGTCTGTAATCTTAGCACTTTGGGTGGCTGAGGTGAGGTGTTCAAGACCAGCCTGGTCAACATGGTGAAACCTCATCTCTACTAAAAATATAAAAATTAGCTGGACATGGTGGCAAAGGCTTGTAATCCCAGCTACTCAGGAGGTTGAGGAGGGAGAATCGCTAGAACCCAGGAGGCGGAGGTTGCAGTGAGCCAGGATTATGCCACTGCATTTCAGCCTGGGCAACAGAGTGAGACCCTGTCTCCAAAAAAAAAAAAAAAAAAAAAAAAAAAAAAAAAAAAAAAAAAAAAAAAGAATAAAGAGATCAAGACAAGAAAAATGGGTCAAGGTGTTCCAGAAAGCATGAACAATTATGTGCAAAATCAATGAAACAAGGCATTTTCAGGGAAAATGTGGTATGGATCTGCGAAAGAATAAGTATAATAGAAAAAATGGTGGCAGCCAGAGCTAGATGGGAAATTGGGATCCTGGTAATGTACTCTGTTAAGGTATGTGAGCAATTTTATTAGCAAATTGGAGTAAATTAGTCTTTAAACGATTTTAAAAAGGAAGAAATAGGATTCCTTGAGGGTCAGTAAAAAGTTAATTGCAGGGATGTTTAACAAAAGAATTAAAGAAAATTAAACCATGACCATAAATAATCACAATAACTGAGCTAGAACTAATGTTTCTGAAGCTTTATATTCCTGTCTTATTCTCAATTGGAAAAAAAAGAATCTACAGATTGTGGCTTCTAGGAAAGTTAATAAAACAAAATCTAAATATAGGGAGCAGGCTGAATTAACAAACCAGGTGGTGTGGAGGAGTGATTTAGACATGTCTCAACCACCCTACACAAATTAATCTATTTATATTGCATCATAATCATTATCATTATCATTATTAGAAGAAAAAAAAAGGGACAGGAGGCTAAGGATGCATTTTACAGATATAAAAGACATATTTAAGTATTCTAGAAAGTTGCAGAGCCAAAGTAGATATAGATTAGTTTTAATAAAATTATTTTGATGAATTCCAAAAAACTGAATAAAATGAAAAGTTCAAATAGAAATTAGTTTTAAATGACAAACATTCAGTGAAGTTGTGGAAAAAGTAATAAAAGTGTTGTCATTGACATCTTTAAAATGACAAGATTAGTTTTTACTGATACAATATTTTCAAAGTATTTTACCTGATTATATCTACACACTAACTGAAATTGAAATTCTACTAAAATAACTTTGTTTCTTATAAAGTGTATTAAACTCAATACTTGTTAAGTTTTCATATTCTTTCAGTAATTTGATGACTGGCTTGTGAGAATTCACCAATGGTTTAAAGTAACTTACTTACGGAAATATTAAACAAGCAGTTTATTCCCTTAACACACACATAGAAAATTTCTCATATAAATTAATGTAATAGTTTTAAAAACAGATATGTCTTTTTGAAATATGGAGATTTTAAATTTTAAAATTACATGAGTGTTTACATATGTCTAAATTCATAAAATTGTATGTGCTAAATATGTGTACTCCTTTGTATATAAATTATACCTCAATAAAGCTCTTAAAAAGCAAATATTTCCACCACACATGCACTAACAGGCTCAGCCTGACTGCACCCAGCATCTAAGCACACCATGGAGAGCCTGGAGATCACCCTGTCCTGCCCAACACAGCCTGCCACTGATGTACACCACAGGGGGAACCAAAACCAGGCCCACATTGTCCAGCACTGTCCCTTCTATTGCCATTGCATTGTCCAAGGGCATAGGAATCGCCTTGCTCTTCTTGCTGCCACCTGTGCACAGCTTTCTAGAGACCGAAGAGTGCCTTGCTCAGTTCCTAAAAATGAAAAATTGACCAGACACACCCACCACAGTCTGTGATTGAGAGCCTGAGGACAGAACAGTTCACCCAACATATGCCCACCAATGGCCACATACATCATCTGGGGGCCCGGACATTGACTCACCCTGCCTGCCACAATCAGCATACACTCACTCCTACCAAGGGCCTGAGCAGGAGTGTTCCAGTCCTGCCAGTAACTGCCCATGTCAGCCAGGAGCCTGGGGATTGATATGCCTGACCCCCCAGCATCTGCAGTATCCACACACTCCTCCTGGGGTTTGAGATGGCCTTCCCATTCTGCCACGACCACGACGTGTGGCTGGCACTCACACATGCCGCCTGGGCACCTGGGGAGTGCTATGTCTAGCCTACTGCTGCTGGCGCTGGCACCTCTGTGTGCCATCTGGTGATATGAGGGCTGGCCCACCACCATTACTGGCAGGTTCACTGCTGGAACCTGAGCAGGCTACCTGAGGTCTCAAGGATTGACCCACTTCAACACCACCAGTGTACATGTGTGCCTCCAGAGTATCCAAGAATGGGCACACTTGGCCTAACACCAAAACCACTGGAACCCAAGGACATGGCCACTTTGCATCCCTGTCTCCAGAAAATCGTGCCACAACCTACACTGAAAACTGCAGACAAGCCACTAAGAAACTCACAGACACCACTGATGCTCACTACAGCCAAATAAATTATACAGAGACTACACTACTGCATGCACCCAGAATCAGAGCTAAAGTGCCCTACATAACCAATGCTATAGATATATCTAGAGAAAAAAGTATTCCCCTATGAAAGCCAATCCGAAAAATTAGAAATGAAAAAAGATGACATCTACAAAGGAACACAATAATTCTCCAGCAACTATTTCCCAAAAAATAAATTTATGAAATTTCTGAAAAATCATAAGATGAAAATATTAAGGAAGCTCAATAAGATATGAGAACACAGATAATCAGTATAAAAATAAGACAAATGAATCACAATCTGAATGAGAAATTCAAAATAGAGATAGACATCTTTAAAGAGAACCAAACAGAAATACTGGAAGGAAGGAATTTAAATACTAAAATAAAAATAAGAGCTCCAATAATTGACTAGAGCAAGCAGAAGAAGTAATTACTGAACTTGAAGACGTGTCTTTTAGAATAACCCAGTCAGAATTTTTTAAAAATCGAGAATAAAAAAATAAAGAAAGCCTACATGATATCTGGGACCCTTTAAAGCAACTAAATACTCAAATTGTGTGTGTTTCAAAGGTAGAGTTGTTGTATAAAGATATAGAACACCTATTTAACAAAACAATAGCTGATTTTTTGTCTTTCAAGAAACATAAACATTCAGATACAAAAGTTTAAAAATTTCCAAATAGATTCAACTTAAATAGGTTTTATCCAAACTACATTATATTCAAACCACCAAAAGTCAAAGACAAAGAATAAATTCTAAAATCAGCAAGAGTAAAGCATTAAGTCATATATAAGGGAATATCCATCAGATTAAAAGTGGATTTCTCAACAGAAATCTTACAGGCAAGGTAAGAAGGGAATGATAGATTCAAAGTGCTAAAAGAAAATTTTAAAAAAATCTGGCAGTCACAAATATTATGTCTAGCAAAGCTACCCTTCAAAAATGATGAAAAAATAAAGTCTTACCCAGACAAAACAAATTAAGGGTGTTCATCACCACTAGATCAGCCCTACAAGAAATGTTTAAAGGAATACTACATCTGGATGTGAAAGGACAGTATCTAACATCATGAAAACACACAAATGTATAAAATTCACTGATAAAACAGACTCACAAATGAAAAAAAGAAAGGGCTCAAATGTTACCAGTATTGAAAACCACCAAACCACAATGATAAAATATAAGAGAGTAAAAATGGAAAAAGGATACAAAAACACCCAGGAAAAAAGTTGGCAAATGACAAGAATAAGTCATCAACTATCAACAATAACCTTAAATGTGAAAAGATTACATACTCCATTAAAATATTTAGAATTACTCAATGGGTAAAAAAGAGATAACTCCATTCTGTGTTTCCTGTTAGAAAATTGCTACACCTATGAAGACAGATATAGGCTGAAAGTGAAGGGATGATAAAAATGTATTTTACATAAACAAAAGCCAAAAAAAGTAAGAGTAGCTATACTTAAATCAGATAAAACAAATTTCAAGTCAAAACTGTAAAAAAAAGACAAAGAAAGTTATAATAAAATGAAAAAGGATCAATACAGCAAGGGAATATAATAAGTATATATACGTGTGTGTGTGTGTGTGTGTGTGTGTGTGTGTATAGCTCCCATAATTTCCACGTGTCACGGAAGGGACCCAGTGGGAGGTAATTGAATCATGGGGTAGGGTCTTTCCCATGCTGTTCTTGTGATAGTGAATAAGTCTCAAGAGATCTTATGATTTTATAAACAGGAATTCCCCTGCACAAGCTCTCTCTTGCCAGCTGCCAGTAAGACATCACTTTGCTCTTCCTTCACCTTCTGCCATGACTATGAGACTCCCCAGCCAGGTGGAATTGTGAGTCCATTAAATCACTTTCTTATGTAAATTACCCAGTCTCAGGTATGTCTTTATTAGCAGCATGAGAATGAACTAATACAATAAATAAATATATATATATATATATATATATATATATATATATATGAAACAATATACATGCACCTAACATTGGAGCACCAGATATATAAGGCAAATATTATTAGACATAAACAGAAAGATAAACCCCAATACAGTAATAGTTGGGAGCTACAACACCCCACTCTCAGCATTGAACAAATCATCCAGACAGAAAATAACAAAGATTGAACTTAAGCTACACTTTAGACCAAATGGCCCTAATACACAGTTACAGAACATTTTATTTAAAAGCTGAAGAATACACATTCTTCTTGCAAGCACATAGAACATCCTTCAGAATACACCATATGGCAGGCCACAAAGTGAATCTCAACAAGTTTTTAAAAACTTGAAATCATATCAAGCATCTTTGCAAACCACATGGAACATATAGAAATCAATTACAATAAGAACTATAGAAACTGTACAAATACACGAAAATTAAACAATATATTATTAAGCATTGAGTCAATAAAAACATTAAGAAGAAAATTTCAAAAATTTGAAACAAATAAAAAAAGAAACAAAATATACCCAAGCCTATGGGATACAGAAAAAACAGTGCTAATAGAAAAGTTTATATCAAAAAACACCTACATCAAAAAGTAGATATATTTCAAATAAACAATGGACCTTAAGAAACCAGAAAAGCAAGAACAAACTAAACTCAAAAATTGTGAATGGAAAGAAATAATCAAGATCAGTACCATTAAATAAAATAGAAACACAAAAATTCATCAACAAAGTAAAAATTGGATATCTTGAAAAGATAAACAAAATAGATACACTGCTAGTTAGACCAGGAAAAAAAGTAAGCAGACCCAAACAAACAAAACTGGAATGAGCTCTTATTATTTTGAGATATGTCCCATCAATACCGAATTTATTGAGAGTTTTTAGCATGAAGGGCTGTTGAATTTTGTCAAAGGCCTTTTCTGCATTTACTGAGATAATCATGTGGTTTTTGTCTTTGGTTCTGTTTATATGCTGGATTATGTTTATTGATTTGCATATGTTGAACCAGCCTTGCATCCCAGGGATGAAGCCCACTTGATCATGGTGGATAAGCTTTTTGATGTGCTGCTGGATTTGGTTTGCCAGTATTTTATTGAAGATTTTTGCATCGATGTGCATCAGGGATATTGGTCTAAAATTCTCTGTTTTTGTTGTGTCTCTGCCAGGCTTTGGTATCAGGATGATGCTGGCCTCATGAAATGAGTTAGGGAGGATTCCCACTTTTTCTATTGGTTGGAACAATTTCAGAAGGCATGGTACCAGCTCCTCCTTGTACCTCTGGTAGAATTTGGCTGTGAATCCGTCTGGTCCTGGATATTTTTGGTTGGTAGGCTATTAATTATTGCCTCAATTTCAGAGTCTGTTATTGGTCTATTCAGGGATTCAACTTCTTCCTGGTTTAGTCTTGGGAGGGAGTATATATCCAGGAATTTATCCATTTCTTCTAGGTTTTCTAGTTTACTTGCGTTGAGGTGTTTATAGTATTCTCTGATCCTAGTTTGTATGTCTGTGGCGTCGGTGGTGACATTCCCTTTATCATTTTTTATTGTGTCTATTTGATTCTTCTCTCTTTTCTTCTTTATTAGTCTTGCTAGCAGTCTATCAATTTTGTTGATCTTTTCAAAAAACCAGCTCCTGGAATCATTGATTTTTTGAAGGGCTTTTTGGCTGTATCTCTTTCAGTTCTACTCTGATCTTGGTTATTTCTTGCCTTCTGCTAGCTTTTGAATGTGTTTTCTCTTGCTTCTCTAGTTCTTTTAATTGTGATGTTAGGATGTCAATTTTAGATCTTTCCTGCTTTCTCTTGTGGGCATTTAGTGCTATAAATTTCCCTCTACATATTGCTTTAAATGTGTACCAGATATTCTGGTATGTTGTATCTTTGTTCTCATTGGTTTCAAAGAACATCTTTATTTCTGCCTTCATTTCATCATGTACCCAGTAGTCATTTAGGAGCAGGTTGTTCAGCTTCCATGTAGTTGAGTGGTTTTGATTGAGTTTCTTAGTCCTGAGTTCTAGTTTGATTTCAGTGTGGTATGAGATACAGTTTGTTATAATTTCTGTTCTTTTATATTTGTTGAGGAGTGCTTCACTTCCAACTATGTGGTCAATTTTGGAGTAAGTGTGATGTGGTGCTGAGAAGAATGTATATTCTTTTGATTGGGGTGGAGAGTTCTGTAGATGTCTATTAGGTCTGCTTGCTGCAGAGATGAGTTCAATTCCTGGATATCCTTGTTAACTTTCTGTATCGATGATCTGTCTAATGGTGACAGTGGGGTGTTAAAGTTTCCCATTATTATTGTGTGGTAGTCTAAGTCTCTTTGTAAGTCTCTAATGACTTGCTTTATGAATCCAGGTGCTCCTGTATTGGGTGCACATATATTTAGGATAGTTAGCTCCTCTTGCTGAATTGATCCCTTTACCATTATGTAATAGCCTTCTTTGTCTCTTTTGATCTTTGTTGGTTTAAAGTCTGTTTTATCAGAGTCTAGGATTGCAACTCCTGCCTTTTTTTGTTTTCCATTTGCTTGGTAGATCTTCCTCCATCCCTTTATTTTGAGCCTATGTGTGTCTCTGCATGTGAGATTGGTCTCCTGGATACAGCAAACTGATGGGTCTTGACTCTTTATCTAATTTGCCAACCTGTGTCTTTTAATTGGAGCATTTAGCCCATTACATTTAAGGTTAATATTGTTATATGTGAACTTGATCCTGTCATTATGATGTTAGCTGGTTATTTTGCTCATTAGTTGATGCAGTCTCTTCCTAGTATCAATGGTCTTTACATTTTGGCATGTTTCTGCAGTGACTGGTACCAGTTGTTCCCTTCCATGTCTAGTGCTTCCTTCAGGAGCTCTTGTAGGGCTGGCCTGGTGGTGACAAAATCTCTCAGAATACAAAATCAATGTGCAAAATTTACTGGCATCCTTATACGCCAATAACAGACAAACAGAGAGCCAGCCAAATCATGAGTGAACTCCCATTCTCAATTACTTCAAAAAGAATAAAACACCTAGGAATCCAGCTTAAAAGGGATGTGAAGGACCTCTTCAAGGAGAACTACAAACCACTGCTCAATGAAATAAAAGCGGACACAAACAAATGGAAGAACATTCCATGCTCATGGATAAGAAGAATCAATGTTGTGAAAATGGCCATACTGCTCAAGGTCATTTATAGATTCAATGCCATCCCCATCAAGCTACCAATGAGTTTCTTCACAGAATTGGAAAAAACTGCTTTAAAGTTCATATGGACCAAAAGAGAGCCTGCATTGCCAAGACAGTCCTAAGCCAAAAGAATAAAGCTGGAGGCATCACACTACCTGACTTCAAACTATACTACAAGGCTACAGTAACCAAAACAGCATGGTACTGGTACCAAAACAGAGATATAGACCAATGGATCAGAACAGAGCTCTCAGAAATAATACCACACATCTACAGCCATATGATCTTTGACAAACCTGACAAAAACAAGAAATGGGGAAAGGATTCCCTATTTAATAAATGGTGCTGGGAAAACTGACTAGCCATAAGTAGAAAGCTGAAACTGGATCCCTTCCTTACACCTTATACGAAAATTAATTCAAGATGGATTAGAGACTTAAATATTAGACCTAAAACCATAAAAATCCTAGAAGAAAACGTAGGCAATACCATTCAGGACATAGGCATGGGCAAGGACTTCATGACTTAAACACCAAAAGCAATGGCAACAAAAGCCAAAATTGACAAATGGGATCTAATTAAACTAAAGAGCTTCTGCACAGCAAAAGAAACTATCATCAGAGTGAACAGGCAACCCACAGAATGGGAGAAATTTTTGCAATCTGCTCGTCTGACAAAGGACTATATCCAGAATCTACACAGAACTCAAATTTACAAGAAAAAAAAAAAAACAACCCCATCAAAAAGTGAGCAAAGGATATGATCAGACACTCCTCAAAAGAAGACATTTATGCAGCCAAAAGACACATGAGAAACTGCTCATCATAACTAGCCATCAGAGAAATCCTAATCAAAACCATAATGAGATACCATCTCACACCAGTTAGAATGGTGATCATTAAAATGTCAGGAAACAACAGGTGCTGGAGAGGATGTGGAGAAATAGGAACACTTTTACAGTGTTGGTAGGACTGTAAACTAGTTCAACCATTATGGAAGACAGTGTGGCGATTCCTCAAGGATCTAGAACTAGAAATACCATTGGACCTAGTCATCACATTACTGAGTATATACCTAAAAGATTATAAATCATGCTGCTATAAAGACACATGCACACATATGTTTATTGCAGCACTATTAACAATAGCAAAGACTTGGAACCAACCCAAATGTCCATCAATGACAGACTGGATTAAGAAAATGTGGCACATATACACCATAGAATACTATGCAGCCATAAAAAGGATAAGTTCTTGTCCTTTGTAGGGACATGGATGCAGCTGGAAACCATCATTGTCAGCAAACTTTCGCAAGAATAGAAAACAAAACACCGCATATTCTCACTCATAGGTAGGAATTGAACAATGAGAACACTTGGACACAGGAAGGGGAACATCACATACCAGGGCCTGTTGTGTGTTGGGGGCAAGGGGGAGGGATAGTATTAGGAGATATACCTAATGTAAATCACGAGTTAATGGGTGTAGCACATCAACATGGCACATGTATACATATGTAACAAACCTGTACGTTGTGCACATGTACCCTAGAACTTAAAATATAATAAAAAAGGAAAAAAAGGAATATATCTAAACATAATAAAGGCCACATGTAACAAACCCACAGCTAATATTAGATTGAATGAGGAAAAGCTGAAAGTCTTTCCTCTAAGAACTGGAACAACACAAGGGTGCCTACTTTCACCACTCTTATTCAACATAGCATTGTAAGTTCTAGGTAGAGCAATCGGGCAAGAGAAAGAAATAAAAAGCAATCAAAATGGGAAAAAAAACTAGTAAAATTATTGTTCTTTGCAAATTAAATGATATATGTATTTAAAACTCCTAAAAACTCCACCAAAAACACTCTTAGGACTTATAAACAAATTCAGTAAAATTACAGGATACAGAATCAATCTACAAATTCAGTACAATTTCTACATGCCAAAAGAGAATAATATGAAAAAAAAGATAAAGAAATCTCATTTGCAATAGCAACAAAAAAATTAAATTACCTAGGTGAAAACTTCCTATAAGGAAATCTACAAAATGCTGATGAAAGGAATTGAAGAGGACACAAATGGAAAGACATCCCTACTTATAGTTCAGAATTAATACTGTTAAAATTACCATATTACCCAAATGAATCTATAAATTTAATGCAATATCTATGAAAAAAATGATATTCTTCAGATAAATCAAAAAAAACTATCTTAAAAATCATATGGAACCAAAAAACAGTCCAAAGGGCCAAAACAGTCCTCAGCAAAAATAACAAAGCCAGAGGCATTACACTACCTGAATTTGAAATGCGTTACAAATTAATAGTAACCAAAATGCATGGTATTAGTATAAAAATAGACAAATAGATCAATGAAGCAGAAAGATAACCCAGAAGTAAATCCACACATTTACAACCAATTGATTTTCAACAAAGATTCCAACAACACACATTGTGGAAACAGCACCCTTTTCAATAAATGATGCTAAGAAAACTGAATTTCCATATGCGGAAGAATGACAGTAGACCCCTATCACTCACCATACATAAAAATCAACTTAAAATAGATTAAAGACAAAAGTAAGAGTGGAAAGTTATAGAACTACTAGAAGGAAACACAAGAAACACTCCAGGACATTGGGCTAGGCAAGGATTTTATGCATAATACCTCAAAAGCACAGGCTACAAAAATGAAAATAGCCAAATGGGACACTCTTAAGTTAAAATGCTTCTTCACAGCAAAAGAAAGTCAGCAGATTGAAGAGACAACTTGTAGAATGGGAGAAAATATTTGCAAACTATTCCTCCAACAAAGGACTTACAGCCAGAATATACAAGAAATTCAAACAACTTAATAGAGCAAAAACAAATATCATGAAAACATGGGCAAAAAAGTCTGAATATGCATTTCTCTAAAGAATATTAGCCATGGTGACATATATCTATAGTCCCAGCAATGTGGGAGGCTGAGACAGTAGAATCACTAGAGCCCAGGATTTCAAGTTCAATCTGAGCAACATAACAAGACCTCATCCCTAAAACACACACACACACACACACACACACACACACAGTCACACACACACACAGTCACACACACACACACAACATAGAAATGGTCAACACGTATGTATATATAAATAAATAACAAATACTGATGAGGATGAAAAGAGGACTATTATACATTCTTGGTGAGAATGTAAACTACCATAGGCGATATGAAAAACAGTATGGAGATTTTTCTTTTTTTTTTTTTTTTGAGATTTTTCAAAAAAATAAAAATAAAACTACCATAAGATGCAGCAATCTCAGTACTGGGTATTTATCCAAAGGAAAGGAAATCAGTTATATGTTTACTGCAGCACTACTCACAATAGCCAAGGTAAGATCAACCTTTATCCATGAATGAATGACTGGATAAAATGTGTGTGTGTGTGTATGGATGACTGGATATATATACACATTAGTCATCCATTCATGGATAAAGATTGATTCTTAGTCATGAATATATACACACACACACACACACACAAACAAAATGTAATACTATTCTGCCATTTAAACAATGGAATCCTGTCATTTGCAGCAACATGGATAGAACTGGATGCCATTATGTTAAGTGCAACAAGTCAAGCAGAGAACGACAAATATCACATGTTCCCACTCATATATAGCAGTTTTATGGTGTGTAATAGCACAGTACGGTGACTAAAGTTAACAACAATGTATCACATATTTCAAAATAACTAGAAGACTTGAAATGTCCCCAGATAAAGAAATGATACATATCCAAGGTAGTAGACATTCTAAATACCCTGATTTGATCATTACATATTGTATGTATATATAAAAATACCACATGTACCCCATGTATATGTACAAATGTATGCATCAAAAAATGTTTTAAAAGCAAACAAACATTTAAAAAACCCTTTGAAAACAAGACAAAACTGAAAACATGACCATGTAATATTTCTTTATTGAGAATTGTAGAAATAATTTTCTAAAATATAATTTGTTAATAAATAAATAAATTGTCTAAAATACTTATGGCTAGTTAGTTTACTGATTATTTTTCACCTACAGATATGTGCATTGTTTATTTTGTCATTCTGTCAAAAACAAAAGCTAATGTATGTTTCCAGATCTTGTCAAAAGTTTATAAAACTTAGTGTTTTTTTTAATGATTAAGTCTATTTCAGGATAAAGAATCAAATAAAAATCAGTAGCATTTGTTAATAGTGAAAATCTGAAAAACAAATTAAAAAGTAATCTCATGTACAATAGTCACAAATAAAACTATATATGTAGGCATTAACTAACCAAGGAAGTGAAAGTTCCGTAAATGAAAACTATAAAACACTAATGAAAGAACTGGTAGAACACACACAAAAAATGAAAAAAATATCCCATGTTCATGGACTGGAAAAAAAAATACTGTTAAAATGTCCATACTACTCAAAGCAATCTACAAATTTAATCAAATTTCTATCAATATAGCAATAATATTCTTCTCAGAAATAGAAAAAAAAAAATCCTAACTTTTTGTTGTTGTTGTTTTGAGACAGGGTCTCACTGTCACCAAGGCTGGAGTACAGTGGCACGATCTCAGCTCACTTCAACCTCCGCCTTCTGGACTCAAGGGATCCTCTCACCTCAGCCTCACGAGTAGCTGCGACTATAGGTACATGCCACCATGCCTGGCTAACTTTTTGTATTGTTTGTAAAGATGCGGTTTCACTGTGTTGTCCAGCCTGGTCCTGAACTCCTGGGAACAAGGGGTCCACCCACCTCGAGCTCCCAAAGTGCTGGAATTACAGCCGTGACCCACCATGCCCGGCTGAAAAAAAATCCTAAAATTTATATGGAATCACAAAATACCCAGAATAACCAAAGCTTTTCTGAGCAAAAAATAATAAAACTGGAGGAATCACATCACCTGACTTCAAATTTTGCTACAGAGCAATAGGAACCAAAACAGCATGGTACTGGCATAAAAATAGATACATGGACCGATGGAACAGAATAGAGAACCCAGAAACAAATCCACACACCAACAGTGAACTGATGTTTGACAAAGGTGCCAAGAACATATCTTGGAGAAAAGACAGCATCTTCAATAAATAGTGCTGGGCTGGGAAAACTGAATATCTATATGCAGAACAATAAAACTAGACCCCTAGCTCTCACCATGTACAAAAATCAAATCAAAATGGATGAAAAAAGACTTAAATCTAAGACCTCAGACTACGAAACTTCTACAAAAAATATTGGGGAAACTCTCTAGGACACTGCTCCGGGCAAAAATTTCTTTAGTATTATCCACAAGCAGAGGCAACTAAAGCAAAATTGGGCAAATGATATTATGTCAAGTTGAAAAGCTTCTGCACAGCAAAGGAAATCATCAACAAAGTGAAGAGACAACCCACAGAAAGGGAGAAAGTATTTGCAAACTATTCATCTGACAGAATATATGAGGAATGCAAACAACTCTATAGGAAAAAGTCGAATAATGTGCTTTAAAAACGGGCAAAGAATCTGAATAGACATTTTAGGCATATAAAAAATACGTGCTCAACATCACTGATGTTGAGCAAATAGGCATATAAAAAGGTGCTCAACATCACTGATCATTGGAGAAATGCAAATCAAAACTATAATGAGATATCATCTCACCCCAGTTAAAATGGCTTATATCCAAGACAGGTAATAACAAGTGCTGGCAAGTATGTGGAGAAAAGGGAACCCTCGTACATTGTTAGTAGGAATGTAAGTTAGTAAAACCACTATGGAGGACAGTTTAGAGATTCCTCAAAAACTAAAAATAGAACTACCATATGATCCAGCAGTAACACTCCTAGTTATATTCTCAAAAGAAAGGCAATCAGTATATCAAAGAGATATTTGTACTCCAATGTTTGTTGCAGCACTGTTCACGATAGCCAAGATTTCTGAAAACAATCTAAGTCTATCAACAAATGAATGGATAAAGAAAATGTGGTACATATACACAATGGAGTACTATTCAGCCACAAAAAGGAGAACGGGATCCTGTTATTTACAACAACATGGATGGAACCGAAGATCATTATGTGAAGTGAAGTTAGTCACGCACAGACAGAAACACAAATATTGCATGTTCTCACTTGTTTGTAGGATCTGAAATCCAAAACAATTGATCTTACAGGCATAGAGGGTAGAAGGGTAGTTACCAGAGACTGAGAAGGGCAGTGGGGCACTAGGGGTAGGGAGGAGATGGTTAACGTGTACTAAAACAATTGTTATAAAGAACAAATAAGACAAAATATTTATAGCACAACAGGGTGAGTATAGTCAATAATAATTTAACTGTACATTTAAAAATAACTAAAGGAGTAATAAAACAATAAAGTTATATACACTTAAAGATAACTAAAGCAGCATAACTGGATTGTTTGTAACACAGAGGATAGATGCTTGAAGGGATGGATACCCCATTTTCCACGATGTGATTGCTACGCATTGCATACCTGTACAAAAATATTTCCTGTATCCCGTAAATATAGATACCTATTATCTATGCATAAAAATTAAAATAAAAACATTTTAAAGACAAAAGAAAATGATGAAGTGTGAAAAAGAAATAAAATATGAATAGAATCTTGCTTTGTTTAAATGGGACCAAGAGCATTAATCTTAGCATTATGCTTCTTAGTATCATAGGAAGTGGCTTAGTTCAAGCGGGCACAGCCATCTGCCAGGGCGTGACTCTGGTACAGGTGTTAACTTACATATTGCCATTTTTGCTTGCATAACCTTGGATAGATTAAGCGACTTCTTTTATCTCATGGCAAAAGAAGTCTCGTCTTTTATCTATCAGATGAAAATTAAAATAGCATCTAAGCTGTAATGTTATGAGACTCAAATAGCATTATAATTTAAAGCACTTAGAACTGTATCAAGAGTAGAGTGAGGACTACATAACTGTTATATATTACTTTATATAAACATATTTTATTGTAGCTTTTCTCTCCTCTACCTCTACACATATGCAGGTGTGCACGCATGTGCGCGCGCACGCGCGCACACACACACACACACACATTCTTACATATCAAGGTATTTCAGGAAACAGCAACCACATATGCAAAGGCTAAGAGACAAGGCAATGTTTTCAGGCATAACGTGGTTCGGTTCTAGGAGAGAATCAGTGTAAGAATGAAAACTACTGGGAACTAGGGAAGACAGGAAATTGAGATCCAGGTAATGTTATGTAAAGAGAGATATCGTTTTCAAATACTTACTGATATTACTACACTTGCCCAAAAAGACAACACTAATTTACACCTTTATTTCAAAAATAAACAAAAGCATTTATCAAGTGCCTACTAAGTGTGTGAAACAGAAGCTAGGTGCCGCAGCACACCCCTTAATAAACAGAAAATGATTATAGTTTCATAAATCTTAATCTATTAGAATACATCATAGTAATAGAACACCAATCTCTTCAATAAAAGACTGAATATGGGCCATCCTGGGTCACAGAGCAAGACCGCACGTTCACAAAAGTTAAAAAAAAAAAAATAGCCAGGCTTGGAAGCAGGTGCCTGTTGAAGTCCCAGCTATTCAGGAGGCTAAGATGGGGGAATCACTTGAACCTAGGAGAGTAAGGCTGCAGTGAGCTATGATGTCACTACTGCACTGCAGCATGAATGACAGAGTGAGATCCTGTCTCTAAAAGAAGAAGGCTGAATATGATGAATGCCACAAAATGCTCTCAATATTTACTATTTAGAAGAATATTAAAAGGTTACATCCGGAGAAATAGGGGACAGTTTTAAGAAAGGAGTGACATTTAAGGACATGCACAAGAGATGGGTCAGATTTCAGTTTCTGGAAGTGTAGTTTCCAGCACCTTTCCATGTCTTCAGTGGAATGTCACAATCTCTTTATTTTTAGGGCAACATAAAGCCATACACTTCATTGTTATGCAATTTCTAGTCGAAGCCTGGTTAATGTAATTCAGGTTGTATTCCTCAACACCCTCCTCAAGGGCACCTTCAAATTAAATATATGATATGGTTGAAACATCTTTTAACTTCATGACATCAGAATCCTGGGCCAGATGTGGCTTTTGCTGGCAGGGAGCCCTGATTTTTCCTGGGCTAGAACAACAAAGTCTAACATAGTATTAAATATTTACTCATACATTTTGAAATATTTAAGACTAAATTACTGGACAAAATTCAAAAAATTGAAATAATCCCAAGATACATACATTTATGTTGATAATATTGCCACAATTCTATTTATTAAAACTAAATATTATGATACATACACTTTAAAAATGTCATTTAGTAAACAAAAATGAAAGCAAGTATTGACCAAATTTTTTTTTTTTTTTTTTTTTTTTTTTGGTTTGACTTTAACACTATAAACTTTTCAATATAGAAAGTGTTAGCCAAAAGATAAGGTCATTTTCTGGGTCAAACATACATTATTCAAGAAGGAAGCACGAGCAGACCATGGTGACCTCAAGAAAGCTAGAAAGTGCAGCCATGCATACTGCATTCCAAACATGGGAGAAGTGAATAAGCAACCCTGATGCCTGATTCTAGAGAGATGTCTTTTCCTTAACCTTTGTTTCTGGGCTCAATATTAAGTGTTCCATTCTCTAGCAATCTGATATTTTCCCCAACTTTGCTTGCTTGGAGTTTCTTCAGGTAACAAGATATAAAAGATTGCAATAACAGACAAAAGGCATATGTGAGACTGAATATTGTCAGAAATTTAGAGAATGCAACGTGGTATAGGAGGAAAATCACAATATTTTGTAAAAGACAGCCTGGGTTCGATTTCGGATCTGTCATTTAATGGCAGGGTAACCTTTGCAGGTCACTTGATCTCACTAAGCGTCGTCATTAAAATGACTGGTAATGACCTCCCTGAGTTATTGGGAAAGTTACATATGGTAAGATATGTGGAGCATCTACCTTACCATTTCCTATGCCATGCAGACTCTGTAATGTACGTTATTGTACTTTCTATAAAAATACAGATATGGAAACCAGAAGTATGTCAGTGACTTTTTTCTAATACAACCAATGATCTAATTGCCAAATTTAATTTTCTTGTTCTTTTTCTAGTTCTCATATTACTCATTGAAACTTTTTGCTTCCCCATGTCCACCAATACAATTTCTTTTTCCTTTAAATACTTTCCTTTCTGTTTCTCATTCTGTATCTCAAACGATTCGTTCTTTCATTTGCTCTTCTTTTTACTGAATATTCTTAAATATTAGATATGCTGGTATTCATTAGGGTTCCATTCTTTGGTTTCCTTCCCTAACTTACAGACTGACAATTTATCTATGTGGATTAACTTCTACTTTTAATTCAATAGCTCCAAAATCTTAGCTCCTATGATTTATATATGTTATTTGTAAATACCTCAGTTGCATTCATATTCATATACCAAACCAAATTCAATATGTTTCCTGCCAAGCCTAAGCTTCTGTAGCAGTCAATAAAATTAAAAACTCAGATATGTGATTCTTTTCCTCACTTCTCACTCACAATATTAAATCTATAACTAGGTTCTGTTGACTACATTTTCTAAACGATCTCCTCATTTGATTCATTTCTCGCCATTCTAACTGCACCACTTTAGTTTTAACCCTCAGCAATGTTCTTTTCTAAGAAAAATATCTTTATTCATTTCTAAGGCTTTAACCATTTATCCCTCATTATCCAGTGTAGAAGGCACTAATCACCTGTGGCTACTGAGCACTTGAAATTTCATGGCTAGTCCAGATTCAAATATGGAATAAGAACAAAGTAAACACCCCAGTTATTATACAAGGAGAATATAAAATATTAAGTTAATACTTTTTATATTCATTACATTTTAAAATCATAAAATTTGGGTATACTGGATGAAATAGAGCATTATTAAACTGAATTTAACCTGTTTATTTTTACTTTTCAAACGTTTTTATAAGTACACATATGGCCTGCATTCTACTTCTGTTAGATACCTCTGTCTAACCTACTCCTCCATTTTCTTGGCAGAGTCATTTTTGATACAAATAGATTGTATCATTTCCTGCATTAATCATCTTGAATAGGTCTGTCATATCTTGAAGCAAGGTTACCTCATTGTGCAATTATAGAATAAAATGAGAATGGTTTTGCCTTCAGTTGTACAATTCTACCTGCAAGACAAGCTTAAATTCTCTATCAAGGATTAAGAGTCCTCTTAATTTATTTTACCATCGTTATCCATACCATGCCCTGACCTAATATTGAATCCTGACCACCTCAGCCACACTTGATTAGTTGCCTTTCCAAACAATCTATTCACTTTTCTGACTTTATGCCATTTAAGATGCTATTTATAAGGCTTTGAAATGCCCTAGTCTAAGCAATCACTTACTAATTCTAAAGGCCCAGCTGAGACCTCAACTTTCCAGAAAGGATTTTCCTTCTAACCCTCTACCAACAAAACTAATTACTTTCTTCTTCGTTCTTAATAACCCTTAACCCAAGCCTGTATTTTGTACTTATTACTTGTAAGGATTAGTTTCTATACATCTCTCACATTAGAATGCAAGTTGTTCAGACAAGAGACACTTGAATTCTAATGTGAGTGACATGCATGTAAATGCATGCATAAAAATATGTAGGATATGGTTAACCCCACATATTTCCTCTCCACCTATATTCTATTCTGCAGTAGTCTAATTCCTTGTCCTTAACAGAAAGACAGAGACGTGGCTGGGTCTGAAGAAAATACTGGGGATTCTAGCATTCTTTAGAACATTTAAAAAACTACAATTATTTTTCATCTACTAATAAAAGCGAGGCATAAAAAAGAAAAATAGCACATGATCTCATGAATAAGTGGAATATAAAATGTTGAACTCATAGCAGTAGGGAGTAGAATGTTGGTTACTAAAGACTGTGTTTGTGTGCCAAGGGGAAACTGGGGAGATGTTGGTCAAAGGCTACAAAATTATCAGTTAGATAAGAGAAATAAGGTCAAGAGATCTATTGCACAACATGGTATCTGTAGTTAATAGCAATGTATTGTACTGAAAATTGCTATGATAATAGATTGTATGTGTTTCCATCACAAAGAAAGGATGTGAAGTAATGTATATGTTAATTAGCTCAATTTAGCCATTCCACAATGTATACATATTTTAAAGCAGCATTTAATAAACAATAAGTATTATAATTTCAAAATAAATTTTATTGTGTATGTTTAAGGTATAAAGTATGACATTATGAGATATATACAGATAGTAAAATGATCACTATAATGAAGTAAATTAACGTATCAGTCATCTCACATATTTATCCATTTTTTTAAAATTTTTGTTTTGGTGGCAAGAGAAGCAAAAATACACTCATTTAGCAGAAATCCCAAATACAGTACAATGTTATTAACTATAGTCCTCATGTTTTATATAGGGGTCTCCAGACTTGTTTATTTTACATATTTGTTATTTTGTGTCCTCTGATCTGCATCTCCCCATTTCCTCTCCCTCTCCACCTCCTGCTCCTGGTAAACACTGTTTTATTCTCTGTCTCTGGTATATCTGACTCTTTTTTTAAAAAAACAATTCCACATGTAAGAGAATCATGTAATGTTTTTTATTTCTGTATCTGATTTGTTTCTAGCACAATGTCCTCCAGTTTCATCCATATCGTGGCAAATGACAGGATCTTCTTCTTTTTCAAAGGCTGAGTAATACTCCTTTGTATATGTGTACCACAATTTATTTAGCTTTTGTCTGTCCACAAAAATTTAACTTGCTTCTATATCTTTGCTGTTGTGAATAATTCTGCAATGAATATGGGATTGCAGATGTATTTAGGAGGTGATGATTTTATTTCTTTCCAGATATGCCTAGAGAGGGATTGCTGGATTATATGGTAGTTCTATTCTTAATTTATTTAGGAAACTCCATACCGTTTTCACAATGGCTGTACCAATCTGCATACCCACCAACAGTGTTCAAGTATTTCCTTTTCTCTATATTCCCACATGAAACAAATGGTGTGTATGCCATTTATTATCTCTTTGTTTTTGATAATAGCCATCCTAATAGGTGTGAGGTGATATATTTGTGGCCTTTTGCATTTCCCTGATGATTAATAATGTTGAGCATCTTTTCATTATCTATTGTACATTAAGTCTTCTTCAGAGAATGTATCAGCAAGACTTTTGCCCATTTTTAATTGTTAATTTTTTTGTTTTCTTACTGGTGAGTTATATGAGTTCTTAATACATTTTGGATATTAAGATATATGGTTGTAACTCTTATCATGTATATGATTTACAAATATTTTTTTCTCAATCTGTTGGCTGTCATTTTATTTTGATTGTTACCTTTGCTATGCAGTTTTGGTTTTTATATAGTCCCATATATATCTTTTGTTTTTTTTCACCAGAGAGAACAAAGATGCCATCGTCTCACTGAAAAATACAAATGGTAATTTGGCCACGTTATGCCCCATTTTGCTTAAATAAAGAATCAAAAATTACCCAAATTTACCTGAGAGTCGTTGTCTCAACATCTGTGCTATGTTACCAATTTTAATTTTAGTGGTTTTTCTGAGCCCATAAAACCACAACAACACAAAATTATGGCTGTGTATTAGTCTATTCTCATGCTGCTAATAAAGACATGTCAGAGACTGGATAATTTATGAAGGAAAGACGTTTGACTCACAGTTCCACATGGCTTGAGAGACATCACAATCATGGCAGAAGGCAAAGGGGAAGCAAGACACGTCTTACATGGCAACAGGGAAGAGAACATATGCAGGGGAACTGTCTTTTTATAAAACCATAAGATCTTGTGAGACTTGTTCACTATCACGAGAACAGTAAGTAAAAGACCTTCCCCCATGATTCAATTACTTCCCACCAGGTCCCTCCCATGACACGTGGGGATTATGAGAGCTACAATTCAAAATGAGATTTGGGTGGGGACACAGCCAAACTATATCATTCTTCCCCTGACTTCTCCCAAATCTCATGTCCTCAAATTTCAAAACCACTCATGCCTTCCCAAAAGTGCCCCAAAGTCTTCATATATTTCAGCATTAAATACAAAATCAACAACAAAGTCTCATCTGAGACAAGGCAAGTCCCTTCAACATAGGAGCCTGTAAAATCAAAAACAAGTTAGTTTCTTCCTAGATACAAAGAGGGTAGAGGCATTAGGTAAAAACATCCATTCCAAATAGGAGAAATTGGCCAAAACAAAGTGGCTACAGGGCCCACCCAAGTCCAAAAACCAGCAGAGCAGTCAAATCTTAAAGCTCCAGAATCATCTCCTTTGACTTCATGTTTCACATTCAGGTCATGTTGATGTAAGAGGTGGGTTCCCATGGTCTTGGGCAGCTCTGCCCTGTAACTTTGCAGGATACAGCCCCACTCCTGGCTGCCTTTACAGGCTGGCATTGAGTGTCTGAGGCTTTTCCAGGCACACAGTACAAGTTATCAGTGGATCTACCATTCTTGGATCTGGAGGATAGTGGCCCTGTTCTCACAACTCCACTAGGCAGTGAACCAGTGGGGACTCTGGGTGGGGCCTCTGACCCCATATTTCGCTTCTGCACTGCCCCAGGAGAGATTCACCATGAGGGCTCCACCCCTGCAGCAAACTTCTGCCTGTACATCCAGGCATTTCTGCATATCCTCTGAAATCTAGGTGGAGTTTCCCAAACACCAGTTCTTGACTTCTGTGCACCCACAGGCTCAACATCACGTGGAAGCTGCCAAGGGTTGAGGTTTGCACCCTCTGGAGCCACAGTCTGAGCTGTACCTTGGCTCCTTTTAGCCATAGCTGGAGCAGCTGCAATGCAGGGCACAGTCCCTAGGCTGCACAAACCAGGGGGACTCTGGGCCCAGCCCATAATACTATTCTTAACTTCTAGGCCTCTGGGCCTGTGATGGGAGGGGCTGCCATGAAGGTCTCTGACATGCCCTGAAGACATTTTCCTAATTGTCTTGGTGATTAACATTGGACTTCTTACTTATGAAATTTCCGCAGCAGGCTTGAATTTCTCCCCAGAATTCTTTTTTTTTTTTTTTAATTTTCTATTGCATCATCAGGCTGCAAATTTTCTAAACTTTTATTCTCTGCTTCCTCTTGAACAATTTTCCACTTAGAAATATCTTCCACAAGATACACTAAATCATCTCTCTCAAGTTCAAAGTTCCACGGATTGCTAGGACAGGGGCAAAATGCTGCCAATCACTTTGTTTAGCAAGAGTGACCTTTACTCCAGTTCCCAAAAATTCCTCATCTCTATCTGAAACCACCTCAGCCTGGACTTTATTGTGCTATTACTATCAGCATTTTTGTCAAAGTCATTCAACAAGTCTCTGGGAAGTTCTTAACTTTGCTACATCTTCCTGTCTTCTGAGCCCTCTAACACTCAATGAAGTTCCAAACTTTTTCACATTTTCCTGTCTTCTTCTGACCCCTCCAAACTGTCCTAACCTCTGCCTGTTACCCAGTTCCAAAGTTGCTTCCACATTTTCAGGTATCTTTATGGCAGCACCCCACTGCTACGACCAGTTTACTGTATTATTTTGTTCTCACACTGCTAATAAAGACATGTCCAAGATTGGATAATTTATAAGGAAAAGAGGGTTAATTGACTCACAGTTCCACATGGTCAGGGAGGGCTCACAGTCATGGTAGAAAGCAAGGGGGAACAAAGACATATCTTTATGGCAGCAGGCAAGAGAGTGTGTGCAGGGGAACTGCCATTTTGTAAAACCATCAGATCTCACGAGACTTTTTCACTATCATGAGAAGAGCATGTGAAGGACCTGCCACCATGATTCAATTACTTCCCATTGGGTCCCTCCCATGACATGTGGGAATTATGGGAGCTACAATTCAAGATGAGATTTTGATGGGGACACAGTCAAGCCATACGAGACTGACTTTGAAAAAGATGGAGAATGTACTTGGAAGATTAATAAAGGTCCACATAATTAATGGAAATTGAAATTCTTGACTTGATAATGAATGAAAACTAAGATATCTCCATATTTTAACAAGCAGGGAATTCTATCAGTCTTTTATTACAATGCCCTTACCATAGATATGTAGGTTGTCGTCAGAGGTCTTTGGTGGCCTCCACTGAAAATCTGGAGTAGATATTTATTTTGTGGAACTGGAGCCTCTGCCACCATAACACCTCATGATTGTTGAAATCTCTATTTAATTATTTAGCTTCTCAGTGACTGCAACTTTATTCTTTGGTGTCTTGCCCCTGCAAGAATAGCTAAGAATGGGGCCCCAAATAGTGGCATATGTGAGGCTCACCTCAAAATTTAAACCTTTATTCTGAGATATTTCCCTCAGTTCTGAGTGTGTTGATTGTTCTCTGATGGTTCAATCAGTTAATTTTATAGTTTGTATAGATTTCAAAGATGTTTTCATGAGAAATTAGAAAGTACTAATTAGTAGTATACTAGAAAGTACTCCATTACAGGCAGAAGGTAATGACCCTCCATTACTGGTGTTTTGTTTAGAAGTCTTTGAACGTTAAGTCAATAATTCAGACTTTCTAATTGGCCTACATGATGGATTATAGAATAATTTACCAACACAGTAGACATAGGAAGAAGAGAAGGTTGAAAGGGATTCATAGAGGGGACGTTGAGTAATAACTCCAGCTTAATATATTATGAATTCATATTAGAGGGAAAAATTGGTAAAATGTATAATGCTTCATAGATTTTATGCATGCTGAAGTTATTACTAGACATATATGACTGAGTCACTTGATTATAAACAAATGTGCCATGCTCATATAGCTGTTGATTTGACTTCATCTTTCTAGTAGCAAGGTAAGTCACTCATGTAGGAAGCATATAATTTGAAGCAAACATAATGACATACTTTCTCTAAGTTAACACATCCAATGATGCTATGGTAATACTAAGGATTTTCATATAAATAAGTTTATTTTAAACATTGTCAAGATGATGTGTCAAGTGTTCTAATTAGTTATCCTGAAATATCCAATTAAACGAAACAGGAAGTCAATAAATTTTCACAAAATTCTACCTAGAGTTAACTTGTAACCTCACAGTTCTTCTAGGATATATCTTGATATTCATTGGTTCAAGATATTGGAATATGTTAGATACTGAAAGAAAAACTACCATCTCTAGTGTCTTATATGTTTTATTTGTATTTATCAGTCTAAATTTGATAAAACTGACTTGGCAAGACTTCTTTACCATTGTCTGATCCACGATTTTGTCTTTTTTTTCTCATCAAATAATACATTTTAAAATACATTGATGTCTTTAAAACTCAGGCTGCTTCCTCAGGTTACCCATAATCTTTCTAACCTAAGTGCTATTTTTTAGACTAGAACTTTAATAAAAATGAAATATCAAATATGGGAAGATTTTATATATTAAATTTGTCAATTGCTAAAGAAAGTTCACAGAGGCCTAAGGGGCAAAAACCTTTTCAAATGGATAACTGTTTCAAAGGTCATAAAATGTACCCAGAGCCTTTAAACTAATTCGATTGAAAAAGCTTGATTCAGCAAATGCAGTTTACTTACAACAAACGCCATTTGACCTCCACCAAGTTTAGAAAATGATTTACATTATTTATGACATTACAATGATGCATCTATAACTTTTCTTCAATGTAAGAAGGCAAACTTTCACCCTGGAGATGATCTATGGTCTACCTCCTTACAATTATTAGCAAATGCATATAATTCATGAGTGCTTTAGAGTACGATATACTGACTTACCTTTGGTATGGTTTGAATGTGTCCTTAAAAGTTCACATGTTGGAAGCTTAATCCCAATGTTGAAAGGTTGGACCTAATAATAAGTGATTAGGTCATGAAAGCTCTGCTTTCATTAATGGATTAATGTTATCACAAGAGTGAATTAATTAGAGCAAGAGTGAGCTTGCTGTAAAAGTGAGTTCCAGCCCTACTTGCTCTTTTGCTCTCTTGTGCTCTTCTGCCCTTCTGATACCTTCTACCATGAAATGACACAGCAAGAAGGCACTTACTAGATGTTGACACATTGATATCAGACCTTCCAGTCTTCAGAACTGTGAGAAATAATTTTTTATCTATCTAAATTACCTCATATGTGGTATCCTGTTATAGCAGTACAAATAGACAAGACACCTTAACATTGCTTTTACATATGAGAATATTTTCCTTTAATTAATATCTATTGAGTGCAATGTCCAACCTTGGTGACAGACAACACTATTGTGAAAATCACAAATGAAGGGAATGAATTTGCTTTTCTAATTTAATTTACCTTATAACTTTGAACAAAAATCACATAGTGTATATCTATGCTACTAGTAACAGATGTTTAGTTAATCTGCTTGCTAATCATCAAAACCAATTTTTTTTGTCAGAAATTACATGGATCTCATTTATCTTGAATATGTAACTAGAAGTAGATTTTAAAATGCTAGTATATAAAATTGAGGAGGGGCATATGAAAGGAGAATCAATTTGTCTTAATTTATATACAGTTCAGCTAAGGTGTTTTATTTCTGTTTAAAGTCAAATACATTACATAAAACATAGAAAGTGCATCATATATTGGAAAAATACAAACCAAGAATAGTGACTGCCTGGCTCACAATGATTACCTCTTCTCTAAGAATGGTCAGATAATTCAAGGGTGCCATCATGTCTACCCTAGTATCTATAAACGTTTGCTTGACCCAGACCAATTTGATTCACTATTCTTATGGAAATTTAAACTTCAATGAAGAATCAAATTGACCTGGAGGTCACTGAACCTGAGTTGTTTGAACTCAAGAAGCAGCAGCCACTGAAACCTTACCTTTACAACACTAAAAGAACCCTAAGTCTTAGATTTTAGCTGTTACCTCGATTCTATTAGTTATTCCAACATATTTCCAATTAATTATTTTCTTTTTCAAAACCTTATATGTAAGCAGTAGGAATTCAACTCTGAAACTGGTAGAATTTAGCCAGATGTTATCTCTTTTGCACACTCTCATACATATATTTCTAATGCAGACAGACAGTATTGTATAATGATAAAAAACAGGTATTTCTGTGATCCAGTCTTAGCTCCAAAATTTATTTAGCTATTTAGCCTGGGGCAAACCATGGTTTTTCTATATCTCTGTTTTCCCATTTTTAAAATAGAATAATGGTTCCATATATCTAATACAGTTGTCAGCATTAAATAAGCGAAAACAAATAAAGTAGGAGACCTAAACCTAGCACATGGAAAACAATATTTAAGTGTCATCCATTACTGTTTCATAGCTATTAAGTCATAGATAACTGCAATTTTTAGAGAAAAAGAGAACCCAGAGCTGGGGCAAATCCAAAAGCAAAGACAAAAGGGGCAGATTAAAGGTTAGAGTTCAGGAGGAAGTTATGCAATGAAATTTTTCCAATTAATTGCTTTCTATGGACAAACCTCATTTGAAAACCCATGTGCTTGTTTCCAAACATAGTGCCTCTTTTTAAAGAAATCACACTCAGAATGTAAAATCCAAAAATTGAATGCTTTTCTTGTGCAGCTCTTTTATACCAAATGAGAACTAAACTGTGAACTACTGATATTATTTAGGTGGTTCCATGATTTATTTAAGTTTAATTTTCTTGAGGAAAATACAGTAGAAATAGGTGTGACTGAAATAAATTATACTTTAGGATTATGGTATAATAAAACTATGTCAAATAATGGAAAAACTCCTTAGCTAAAATATTAATAAGAGTAAAAATACCCAATGACTCAAGAAACAAAACACCGTAGCTTGGTGTCTACAAAATGAATGCTTTATGAAAAGGAGTTATTTGAAAACTTTTTATAAAATTTGGTTCAATGCAATAAAGACTCATAATAAAATACGTATTGTTTCATTTTATGCTATGTGGCTAAAACTTAAGATAAAACACAACTTAGGCATAACTAACAAAAAATTTATTATCTTTCAGTGCTTTAAAAAGAGTATTATGATGGCTATGTTGGATAAGCATTCTGTGTAAGTTTCCACACTGCTGTAAAGAACTACCTGAAACTGGGTAATTTATGAAGAAAAGAGATTTAATTGACTCACAGCTCCACAGGCTTTACAGGAAGCATGACTTGGAGGCTTGGGGAAATTTACAATTATGGAGAGAAGCAAAGGGGAAGCAAGGATCTTCTTCACATGGCGGCAGAAGAGAAAGAGAGTGAAGGCAGAAATGCCACACACTTTTTATTTACTTTTTTTTTAATTTTTACTTATTTATTTATTTATTTTTATTATACTTTAAGTTCTAGGGTACATACGCACAACGTGCAGGTTTGTTACATATGTATACTCGTGCCATGTTGGTGTGCTGCACCCATCAACTCATCAGCACCCATCAACTCGTCATTTACATCAGGTATAATTCCCAATGCCATCCCTCTGCCCCCCCCCCCCCCCATAATAGACCCCAGTGTGTGATGTTCCCCTTCCCGAGTCCAAGTGACCTCATTGTTCAATTCCCACCTATGAGTGAGAACATGCGGTGTTTGGTTTTCTGTTCTTGTGATAGTTTGCTGAGAATGATGGCTTCCAGTTGCATAGACCTAACACCACAAAAACCCTAGAAGAAAACCTAGGTAATACCATTCAGGACATAGGCATGGGCAAGGACTTCATGTCTAAAACACCAAAAGCAACAGCAACAAAAGCCAAAATTGACAAATGGGATCTAATTAAACTAAAGAGCTTCTGCACAGCAAAAGAAACTACCATCAGAGTGAACAGGCAACCTACAGAATGGGAGAAAATTTTTGCAATCTACTCATCTGACAAAGGGCTAATATCCAGAACCTACAAAGAACTCAAACAAATTTACAAGAAAAAAACAAACAACCCCATCAAAAAGTGGGCAAAGGATATGAACAGACATTTCTCAAAAGAAGACATTCATACAGCCAACAGACACATGAAAAAATGCTCATCATCACTGGCCATCAGAGAAATGCAAATCAAAACCATAATGAGACACCATCTCACACCAGTTAGAATGGCAATCATTAAAAAGTCAGGAAACAACAGGTGTTGGAGAGGATGTGGAGAAATAGGAACACTTTTACACTGTTGGTGGGATTGTAAACTAGTTCAACCATTATGGAAAACAGTATGGCTATTCCTCAAGGATCTAGAACTAGAAATACCATTTGACCCAGCCATCCCATTACTGGGTATATACCCAAAGAATTATAAACCATGCTGCTATAAAGACACATGCACACGTATGTTCATTGTGGCACTATTCACAATAGCAAAGACTTGGAATCAACCCAAATGTCCATCAGTGACAGACTGGATTAAGAAAATGTGGCACATATACACCATGGAATACTATGCAGCCATAAAAAACGATGAGTTTGTGTCCTTTGTAGGGACATGGATGCCACACACATTTTAACCATCAGATCTCAAGAGAACTCACTAACTAACACAAGAACAGCAAGGGGAAATGCACCCTGTTTTAATCACCACCCACACCAGGCCCCTCCCCCAATTTGACATGAAATTTGGGCAGGGACAAAAATCCAAATAATACCATATACTAAAGTTAGTAAAAATTAATTGTTTTTGCTATAAAAGTAAAATGATAAAAATATATATAAAAGTATGACTGGCATTTTTATATAATTTAAATTTATTAGAGAGACAGATGTGTACCAATAAACAAGTACTATGCAAAGTAACATGATTTAGAATGGAGCAAAGTAGAAGATGGAGTGTAAACAAGGAGAAAGAAGTTACTAAGTGCTCCTGTGAGACTAGGAAAACCACAAGAAAGTAACACTGGAGCTGAAGGGCACTATATGCAAAGATATGCAAACATAAGAAAACATTTCGACTTTAAGGAACTAAAAATGGTATTATGTTTCTGAAGTTTAAAGCATCAAAGAGGATACCTAAAGGAAAAAAATACTGGACATATAGGCAGGGACCAAATCTATATTAGATATATTAAATCATTATTCAATTTTAAAGATGAAAAATTGAGACATAGAAACACTATCTTATCCAAGTTCATACAGGTAAATTATAAAGGAATTATGCTGGGTCCAGGAGTAACATTATATCTTACAATAAAAATACATACATAGATGAATTTTGAAGAAGCTCTATGATACTTGCATAAAACATCCTTATTTGTAGGAACCAGGCTATAAGTCATTAGTATTTGTTAGGCATTCAGTGAAATAATGAATGTTGATTAATTGCAGTAGAAATATTAAATTACAAAAACATATACTTAAAGTTACTCATGATGAGATATGAACCTCACTATTAATTGATCTGAAAACTACTATGAAGCACTTAAATTCATCAGGTTTGACAAAATGATTAGAGAAAAAAAACACCAACAAAGAAAATTAAATGTTTAATCAAAGCAAATGACTTTCTTTATACTTAGTACAATCAGAAAAGTCCCTGGATTAGGAATAAAGAGGTTTTAATTCTAGACCTCTTACTATTTTTTATTATCTAACTATCTATTAACAGAACACGACTTAAAAACTAGTAAAAGCAAAATAGTACTGATTAATGCATTCTCTGTTCTTCTGATGAAACATATGAGCATCCGATCTGAGTTTTAAGAAGCAGCAATAAAATTTAGGATGTTATATCTGTATTTATGTTATTAACATTAACCTTTTATCACGACCATAAAATATATGGATTCAAAGGTTGCAATTTGTATTTTACTGTACAGACCATCTGTTTCCAAGTACTTGTCACTTTGTCTAAATGATGGGAATAGATAAGCATGTGTTCTCTGGATTTCCTGGCTAATGACAACTTAAAACCACTTCCACGGCAAACGGGTACATTCTTGGTTTTACTTTAGAAAGCAAATAAGTGATGCATGATACAGAATTTAGGTTATTAACAAAAGCACAGTTCTCCTGGCTAAACAGAAGACTACTACACAAATTATGACATAGTTTTGGCTAATCTAAAAAAGACCTAAATGACAGTGGCTTAAGTAAGATACACTAATATTTCTCTTTAAGTATAAGTAGTCCATCAATAAATAATATGTTGACTCTGTGGTGGCAGGAATCTGATACCCTATCTTTTATTTGACTATGGAGTTTTGTCCTCTTTTTCATGGTTTGAGATCGTTCACTGCTACCATATAAGTATTCCAGCCAGTGAGGAGGCGATATCTCACACCTACTTAGTCATATCTTCTTTGCTACCACTTAATCACATGGCCATTCATAGCTGCAACAGAAATTTGTTAATCTAGTTTTTATTATGGGTAGTCATGTGTTAACTTAAAACCTACAGATATTATTCCAAAGAATAGTTGTCAGGAACATTCCATATCTGCCACTTCCCTGATAAAAATTTTCATGGAGGAAACAATGATAAACTTAGAATTGAGGCATTAATAATATGATGTAAAAAGGTTTTCAACTATTTGCAATACACATCTATAAATCTTCTACAAATTTCTGTCACTCTCAAACGGACATTTAATAAGGGCATAAAAAGATTTTTACTCAGTATATTTAAATCTGTATAACTATTATTTGTAAATGAGGTTTTAAATAGTTATTTTTATTTTACCAATCAAAACTCAATTTTTTTTTTCTTTTCATACCCTGCAGATTACTAGGAAAATATCTTGTTGGCGAAATAAATACATAAATAAATCAAATTTTACTACAGGAATAGTTTAAAAACATAGTTTGATTGCTTTGTATGTGAAAAGTATGTTAATATGGATTCTCATGTTAAGGATTACGGATTCTTGGCTCACCAAGGGTGAGGAAGCTTATTACACCAAGTTATGGGTTCCAAGTTTATTATATCTCTTTTATCTTCTTAATTATTTTTGTGTATTTATCTGCACAGTTTCTACCTCCTTCCATGATCCTATATTCACCAAGCTTTTGTATTAATCTTATTCATCTCCTTTAAGAAGAAATGATGCCCCATAAACCAATCCATTCTATAATGTTAGTGAGTCATGATACTTCTCTTTGCCAACTGCTTTTATTTTATATGATAACTGACAATGAAGGATAATGCATGACCAGAACAAAAGAATCTAGAACAACTATTTTTAAGAGACTGAGGTACTGAGTAGGAGAAATAATTTTCAAGCATTTCTGCCTTTTCAATGCTCCTCAATTCACAACCCATTAATAGATATCTATTCTCTTACATAAAGATTGTTTCATCTCAACACGAGACATAAGTTAACCACAGACATTTCTTTCATTGGATTAAATGGAATGCTTTGTAAAAAGCTGAAATCACTTTAATAATGGTATATCCAACAAATTAAAAACATCAATATAATTAAAACATTGAATTCTCATTCTATCATTTGTCATTTTTTGCCATGTATATGTGGCTATAAAAGTTACTAAGCTCTTTGTAGAAGAAATATTTAAACAATATAAATAATATACTTAAAATACTTTTTGAATCTGTATGGTTGAAGTTTAATTTTCAACTTAAATCAGGATGTATGATTATCTCCTTAAGTATGGGCTGCATATTTTTCTACTGATTGAGAATTTTTGTAGGATAATTTTATTCTTGTATTTTTTCAAAATAAGTCATACATCTTAATGGAGATGTAATTATTATTTTCTAAATAGCATTCTACTTCTAAATGCAATAAGAAAGTGATGTCATTCCATGCACAAATTGGGTTATTAGAATGTATTTGCATGAAGATATGGTAAATAATAAATTTTTAATTTTTAAAATAGATTTTAAGGTTAAAGTAAGATACTTCAACACTGTGTGTTTTGAATTGTATAACCTTCTATATAAAAGTTTAACTTTAGACAATGAAGATCATATATATAAAATGTGAAATAGAAAACTTTTAAACAAAATCTGAATTGTTTGATACAATTATATGAATTTGGTGTAAAATTTACTATTTCTGAACTAAATTGATAATTTTTAAAGCCTCAAGTATGTGATGTGCACCAAATATCTTATTCCATATAACATTTATGTATATTGAAGTAATTGATTTCATATTGTCATGAGTCCAAAAATGTGTCAACCTGGTGAAAATATAAGCTTTAAAAAAGAGGCAACATAGAACAGTTGAGAGTGTAGACCCTGGAGCTATACTGACCAGCTTGAAATTCTGGCTCTGTTGCTTATTGGCTGTGCAACCTGGGTTGACTTACTTAACCTCTCTGGAACTCTGTATATCCATTTTTAAATTACAATAATAGGGTACTTAGGATTGTTGTGGAATTAAAAGTATTTGATACAACATAGCACTTTTTCTCATGTGGAACAAAATGGTCATTTAATTCCTTAAGCACGTGGTCAGAATAGCCACTGCTACCTTTATGCCTTTCTGTTATTGCTGTTGGGTAGTTGTTTCTGTAGATAATGAATGGAAACATTTCTAAAGGCATGGCTTGTCTCTCATTTATCATTTCTATTCTGAAACCACTAACTTAAGTTTATCAAAATATGTAATAACAAGTGACAGAAATTATATTTTACCTAATAAATATCAGATAATCAGATATCCATTTAATCTTTATATTCTACTAGTTTTATATTATTTTAATCAATTATTTTTTGTAATTTTAATTTTATACATTTTTATTATGAAAGCAAAGAACTATATTTTTAAAAATTATAAAGTAATGATAAGGAAAATTGTAATGCTCTAATGCCATCACTTTTAGTATTTTCTTTTCTTTCTCTATATTATTTTTCTCTGCATATTTTACTTAGCCATAATTATAGTGCATGTAAAATTTTATATCCTGCTTTTCTTCCTTAACTTTGTAACATAAACTTCTTCTTACTAGTACATAGTCTTTATAAGCATTATTGTTTAACAGCTGCATAACATTTCTTATGAGTCTCATAACAATTAACCATTTCACAAACAAATTTGTTTTTTATTCCCTGTGTCAGTAAATAACATGCTTAATGTCTAAACCAGAAGTTAAAATCTTGCCTGAATCTTTTTTCATCTACTTCCACCTTTCACAAATCTCATCAATTGTAAAACTGGATATTCTTATTTTCTCAATTTAAGATGAATACAGATACCTTTCTCCAGCAACTCTGCTGCTATCTCAATTCAGGACATTATTTTCCCTAGTATGAATTATTGTACAATCTTTTAACTAACCTTCCTGCTGACTATCTTTCCTGTTAGAAATCTACTATCTACTCTACAGTCAGGGTGATTCTTCTAAATGACAAGTTTAAGCAGTACCTTTCATGCTTAAAATGCTTAGCCAGTATTCTCAGGGTAAAGTTCCAACTCTTTAATATTTCACATAGGCCTTCCCTGATTTGTAAGTCTGATAGCTGCACTAGCCTCATTTCATCATTCAACTTCTTTTACTCTGTCCTCTGTTCATAATGAAACTTTTGCATTTGTCAGTATGAGTCATTATTACATTGGACATATGTACATACTATTTCCTTTACATGAATTACTTCCTTGCTTTCCATTCTACCCTTTACTTCTAACAACTGATAATCACTTAAAATTAATTTGAGATATTCACAATTAAAGCAAGCACTTGATTACAGGCAAAGATGAAAGCTTCTTCTATGGACTTTCATTAAAACCTAGCTTACCTCTATGCTGACCTTTATCATACTCTTATTGTCCTTGCCCTACTTATAAGTCTATTTTCCACAATCAACAAAGTAATCACAGGCTGGGACTAAATTTTGTCCACCTTTAACTTAGAATTGTATCTTGAGTTTGGCAAAATTAATTAAAGATGGTTAAATAAACTAATGAGTATTATTTTACCTTTTTTTTACCATTACAAAACACACTTTTATAAACAACTTTATGGCAGCAGCTTTTCTTTTCTTCTCTTTTCTTTCTTCTTCTTTCTTTTTCTTCTTCTTCTTCTCCTTCTTCTCCATCCTCTCCCTTTTCCTCTCCTTCTCCTTCTCCTTCTCCTCCTCCTCTTATTATTCTTCACATTTAAATGTTTTTTAATGCCATTTGGGTATGCTGACTCTGCACTCTGATATAAATTGTTTAATTAAGTAGATTTTTCTATATTTTCAAGCCTTTGAACATACTTCTAGATGTAAGCTTATTATTAATCTATTGAATTTAGTGGGATGGTCAAATACAGCTACTATCCAAGAGTTGGTTCCTGAGATTCATATGCACTCTTTAAATTAGTACTTTTCTTCTAGATTGGTTTTATCATTGAAAGTTCTTATTTCTAGAACCAAGAATACTTTCCCTCTGGTAATACTGTATGTGTTTCACTTTGTTCTGCCCCATGTCTTGGGAACAGGACATTGATTGATATTAATCATCAGTATAAGAATTTGTAATTTGTCAGTAATTCTCTCTTTTACACAAGATACTTTTTCATATTTTTATTATATTCATCGTTAAGATATAAAAGAGAAGACATACGGTATTGCTATGGTTAAAATAAGTGAAAATATCTAGAGATAAGTTTATCTATAAAGTAGAGTAAAAAATACTCATTCATTTCTGTTGAATTGTAAAGTTGCCATAACAAATTGCCAAAAACTTGGTGGCTTAAAGAATAGAAATTTATTGTCTCACAGTTCTGAATGTTAAAAGTTGGAAGCTAAAGTGTATGCTGGGCTTCTCCCTCTCTCTAAATACTCTAGGGGACAGTCGGTTTCATGCCCTTCTCTTACTTTCTGGTGTTGCTTGGTATTTTTTGGATTGTAGATTCACCACCACAATTTCTGCCTTCATTGTTATATGGCATTCTCTCCGTATTTCTCTGTTTCTGTGTCTCTTTCCTCTTTATACAAGGATGAAAGTTATATTAAATTAAGGGCCTATCATTCTCCATTGTTCCCTCTTCTAAACTTAACTGAATTACATCTGAAAAGATGTTATTTCCAAAATAGTTCATATTCTGAGGTTCCAGGAAGAACCCAAGTTTGGGGGAGACAATACTCAACCTCATACGGTTTGTTTGTTAGTCGTCATTATTACTACTAATGAAGGACTGTTATAAAGAGAGAAAAGAAAAAATAATAATAAAAGAGAGAAAAGAAAAAATAATGAAAAAAGAAACACTTTAAATGCAATTGGAAGGAAGAATATTTGAAATGGTTAGGGTTTAGCATATAGCCAATTCTCAATAAATACTTCTGAAATGGATTCCTAGAGATATAAATAAATATTACTACAGACAGCCTTATTTGTTTTGTTTAACTATAAACCCTCACTCAGAATTGCTAAGGACCATTGGTCTGAAGTTGGGAAATCTCTGAAATTTTTTATTAAATCAAAGTTGTCTATTGTTTAAACATTATTTAATCACTAAATCCTACGTATAAAATATCACCAGTATATTTTACTAAAACCATCCTTTGACTTGATAAATATAAGAGTGGATCATGGATATCATGTAACCTCTGAGAAACAAAACCCAAAGTGTGTTAAATATTCTTGTTTCCTAGGCATGGTAAGAAGGTTAATAAAAATACACATAATTACATATAAGTTATAAATTATCACACAAAAGGAAAAAATCTTTATACACATTGAGTGTATAGAAATGATCATTTGTTCCTTCAGAATATGCAAGAAACACTTTCATTCTTGAACAAAATTGTCCAGAAAACAACCAAAATTGGCATATTCCAAATTAAGGAGGTTCAATTGAACGTATTTGCAAAGTTCATTTCATCTTAACAGTCTCTAATAAGGAACTTTAGTATTTATTTCCATAAAAATGATAGAATGAAAGCTGAGAATTGTATGAGTTTTTATTTTTCCATTGGAAAAAAAATGTTTATGGTTTTCAGCAAACTATTTTATCTCTGATTCACACACACAAAAAGCTTCCAGAGTGGTATATTCTTCTACTTTCCTTGGAAAATAAAATATGCCTTTGGGACCATAATTTTTCAATTTCCTCACGTGAAAGAATATGAATAAATAAGCTGATGCTTACTATTAAAGAAAAATTGATAGAAATAAGAAAAAGAAGGAAGGAAGGAGGAAGACAGAAGGAAGGAAGGAGAAAGAAGGAAGGAAGGAAGGAGGAGGGGAGGGAAGAGGGAGGAAGGGTGGGGGAGGGGAGGGGAAGGGAGGGAGAGGGAGGGGAGGGGAAGGGGGAGGGGAGGGGAAGGGAGGGGAGGGGAGGGGTGAGAAAAAAAAGAAGGAAAAGGAGGAAGAATGGTGGGGAGGAAGATGTATTAGTCCGTCCATTGTCATGCTACTATAGAGAACTGCCCAAGACTGAGTAATTTATAAAGAGTTTTAATTGACTCACAGTTCTGCAGGGCTGGGGAGGCCCCAGGAAACTTACAATCATGGTGGAAGGGGAAGCAAACAGATGCTTCTACACATGGCAGCGGCAAGGAGAAGAACGAGAGCTGAGCAAAGCAGGAAGCCCTTTATAAAACCATCAGATCTCATGAGAACTTACTGTCACGAAAATAGCATGGGGAAAACTGCCTGCGTGATTCAATTACCTCCTACCAGGTCCCTCCCAATGCATGTTGAGATTATGGGAACTACAATACAAGATGAGATTTCAGTGCAGACACAGACAAACCATATCAAAGGATAAGGATAGGAGAGGAAGGAAGGAAACAAAGAGAAAGTAAATAAAAGAGTTAAGAAAGAAAGAAGTAAATAAATAGTAACTTTGGAGCTTTTCTTAATCATGTTATGTGGTTGCTAACTTCCAGATGCATATATTTGTGCTTTGATATTTAACATTGTAGTGATTGAACAGAAAAGAGCCACCAAATGAAACAAGTTTACTTCTTTTCTAACTAGTATGATTAATAACTTTGTGCTTCTTAATTTAATCCAGATTTATGTAAAAATGATGTTTTCTAATTCCACCCTTTTCCATGAAGAAAAATGAGTGTACAAGGGTCTAGTGCTTTTTTTAAAAAAATTAAGCTATTTAGGCAGGATGAAAAAGTAATGGAAATGGCAGTATCCATCACAAAAATACAGTAAATTACTTATTTAAATTAATATTGTAAATAAACCACAGGATTTTAAGGAAATCGTCAAATGAGTTTTATTAGAGGATTACGAGACACTCTCAAAATCTGGTCACATCAAATAGTCATCAGGACAGCACTATTTTTAACCAATGATTTGAAAATCACAAGCCTTGAAGAACTCATAAAATATCATTATAAAAATATTATTTACAAAACATGGATATTCTTTTTTAATAGGTTTGAAAAAATGGCCAGTTACTAGGCTCAGGGAAACATATTCAATGATTTCAAGCAATTGAAAATTGATTACATCTATATCATCCTTACCAAATAATTTTAAATGTTCTCCTGCATGTAGCTATGGGGTTGGCATTAATCTAAATCATTCAAATCATAAAAGTTAATGACATAGTACAGAGAAATTCAATATGAACATAAGTAAAGTGCAATGTATTATACATAAGTATGAAAGAGACAGAAATCAAATTAAAGTTTTTAAGAAGTTAGTATTAGTCATTAAATTGGATACTCAATATTTATGTCATACTTGCCTCATTTCTGTGAATTTAGCAGTCCTCAATTCCCCAGAAAATGTGACTTTCTTTATCTTAGTCCTACCTGGTTCTCTGAATGATAAAAACCACAGAGAGTGACTAATCAAAAATCATCATCTTCACACATGGGTTCCTACTGGTGAATCACCTTAACAACAGGTGATCTCAGTATTAACCTCTGAGTCCATGCATTATTATTTCAGTCCTTTCTCCTAGTAGCCTGACATGAAAATATGTGCTTTACGTTGACCACTGGTCACAGGAAATGTTGCCACTGCAGTGTTTTTTCATCCTGTGCTGAATCCCAGGACTAATGTATCACCTGAAGATGGACTTCTGCTAAATATCTAGTGTCTGGATTGTATTTGGATACAAAAACTGTTTTCCATTCTCATCCTAGGCAAAGAAATATGCCTTTAGTTTGGCAAATGCAATTCCCAGGCACTGAGCAACATTCCTAATCCAAATTGTGACACCGAGGCTCAGATGTTCTTAAATGACCAACTCTGATTTCTTAAACCAGCATCCTTGAATTTTTGCCTGAGTGTTTGCTTGAGAAAAATGATGAGGAGAAAGGGAAAAATCCAACCTAAAATTGGAGTGATTAGCAAAACAAGAATTATAACAAAGACCTGGAAAATTTCAGTGAATAATTAACCAGCCAATCCAAGGCAGATAATTCAAATTTGTTCTAATCTGAGTTAGTTTAATCACCTAAGAGATCAGACAGAACTGGAATATCCAGCAATATTGTTATAAGCATCATTTAGGAGTGTCACTTCCCTACTAAGAAGATGCAAATCAGAATTCTAGAATATGTATTCGGCCCTGGGGATGGGCTTGGTAAGGGGGCAGATTCCTTAGGATATCACAGTAACAGTCCAGGGCAGGATCTAGTACCAACTCTAGTTGGATTCCTTCTCTAGAAAAAAATCAAGAACCAAAGCTTGAGCATAAGGTTATTCAACCACTTGCATTAACAAATGACATGTGAGTTTAAATCTTTCATGTTCACTAATAATAGAAGTAGCAATGTTCAGATTCACTAATGAAAAGAAATTTATTCTGGTAAACATTAGATAAGACTCTCCCTGCCTTTGGATCTGAGAAGAGAAAATCCCCAAGATATTGGTCTTTTGGTCTAAAGCTCTATAGTCTGATTCTTCCAAGACTTCAAGTACATAGGTGCCAAATGAGTGTTAAATATTATAAATATTAATGCTATGTGAGTATGGAAGAAGTAAAGAGTTTTGTTCAATGAAACTTTTTCCTGAAAAGGTAGAACTTGAGCTGAGATTTGCAGGATAAATAGGAATAGTGTGGTAAAGTGATCAGGGTATTTTAGGAAAAAGGTATATGAGAACCAAAGGCCCAGAGGCAGGAGAAATTTGCCTATCATATCTAGAAGACTTAGAGCAGACAACTTGCTGTTGTGTCTATATCATGCTCATTTGTATTTTAGATAACAAAATCCTGAATGATAAGCATTAAATAGTACATAATCTGGGAAATTTTAATGAAAGAGGTGGAATTTCAGAAGATCAAGTGATGTTTTATTATATTTTACCAGTTTTTTTTTTCCTTTAAACACCATCAAAATTCAGTGAAAATTGAGAATGTAAACAACATGTAGAAAAGAGGCAAAATGCATTTGTTTTGCCTGAATTATAAAGCTCAGTAATTTAATTCTTTATCTAACTTTTTATAATACTACTATTGAAAAGTGTGAGAATTCAGTAAATTCAAGTGGAAAAACTAAAGAAGAGAAAAAACATCTATTGGTATGCTATACTTCTAGGGCATATAAAATGGTATTAGTGTCATATTTGGTCCCATTCTTTAATAGTTTAACCTAAAGATGAAGTCATTTTTATTTTCTAAAAACATAGAAACCTTCATAGAAGACTAACTTCAAAGTTAAACTATTCTGACTTCATTATATAGCCAAAAGCTTGAGGACATGGATGACACATAACTCTCATAACCTGTAAAGTATATTGCTCTCATAAAGATAAAGCTTTTGGCTAGTAGGTTGCATCTAGTACCATGCTCAAAGGTTACTATAGCAAACATGCATGAGCAGTCTTTCACAATTCTCAGATGATTGAAATAAGGGAAGAATTAAAGCATATGAAAGTTCTTTGGAGACTGCTCAGTTGTCAGTATTACTCCTTTGTCAGGTAGCCACTTAATATTTTTAATGCATCAATTTATTTCATCCATGGGGATGTGTTATAGCTACTGGAATTACTTTTCCTTTAATGATGTGTATTATAGAGCAGAGCTACTAAACTAATCTCAGGAAAATTGTAAATTGTTAATTGTTTTTTCTATTTATTCAGCTCACATAGAAAAAGGAGATCTGACTAAATATCTCAGATCTTTGTGTCTGAGATATCCTGCTGTTAGGAGAGAGAGGAACAAAGCATAGGCTGTCCAGAGAAGTTCCTCTCTAACTCAAGATGTTATTTTCACTAGTGGGGACAGGAAGAAGGTCCATTATAAGTTTAATAACAAATGGCAGATGTTAGAATCATGAAAAGAACATGGGTTCCTCCCAAGACTGAACCAGGAAGAAACTGAATCCCTGAATAGACTAATAATGAGTTCTGAAATTGGGCAGTAGTAAATAGCCTACCAACAACAACCAAAAAGCCCAGGACCAGAGAGATTTACAGCTGAATTCTACCAAAGGTACAGAAAGAAGCTGGTACCATTTCTTCTGAAACTATTCCAAACAATTGAAAAGGAGTGACTCCTCCCTAACTCATTTAATGAGGCTAGCATCATCCTATACCAAAACCTTGCAGGGATATAACAAAAAAAGAAAACTTCAGGCTAAAATCTCTGAAGAACATCAGTGCAAAAATCCTTAATAAAATACTGGCAAACTGAATCCAGCAGCAGATCGAAAAGCTTATCCACCACGATCGAGTTAGCTTCATCCCCAGGATACAAGGTTGGTTCAACATAAACAAATCAACAAAAGTAATTCATCACATAAAAGAACTAAAGACAAAAAAAATGCATGATTATCTCAACAGAAGCAGAAAAGGCCTTCAGTAAAATTCCACACCCCTTCCTTTAAAGTTCTCTATATACTAAGTGTTGAAGAAACATACCTCAAAACAATAAGAACCATATATGACAAACCCACAGCCAATATCATACTGAATGGGCATAAGCTGGAAGCACTCCCCTTAAAAACCAGCACAAGATGAGGATGCCCTCTCTCACCACTTCTGTTCAACATAGTATTGGAAGTTCTGAGCAGGGCAATCAGGCAAGAGAAAGAAATAAGGGGATTCAAATAGGAAGTCAAATTGTCTCTGTTTGCAGCTGACATTATCGTATATTTAAAAAGAAGAAGAAAAAATAAGTGTTTAACTGGTTAATTTCAATTAAAATGTAACACATATTTTGAGCAATATGCATTGCTTTGCTTAATAGTTTGAAACATGTAAGAAACCTTGAATTTTTTCATATTTCTAGGAACCTGGAAATGTTCATTGCTTCTAAAAATGAGTTTGCATTCTTTTGGCCTTAATTTGCTCTAATTTTTAATTGAAGTAAAGCAATACTGACATTTAAAAAAAGAAAAGAAAACCCCCAAAACTCCTTAAGCTGATAAGCAACTTCAGCAATATCTCAGGGTATAAATCAATGTGCAAAAATCACAAGCATTGCTTTACATCAACAATAGACAAGTAGAGAGACGAATCATAAATGAACCCCCATTCACAATCACTACAAAGAAAACAAAATACCTAGGAATACAACTAACAAGGGAAATGAAGGATCTCTTCAAGGAAAACTACAAACCGCTATTCAAGGAAATTAGAGAGGAAAAAAACAAATAGAAAAACATTCCATGATCTTGGATAGGAAGAATCAATATCATGAAAATGACCATATTGCCCAAAGTAATTTATAGATTCAATGCTATTTACATTAAATTTCCTTTGACATTTTAACAGAATTAGAAAAAAAAACAACTATTTTAAAATTCATATGGAATCGAAAAAGAGCCGTTATAGCCAAGACAATACTAAGCAGAAAGAACAAAGCTGTAGGCATAACACTACCAGACTTCAAACTATACTAACAAGGCTACAGTAAGAAAAACAGCATGGTAACTGGAACAAAAACAGGCACATAGACGAATAGAACAGAAGAGAGAACTCATAAATAAGATCACACACCTACAACCATCTGACATTTGACAAACCTGACAAAACCAAGCAATGGAAAAAGGATCCCCTATTTAAAAAATGGTGCTGGGAGAACTGGCTAGCCATATGCATATGATATATGCATACATTGAAATATACATTGAAACTGGACCTCTTCCTTACACCTTATGCAAAAATTAACACAGCGTGGAATAAAGACTTAAATGGAAAACCCGAAGTTACAAAAACCCTGGAAGAAAACCTAGGCAATATCATTCAGGCCATATGCATTGGCAAATATTTCATGATGACAACATCAAAAGCAATTGCAACAAAAGCAAAAATTGACAAATGGGATCTAATTAAACTCAAGAGCTTCTGCACAGCAAAAGAAACTATCATCAGAGTGAACAGACAACCGACAGAATGGGAGAACATTTTTGCCATCTATCCATCTGACAAAGGTCTAATATCCTGAGTTTACAGGGAGCGTAAATACATTTACAAGAAATAAAAAAACAACCCTATTAAAAAGTGGGCAAAGGACATGATCAGACACTACTCAAAAGAAGACATTAACTTCTTGAAGGATTGTCCAAAGTCTTTTGTAATAAGTAAACATGAAAATGCTTCTATCACAATAGCTACATTTGAAAAAATAATTATATAAAGAAGAACACAGCTTTGACTTCAGGATAATAGGAAGCTGAAGAGGTTACAATGTGGGTGGAAGGGATAGAACAGGTGTATTGTGTTCTGATTACCAGCTGATATGGTTAGGCTGTGTCCCTATCCAAATCTCCTCTTGAATTGTAGCTCCCATAATTCCCACGTTGTGGGAGGGACCCGGTGGGAGATAATTGAATCATGGGGGCAGTTTCCCCCATACTGTTCTCATAGTAGTGAATAAGTCTCATAAGATCTGATGGTTTTATAAGGGGAAACACCTTTTTCTTGGCTCTCACTCCCTCTTTGCCTGACGCCATGCAGGATGTACCTTTCACCTTCCACCATGATTGTGAGGTCTCCCCAGTCACGTGGAACTGTAAGTCTATTGAACCTCTTTTTCTTTGTAAATTACCCAGTCTCAGATATGTCCTTATCAGTAGTGTGAAAGTGGACTAATAAACCAATGCGTCTGAGTCTGATAAAGCAGAGCACACTCATATGCAACAAGTTATATGAAGCAAATGTGTTACTTACAGGCAGCAAGAAACACAAGCCTCCTATGATCCATTGTGAGTCACTCTTTCATGACTCAGAAAGCTGCCCCAGGGTGAATGGGGTCTGATTCATGTACATCACAGCTGAGGGACCCCTACAAGAGGCTCAGGGTCGTATATCACAGGAACACCATGAATCACTGGAAAAGGCTTCAAAGATACCCCGCTTTTAGGAGACAGAGAATCAAAGTCCAGCCTGTCCAGAGAAGTTCCTCCCTAACTCAAGATGTTATTTTCCCTAACAGGGACAGGAACAAGGTCCAGGCTGTTTCAGGCAGTTTCTCTCTATCTTTGGACATTGCATTCCCATATATTCTGCAGTTATTCTTGAGAACTACAAGTCAAAAAGGGGACATAACTACAAGCAAAACATGGGGGAGAACACGGCTACCTGGAGAACTGTTTTGTGGGGGGACAGATCATTAAACTATCTAGTTAGCATAATGTTTAAAAACTGATTAAACAATGAGATGTTTCAAGATAACAAATGGCTCACATTCTGATAATTTCCTTGACTCACAGACATTTTTGCTTGCCTTTAACTATTGAGGATGATAAAGATCATTTATATTAGCTAGCATGAGAAAAAAAATGGCTATGTCATTTCCAATTCTACGCTACTTTTCATGAGTTCAGAAAAGCTATCTTTAGCTGATGTTTGACCATTGGCCTTGGCTTTGAGATTCCAAAATAGAATCTTTTGTGGAATTAATGGTTACTTATTCAAGAAACCACTGGATATCATTCACCAAGAGAGGGATTCTTTTCCCCTTTTTATATTTATTTCATTAATTAAAAACTTACTGTGCCACTGAGTGACCTTTTTTCCTTCATGTCATCAGGTAAAAATGAGTTTAAATTCATCTCATCATGAGAAAGAGATCTAGAGGGGCCGGGCACTGTGGCTCACGCCTGTAATCCCAGCAATTTGGGAGACCAAGGCAGGCAGATCACAAGGTCAGGAGTTCGAGACCATCCTCACCAACATAGTGAAACTCCATCTCTACTAAAAAATACAAAAATTAACAGGGTGTGGTGGCATATCCCTGTCATCCCAGCCACTCGAGAGGCTGAGACAGGAGAATCATCTGAACCCAGGAGGTGGAGGTTGCAGTGAGCCAAGATTGCACTATTGCACTCCAGCCTGGGTGACAGAGTGAGACTCCACCTCAAAAAAAAAAAAAAGAAAAAAATAGATCTAGAAATAAACGCAAGATTAGTTTATGCCACTATAGTCTAGAATAGCAAATTAATTCAAACATCTTTATAAATCAAACATTATAATAATGTTGTTAATGAAAATACAAATCTTTAAAAATAAAAGACCATCTGATTACAACATGAGAATATCTGCAATAGAGTATTCTGTGTATGCCAAGTCCTTATCAAATACTTGACACTCACTGGCACCAGACTTAGGATGCCATTTACTTGCTATTTTCCTACTACCTAATACATTTGCTTTACATGATTCGACTATAATTTAAAACAGTAAACCTTAACTGCAATTTATCTTACTTTTATTTTCCCTCATTTTTAGTTTTATTCTTATAAGAGATATTATTAGTAAATAGTTCTAGTATGTTTCTTAAGTCTTGGAAGTCAATTTAAATGGGATACACTGAAGGAGGTCAAAGAAGGTCTGCACATTTCTGTTAGACAACAGAGGCTTTGAAATTCGCATCATATGCTTATTCTCTCTTCCTAAAGCCATGGGAGAAAGACTTTAAAGTAGTACCGTGAATGGGCAGTTAGTCTACGTTAACTATTCAGAATAGTCTGTAAAATGTATCATTCCTGATGCAGTTAAACTGCACTTATTTCCTGAAAGAATCCAAGAGGTCAAATTCATTATTTTTAAAAAAAGAATCTAAAATAAAAGCTCTATTATTCAAAAGTCACTGCTCTAGTTATTCATGGCATGGTTCTGACTGCTGCCAGCTCTCACACGTGAAGCAGAGATGGATGGTCACCTCTATCACATGATCAGAAAAATGTGCTCCATGGTATTGCAGAATTGCCAAATAGTAGCTGACAACATCCACTGCAATATTAGAGTAGAACAGTTTCCAGATAATTTTAAAAGCACCTTTCATTGACTCATGGGGGATTTTTCCACCATCTGGGAAGAGCATTCTGGAAGCCAGAATACATTTTTAGAAATAGTTTAAATAGACAAGAAATGTCAAGAAAGATTCCATCTTGAAGCAATAATACTAGGTCACATCATCATATACTCCTCTAAGAAATGTCTGATTATTTTCAAAGGGAACTGCCCTCTGTATGCCAAGACACAAGATCCAGCATACCACATTCCTGAGAGAAGTAACCCTAAGTATAGGGATGGCACAGGCCCCCACAGCATCCTTACTATATTAGTACATGAAGCCCAATGCTAATGGTAATCAATTACAGAAGTTATAAAAGCATTCCTATTTCTGTTTTGAATGTCTTAACATGTACTAGCTTATTTTAGAACCTCCAAAAAGAGTCAAAATATTCTAAAACTGAAAGAAAATAATAGTAGTAATAGTCACCAATTTGGGAGTAGCTATTATCTGTCAGGCAATTTATATCCTTTTTAAAATATTGATACATTTTTCTCACATATTATAGATGAAAATGGTAGGGGTGGTCAACAAATGTAAAGCAATTTGCCTAAGGTTATTCAAAACCACAAGAGGTCTTTCCACTACCCAACACCGTTGTCAGGAATGGTTTGTAATCATATTTAACCATAACCAGAGCTTGTAACATAACTTGTAACTGTTACAAGCTGTGCATAAGGAAGGAAGGAACAGAAAGAGAAGAGTATGAAAAAAAAAAAAAATTCTTGGCCACTACAAAGAAATTCTGTGCACATCTGGTTTAAGCCAATGCAAAGACAAATTCAATATATTTCATAAGATAAAAAGTCTAAATGGAAAAAATGATCACTCAAAAAATTAGACATCTAGGTGATACTAATACATAGATATGACAATGATAAAAATAGAATTTGCTACATTCTATGTCCTAAATCCTGAAGTAGGGGACTATTACATGCGCAGTATCCCATTTCATTTATAGGAACAACCGTGTAACTTAGGTACTATTATTATAACCATTTTCCAGAAAAAGAAACTGAAATGGAAGAACATGAAGAAATTTTGCAAAGATTACATGGCTAGTTGGTGGCACATTTAAGATTTAAAACCCAGGGCACTTAACAAAAAAATGCTGTTCTAAATAATAGTATGCTGGCAGTCCATATCATTTTCTGTATTACTTGTGACATTTTGATGTGCTCAAGATTTAAAATATGCCATTAGAAATGCTAAAATAACCTTCAAAGTGATGACCTCACTATTCTTCCACATAATAATCATTCTTGTGTTTTTCACTAATATACCAGAGCATCCCTTGCTTTATTGTCTAGTCACATATATGTGTGTGTATCATATAAATATATAAACTATATATATATTTGTATATATATGTATACATGTATGTGTGTATGTATCATATAAATATATCAAGTATATATTACTTGCAAGTATAGTGTAAATATCCAAGAAATAGAAGTAATATTCAGGAGCTCCATTTTATCTATTTTTCTCTTAAGCTAAATATTTCCTCTCTTAAGCTAAATGGTGTTTCAACCTTCCAAAAAGCTTCCAAAATATTGACCTTTATTTTTCCTAACACAATCTAAGATTATTAAGCCATTTCACAAATTTAGGAATTCAAACTTAGAACAGAAAAGTGATGTACTCAATATCACATACTAACAGAAAAAAAGTAGGTTTTCAGCCCAAGATTTCTTACCTTGGAGTTCTTTCCAATATCTTATTTTTAAAATAATTTATAGTTCTTTATAGAGAGTAGACATTCATAACGTTGGTTAATGAGGTCACTGTTATTAAAAAGAAAGACATCTTTGTTTCTGAGAGCTCTCTAAATGACCCATTGGCAAAGTATTTCTCTACAAATATAGGGCTATGCTTAATTTCCTTATTATATTGAAATTGAGGCTTGAAAACCACCACTTACTGTTTTGCTTGGGGCAAATAAAAGCACAAAGTCTATAAGCAGAAAAAAAGAACACTGACTTTATGGTTTTATTACTGGCCTTAGGACACAAATCTAAATAAAAATTTTGTGTGGAATCTGGCTAGTGCTTTATACCTCTCTCTAAAAAGAAAATTCAAAGCATGCTTACCATTTGCATGCAGGAAAATTAACACAGAAATTTCCACATTTTAATTCAACAAGTTAGTAGTACAATGCATCACAAACCATATTACTGCAACACTCTCTAAAGTATGGTCATTCACAAATTGTCTGTGTGGTTCAAAATATCACACAGTGCTGAGCTTTCTTATCTATTTGCATATATTGATGCTTTATACCTGCAATAAGGTTGTAGTGGGGATCTAGGGTCTCCTTAATTCCCATTATATTTTTCAGCAGTCAAACTTAGGCCAAGCTATATAGAACTGTTTGTAGCTAAGCAACAGCTTCTAATTTGCTGCACAGTTTGAATATTGCAGAGTAAGTGGGACTTCGAAGCCATCCTCCAGGGATGAGTAAAGCAGCAGTTCACGTGCTCCTCCATTTGAACCTGAGAACCTTAGGTTCTACTTTGGGATCAGACAAGACTTTGTGAAGATTGCAAACTCTCCTCATTTTTTTTTTTCTATCTATAATTCTGTAGAAGAGAAACTGAGACTGTAGTGTCAAAAAGTGCTTCAAAAGTATATTTATAGCCTACATCTGAGTACACTGAACAACTTCAAAGGAAAACTAACACCGTTTATATTTTAAGAGCAGAAGCTTGTTTAACAGAATTAGCTCAATGAATGCAGAAAAATCTTGTCCTCTCCCCTTTAGCAAGACTTGAAACATATTGTTTCCCTTTAATTTACATTTTCTATAACATAATAATCAGTCTTTTGTCATAATCTGTAAGCACCATTCATATTCTAGTAATCATTTTCATTTTTTGTTTCCTTTTTTTTTCCCTAGAATTATAATTGCATCATCTTTTGCCATTGATGAAAGGGTTGAAACGTATCTTTAAAAAAATTTTTTCCAGGCCGGGCGCGGTGGCTCAAGCCTGTAATCCCAGCACTTTGGGAGGCCGAGACGGGCGGATCACGAGGTCAGGAGATCGAGACCATCCTGGCTAATACGGTGAAACCTCGTCTCTACTAAAAAATACAAAAAAACTAGCCGGGCGAGGTGGGGGCGCCTGTAGTCCCAGCTACTCGAGAGGCTGAGGCAGGAGAATGGCGTAAACCCGGGCGGCGGAGCTTGCAGTGAGCTGAGATCCGGCCACTGCACTCCAGCCTGGGTGACAGAGCGAGACTCCATCTCAAAAAAAAAAATTTTTTTTTCCAAAATCTGTTTAACCTGATAGTGCATTATTATGATAATGATTTAAAGTTTATATCTGAATATCCCCAAATGGAGAGATTCATCTAATAATATTTTATGCAATTACCCCAACTTTATCTGACCATAAGGGTCAACCGGTCATCACAGATGGCCATTACAAAGATAGGCAAGACACATGTCATTCTTTTTGGCTGCCCATTTGATGTTTCCCCTTATAATGTTTGCAAAAACTCTCACCTTATGAGTGTTCTTGCAAATGAAGAATCTGAAAATGCCAGAAATTCATGTCCAAAGCTTCCGTGCATAGTTAGCAAGCACATGACCTAGACTCACCAATAAAATGCACTCACCGAAACTTCAAAGGAGGGAATAGTGAAACAAATGAGTAGTGGATTACCTGGAGGTAATGATATTATCCGGGAGCTGAGTTAGTGATGATGATGGTGCAGGCTTCCTTACTAATATGTGGTCATGGCATCAGGATGATTACCTGATACCATTTCTGAGATGTAATATGGAATCTATTTGTTAGAGCTTCCCCATCTTCAGTCTGTTTCAATCTTTCCTGTTGATTTTATGAGCATCAAAATTTTCTTAATAAAATAGGAGCCTTGTCTTTATTTTGAATCCATTTAATAAGCTTTGATTTCTAGGGATATAAAACACCACAAACGAAATGTAAATGTTGCAAACTGCTATCCAATATTACACTTCAAATACATAAACATTGAGCATTTAAGAAGAAAAAGAAACCAAATCCTAAAATTAGACATTAGATATCATGTATAATACATGTATTAGTTTGTTTTCACGCAGCTGATGAAGACATACCTGAGACTGGGTAATTTATAAAGAAAAAAGATGTTTAAGGAACTCACAGCTCCACGTGGCTGGGGAGGCCTCACAGTCAAGGTGGAAGGTACATCTTACATGGCAGCAGACAAGAAGGAATGAGAGTCAAGCAAAAGGCATTTTCCCTTATAAAACCATCAGACCTTGTGAGACTTATTCACTACCACGAGAACAGTATGGAAGAAACTGCCCCCATGATTCAATTATCTCACACCGGGTCCCTCCCACAATACATGGGAATTATGGGAGCTACAATTCAAGATGAGATTTGGGAGGGAACACAACCAAACCATATCAATACTTAAAAGAGGGAACATCATTATCTCAGTGTAAACGAATCTCTAAGAAGCCTAAATCAAAAGTTAACCACGAAGTATCCCACGACACTCTGTTTCTTAACTCAACGGTGTTCAAGGACAATGGTATATGCCTAAGTCAGATTTGACTTTATAACTCCCCCAATTTCTGATTGAATACTCCATTTTTATTTATTTATTTTTTTTAGAACTGGGGTCTTGCTTTGTGGTCCAGGCTGGAGTACAGTGGCATGGCAATCATAGTTCACTGCCACCACAAATTCCTGGGCACAAAGGAACCTCCCACTTCAGTCTCCCAAGTACCTGGGACTACAGGTGTGTGACACTGTCCCTGGCTAGTTTTTTTAAACTTCATATAAATATGAGATCTCACTATCTTTCCCAGGCTGGTCTCAAACTCCTGGGCTCAAGGGATCCTCCCACTTTGGCCTCCCAATGTGCTGAGGTTATAGGCGTGAGCCGCTTCACCAAGCCTTAATACTCTATTTTTAAGAGGCTATCAACATCGGCATTTTTGAAAAATCAAGATAAAACCAAAGTAGGAAAACACTAAAGAGATTTATTTGCTATGGGTCAAAAGTTCTAGATAGTCCATTTAGCATACTGATCATTGACCTTTGTAAAGAAAAATAAATCTACAATGTGATGATGATATCTGGTAAAGGCACAACTAGAAATAAATAATCAGTAATGTACAAATTTAAAAAGTATTATTTCTTTCTTTCAAAAAATATTCCAGCTTATTTGAGGATTAGTCTACTTCCTTCTAGACAATTTTATATAATGTTGAAGCCAAATTTATGCTATATAAAATGTTTTCAACAGATGTTTTCCATCTACTACTCTCAGACTATATCCACCCAAGATGAGACATCTGAATTTAAAATTTAAAAATTAACACTTTAGGTAATTCCAAATTCACAAATATGTAGAATTATGTTAATACAATATTTGAGGAAAATTAGTCTTGAAGGAACTTACTTAAAGCTCATTGCCTGGTACTGCATGTTAGAACAGATCCCGCAGACTGGAAAACCAGGGGTTTCAGTGGTGATCATTGCAAATCAGCAAGAAGTTTCATCTTTTCTAACTGCTTTAGATAATGTTTCTATATTTGCAACAGTGTACTTGAGAGAATTCTAGGAAACACTGTTATCTTGCATGCCCCTGAATAGATACTCATGGAGGTGGAGAGGTATGGACTCTCATCTCATCAACTGAATTGTCAATAAATATCAATGACTATTTTTAGTATAAAAAACAACTTTGAAGCCATAAAAACTTGAAATCTGGGCAAGAAAGGAGTAAAGAAAGAAAGGGGTCATAGGTTTAGAAGGAGAATGAAATAAGGAATCAGTACTTTCCTGGCCACCTCTAGTTCCAAAGTTTCCAATCACAAGAGATAAATATGTATTTAACTCTAGAAAGTTATAAAGAAAAAAAGAACTTATATTTAGAATTTTGGATAAGATGTTTAAACACAAAAGTAAGCCCCTGCTTTATATTGTCTCTGCAAATTAAATGATTTAGAAATACTAAAATTTCCTTATGTAATTCATGTAAATAATTGTTGAGATAATATTACTTGTCCATGGCTCTTGTGAAAAAATAATCAAATATCTTGCTAATTGTTCTCATAAGAGTTAACATCTTTTGCTAAATCCTATTACTCTTGGAAAACAGTTTGAAATACTATTCTCTTAATCTTACCTACTAAGAAACGTACGTATATCACATCCACAGAGATCTTTCATAGGTTGTTTTGGGTAATTATATTTACTAAATATTTATGTTAAGAGTTATCTGTTTGAACTTAGTTGAGACCAGTTCTTAAATGAAACACTTAAATTACAAGGCATGATGTAATTACCTCTCTTTCAATGAGGAAATGCATCTTGCATATTGCTAGGGACTCTCAGAGCCTTGCACCGAAAAGATTCATATATATGTATTGTTGCCAATTGATTTCAAGACTAGCACACTGACAGCTTACAAACTCTTTTACAAATATAACTGTTTTTCTATGGGAAAAATGTGTTCCTCTTTTATAGCTATGATTCAGTAATAAGGGTTATATAGTCTGCCACATCAAGCCTTTTCTGGATCACAAAGGCTCCGGTTATTCCCTTTAAACAAAATGTTTCATAGATGAACACTGCTCTCCTGTGATCAAAGAAAGGAACTGCTTTCATCATAAACCAGATAAGCACTGTCTTTTGATTGTCAGTGTTTCACCTCCTGTTTTCCTGTGGTGATTAGCAGGATTTTCTTCTATATATTATGTCCATTATTGCTCAGAGGAAGTCTTCCTCTTTCTTTTCCAAAGTGAACCTATTACTATACTAATTATTTTACTCCCATAATTATAATTAAAATTCTAGTTCATATTTACCCTTGTTAGAGCCATAGTAGAAGAGTTTGTAAGGATAAAAAGCCTTTCAAGAACTGATCGTATAAATGTTGGCAAATCAAAAGATACTTTATTTGCAAAATTTTCTCATATAAACCAATGTGCTCATATAAAATTAGAGCCTTGAATTCCAGTTTGTTTTGTCCTGTCTTTTATCAAAAAGAAAGAAAGCTTAATGTCATATCTTAAAGAAATAAGCTTCTATGGATATTTGCCATTTTCAATGCCCACTACACTTTGCAAAGCAATAGCATTTATTCTCTAACAGATTTTATTTTTATTAAGAAATAGAGGTTTAGGCTTCCACCAATGGTGTTCTATATTCATAAGAAGAGCTTCCTGAGGTTTCTGTAAAACCACCATAATTTCCACAGACACATTTATCTAACAGTTGATGTCATTTTGGTGAGAGAAGGAGGGTAGCTAGGAAACTTGTTCCCTGTGAGCACTGATCCATAACACACTGCAAACAAGTCTGTCAGCGCAGCCTTCTGTGGGGAGAGTAAGCCCAATTGCTACATAATCAGGCTCTGCCACCTAGATTAATGCCTTACAGAAAAGGCTAAAATGTGTGCCTCTCTTAAAGTGGTAGACACATATCTGTCAAAAAACACAGTGCAGGGTTTCTGAGAAATTCTTCTATTATATCTAAATTGATATAAAGCTAATTACCAGAATATATTTCTATTATATATTAAATTATATATAATATACATACACACACACACAAACATGCACGTATGTATGTGTATTCCTGATGCAGCTGGGCACAATTGCAGCTGGCAGATATTAGAACGACCACCTGCCACACACCTGCTAAAGCTACTGCTGATAGTGCTAACAGCAGTGAAACAAGGGATCGATTTCCCAGAGAGAGTAAGTCAGAGCCTTGGGGAAAAGCAATTCATGGAGGTATTCATGAATTCAATTACTCATTGAAACACTTTGCTACTTGAGATTTTTAGGAAGACCCACGGAATGGATTGTCTAGATTACTGAACAAGAAACTCTGAGGCAGTGAAGCCTCAAGCATTAGCAGTGATGGCAGAGTCAAAGATGAGGATACTAGGAGAAGTGGAGGTGTTGCAATCCATAAAGTATGTCATTTTCTCACAATAGTAATTATTTCTTCAAGTAGTGAAAACAAAACAAATCAAAAGAAAATCTGGATTATTTTTCAGCAAAGAGATATTGATGTAACCAATCCTGGATATGATAGATAACTGTACCTTCTCTACACGTTGGGAATTGAAAATCCATACCCTCATCCCAATATATACATACTCCAAGCTTCCCTGGATTAAAATTTGACATGTATGATAAAAAGTCAATATTAACAATTTAAATGTCAGGCTGAGATGTCTGAATCAGGATGAGAACATGATCAAGATTTAGCCAAAACCATTCTTCCCGAAAACTTGGAACTGAAACTGGTAAGAGATAAAAGAGTGAAATAAACTGAATTACTTGTTTGTTGTGGATTTCCTATGTTAAATTTATATCAAGCAAATATTGTTACCTGCTTAAAACATGGAAGTAGAGAATATTTGGTAAAACAAGAAAGTTACATAAAACAACAGTCTAGTTTTTCATAAGAAGTTTTTAAATCCAATGCTTTATATTAAAGTCAAAGGTGAAATGAAAATACTGTGCATTGGCCAGGCGCGGTGGCTCAAGCCTGTAATCCCAGCACTTTGGGGGGCCGAGACGGGCGGATCACGAGGTCAGGAGATCGAGACCATCCTGGCTAACATGGTGAAACCCCGTCTCTACTAAAAAAATACAAAAAACTAGCCAGGCGAGGTGGCGGGCGCCTGTAGTCCCAGCTACTCGGGAGGCTGAGGCAGGAGAATGGCGTAAACCCGGGAGGCGGAGCTTGCAGTGAGCTGAGATCCGGCCACTGCACTCCAGCCTGGGTGACAGAGAGAGACTACGTCTCAAAAAAAAAAAAAAGAAAGAAAGAAAGAAAGAAAGAAAATACTGTGCATTTTATCTTGTTTGATGTTGGAGCAGGATTCTGGAAACACTCAACTCAAAAATTCAGATAAACAATAAAGAGTAATGGGTTATAATTAACTTAACAGGATAATCACCTGTCTATAACACATTCCCTTGCTTCAAGTGCCCTTGTAAGCAAGTTACTTTGTGATTCTCTGTGTTACAGGAATCTACTTTTATTTTGCAACCTTATTCCAGAAGGGAATAAGACCAAAACAAGTACTTATACAGAGATAGCAGAGTGTGTTTATTCAGAAATGAGGCCCTCTTTCTGTACATCCAAACAGCTCAACAAATATTTGTAGAATGGGACAGACACCAGGGAAAGGACTGAGAACACAGAAGTCAAAAGCCATGCTCTCTGGAAAGGAGTTGCTCAGACAATATACTGGAGAGGCAAATCAGTAAACGAGTGGTCTGACAGTCTCCAATACTCTATCAAAATGAACAAAATGGAATAGAACCACAGAGATGGGAGTAATTAGTTTTGTGAGGAAGGATGCCTAGAATGCCCCCAAAGGTACATTCAAGTTGGTGCATGAGGTACGAGCCAAACCCATAAAACATGAACACTTAGTCCCTTTGTTAAGAAAAAATTGCTTCTCAACATGTACAAAGCAAAAATAAAAAGAAAAGAAGTCATGATTTTTCTAATAATTTCCTTTAGAAAAAGTGTTTTCATTTCACCTTTGACTTTAGTTTCCTTTAGGACACTATTAGAAAAATAATCAGAAGTCCATATAAAACATTCATGCCATACCTTGTCTAATGGTTGCTACAAGGCTAAATTCTAAATCTCTTGATTTTCATTGCTTAACCCTTCTCCATCATGGCAGGAAAAGGAGGTTAGAAAGGCAGGAAGGGGTACAAATCAAAATCCTGAAAACACAATCCCAGACTGCATAATCCTGAATGTTGAAATCCTGAAACATCAAAATCTCAAAAATATAATTCTGGAAATTTTATTTTAATTATTTAGAAGATATTTATTTAATTGTTTAGAAGGGATTTATTTGAGAAGCATATAAAACAGGATAGAACAATTTATAGGCCACTTTATACAATAAATAGGCAATGACATGCATTATTTTGCAAGCATAAACACTCAGGACTACTAACGCCGGTTGCAGAAGTATAATAGTTAAAAGCAGATAAGCCATATTCATAAAGAAATAGGTCAAACGGGAAATGTATAAATTCATATCACCATGGTTAGTAATCGTGTGTGTCCAGCTTTATAACTACTCTCATCTGAAGAGCTGTAATGAAAAACCTGTCTTTCGATGAGATCCACCAAAAACTTCTGTGGGCCACCACTTTATATGCAATCATCCAAATTTCCAAGATCTCAAAAAAAGTATCTTTCACAAATGAAGATGTTAAAAAAAGATATCTCTTGATTTATCGAGGAAGTCTCAATGTTTTTACGTATACACACAATGCTTATAAAGTAAATGTTGTGATAATGCCCTTTCAAGGAGTCAAATTTGCAAAGAAATGCATTAGATGAATTAGAACTCTCAAAAAGTCTCCACACAAGGTATAGGCCAATACTGGAAATGATGCTGACATAAAAAGTATGGCATAGTGAATTGTTAAAAAAAAAAAAAAAAAACTGACAATTTAAAATTATATAAAAAAAAACTTTAAAAAAAAGAGAAAAAACTAAAAAGAAACTAAAAGAAAATTTGACATATGAAAAAATTAGCCAGGTGTGGTGGTGGCACGAATAGATTATGGGCAATTTCATGGAGATAGTCGATACGACCTGACCAACTTACGTGATCATTAACTATATTTCGAAATCTTGCATCATAATAAATCCTTATTTTTATTTTTTTGGACATGGCTCTCCTTGGAAAGCATGTACACATCTATTTATTATGTGGCACTGCTCTTTTTGAAATTCTTCTATGGTTTGAGAAACAGCAACATGAGCACTCCCTATGACATTTTTCCATCTTCTGTGCCTTGCTTCTATGTTGTTTTGGGTATACGGTATATGTACTCATATACAGACCACAGAATGAGTCAAAACACTACCACTGATTGAGCAGCAGCACCCTAAGAAGACATAGTGTCTTCTTATCCTACTATTCACAGAATTATCTTTGAACCAGTGAGCAAGTTCACTGGCTTCTTCAGGAAAATTGAGATTTGATTCATTAAAAGGTCCTGTAATGTCATTAGTTGAAAGGAATACTAATGCAGGGAATGACACATTTTTCTTTCTTTTTTTTTTTTGTTTTTTTTTTTGTTTGTTTGTTTGTTTGTTTGTTTTGTTTGTTTGTTTTGAGATGGAGTCTCGCTCTTTCGCCCAGGCTGGAGTGCAGTGGCGGGATCTCGGCTCACTGCAAACTCCGCCTCCGGGGCTCATGCCGTTCTCCTGTCTCAGCCTCCCGAGTAGCTGGGACTGCAGGCGCCCGCCACCACGCGCGGCTAACTTTTTGTATTTTTAGTAGAGATGGGGTTTCACCGTGTTAGCCAGGATGGTCTTGATCTCCTGACCCTCGTGATCCGCCCGCCTCCGCCTCCCAAAGTGCTGGGATTACAGGTATGAGCCACCGCCCTCGTCCGACACATTTTTCAACGGAAGTTTTTATTGTTACTGTATCTTGTGGCTAACCCACTCATCTGAATTTTCCACCAAAGGCAAATAAAGACAGTAACAAGCTAATAGTCCCAGCTAACATGAGTCAACTAACATGATATAACTATCCTGCATACAACGAATCATTTCTCTAGAATTTGGCCTTCAGGATTTCAACATTCAGAATTTTAATCTTTCAGGATTGTGATTTTTGGGTGTTTTAGATGTTACGGATTTTGGTCGGTAGGGGTCTCAGCATTAGGGATTATGATGTTTGGGATTGTGTCTTTCAAGATTACAATCCTAATCCAGTGGAAAGAACAGATGAGTTCCATTGGTAAGTGGCTCTGGAACCTGATACATGCTACAAAAAAATAGTAAAGCTGTATTTGATGAAAGAAAAATACCATAACCTGTATACCCTGGGTGTGCCAGATTTCACACACATTAGCTCATTTTAATCTATTGACTATGGTAGCCCTGAAAGTCAAGATGTGATTTTTGTGATGTTATTGTTGTTGGTTTTTATCCTCAGGATGAAAGTACACATCATCCGTTAGATTTGTTATTTCAACTTTCACAAAATAAACGTTAAACTCTTTAATTACAGTAATAATCTCGTATCCTTACTTATTTTCTTCAAATGTCTGTTAAAAGGGCATAAATACTTGCTAAGCAAAGCGGGAAAAAAAAAAAGAGAATTCACTAAACATATACTTCCCGATAGTCTTACATCAAACTACTATATGAATAATATTTGTTCACAATTCTGAATATTTATTCATAATTAACATCTTTGCATAAAATATGAATATATATTTCCCAAGTTTTTTGACAAATATTTACCAACACAGGCAAATCATCAGCACTGTCAAGTTAAAAGTATTCCTATTTCTTAAATTTATAAATTAAGGAACAGGAAGGTTTCATAGGCAAAAGAAGTCATACATAAACCTGAGTTGTGCCTAAGGTCAGTATCACCATTTACTTTGTTTGTAATCTACTACTTTTCTGCTGGTTTAATTTCCTTTTTAATTATATTCATACTAAGGCTACCTTGCTCAAATTCAAAGTTTCCTGAAAGAACACTGTAAATAAAGAAACATTAAAATTCCCTTTGACTCTCTTCTTTCTCTGCAGCTGAGGAGATATGCAGGGATAGTTCCTTTCAGACAGCTGCTAAATTTATATTTATGTCCTTCCTGTATTTTGTCTCTTGGCTACCGAAATGCACTGTTCATATGTTTCCACATTCTTTGGGTAGAATCTGATGTAATTCCTGGCAGATGCTTTAAATGGGTTCCAGGCTGTTAGATTCTGGCACTAGGGGCTTTAGAGGAAGTCAAGCAGATCTTTCATAATAAGGGATGGTGAAAGGTGCTTTATACACTTCACAATAGCCATGAAACTATACTGTGGCACATTCTTCTTAGCCTTGCTGTCCCAACAGTTCTCTTATCTGCAACAGAGCCTTCTACTGAACCTTTCTAATCCTGAGAGCATGCTAAAATCCTAGTAACCCAGTAATTACTGGCAGCTTGACAGCAATTCAAGTGGGGCTGCCACCAAGTCACATAACTATGCATCAAAAACAGAATATTTTTGAAAAAATGAGGTACATCTCATTTAGGAATTTTTTATTGTTTTACATGTTCAATGTATTTTGATTATTGTGTGTTATCCAATATTTTTTGCCTCACTTTAATTTTTATTTGATGTGAATTGGATAATTTTCTTTTTGTCCCTTTTCTTTTCTAGCCAGTGAAATGTATTGTTCTCCAGAGAGTCCCTTCATGAAAATTATATTGGAAGTATAAAATATAAAGTAATTACAGTTTTTATGGATTTAGGAAACTTGCACAATTGAACATTATTATTTAACCTTCAGAAATAATTTACAAGTTGATATCTGTTACAGACTATAGAGCTATAAATAAACATTATATATACTACCAAAATTCTACTGCTATCACCTACCATGCAAAAAAGAAAAAACAGGAGGTTGTATTGTTTTTGAAGATTCTTAGAATATTTTCAGATAGTGGATCTTAAGCATGATTTTTAATAAAGTTTCTGGTGAGACAAACTGTTTAAGATCTCATTTTCATAAGAGTGACCTTGTTCAATTAACTAGAAACTAAGTGTTAAGTGAATGAGAACAATATATTATGGTCCCGTGTTTCCTCCTGAAGGATCAGTTTATATTCTATTATAAAGCTGCTCATTTTATACGTTTCTAAACTTTATTTTAAATTGTCAACTACCTTTATCAAAGAAAGAGAGGATAGAATAAGCCAACTAAATAAAAAGTTAGACAAATCCAGATTTAAGTCTAGGCCCCTAGAGAAAATTGGAATGTCTGATTTTCTCAATCAGTGACATTCATTAGTAAGTTGTGACCATTTGGTCAGAACTCCAAAGCTTCAGTCTTCTCTTTAATGTGATATTATGTTAATATTTCAAAAATCAGAACAACTATATAGAAACTTGACCAGACTCATGAGATTCTAATAAACATGTCAAGCAATCCTGAGCACAAGCCAGACATCAAGTTAATACAAGGTGAGATCCTTCATATTTTTAACAGTTTTATTAATATATATTTTGCATGTCATAACATTCACCCATTTCAATTTACAAATCAATGATTTTTAGTAACTTTATTCAGTGGTTCAGCCATCACCATAAATTAATTTTAGAATGTTTTCAACACCTAAATAAAATCCCTCATGCCCATTTACAGTTAATTCCCATTCTCCTTCTAGCCTCAAGAAACTACTAATTTACTTTCCGATAGTATAAATTTGCCTTTTTTAGACACTGCATATAAACACATTCATATAATATATGATCTCATATATGGATTATTTCATTTAACATAACATTTTGAGGTTCATTTATGACATAGTATGTACCAGTAATTATTTCTTTTTCATTGCTGAATTATATGCAATTGTATGAAGACCACATTTTGCCTGTCCATTTAGCAACTGATCAACATTAAAATTAATTCCAGTTTTCTACTATTACGAATAATGTTGCCATGAACACTTAGGAGCAGTCTTTGTGTGAATGTGTGTTTTCATTTTCATTGAGTAGATACTCTCTAAAGTGGTTCTCACTTTATTTTTACATTCTCACAAGAAATATACGGTAATTCCTGTTGCTCCACATCCTTGCCAATATATTTTATTGACTGTTATTAATTATTGACATTCTCTTGGGCATGAGTCATTTTTATTTGCCTTTTCCTCTTAATGATGCTGAGCATCTTCCCACTTGATTGTTAATCATTCATATATCTTTTTTGGTGAAATATCTGGTCATATCATACAAGCCCTTTATCAAATTGGGTTTTGTAAATGTTTCTTCCTCATAAACTGTTTCTCTTTCCATTTTTAATGGTGTCTTTTGAAGGAAAAAATTATAACTTCAGTGAGGTCTAATTTATCTTTTTCTTCTATGGGCTTTGCTTTCATTGTAGTATTCAAAACGAGTTTACTTATCCCAGTATCTCAAAGATTTTCTCTTATGATTTCTTATAAAAATTTCATTGTTTTAACTCTTTCACTTAAGTATATGATCAATTTTTGAGTTAATTGTTGTGTATGGTATGAGATAAAGTATAAATTCATCATTTTCCATGTAGATATCCAATAATTACTCTACCATTTGTTGAACAGACTATCATTTTCTCACTGAATTTATTTGGCACCTTTGTTAAAAATTAATTGGCTATAATAATAAGTACTTATTTTTGTGCTCTAAGTGCTATTCCATTGATCTGCATGTCCAACCTATGTTAGTATCACATTGTTTTTATAACTCTAGGTTACTGGTAAGTTTTTAAATTAGAGGTGAATGTCTTTACACATCATTCTTCTTTTTCAAAGTCTTTTGACTATTCTAGGTGTTTTTGCATTTCCACATAAAATTGAGGGCTATATATCTTTTTTAAAAGCTTGATGTAATTTCAATAGTGATAGTGTTGAATTTGTAGATCTACTTGAGAACTGTCATCTTAATATTAAATCTTCTACACATGAACATGGAATATCTCCCCATTTATTTAGACCTTTAATTTCTGTCAACAACACTTTGTGATTTTTTTTTTTTTTTTTTTTTTTTTGAGATGGAGTCTCGCTCTGTCGCCCAGGCTGGAGTGCAGTGGCCGGATCTCAGCTCACTGCAAGCTCTGCCTCCCGGGTTTACGCCATTCTCCCACCTCAGCCTCCCGAGTAGCTGGGACTACAGGCATCCGCCACCTTGCCCGGCTAGTTTTTTGCATTTTTAGTAGAGACAGGGTTTCACCGTGTTAGCCAGGATGGTCTCGATCTCCTGACCTCGTGATCCGCCCGTCTCGGCCTCCCAAAGTGCTGGGATTACAGGCTTGAGCCACCGCGCCCGGCCATTGTGATTGTTCTTAACGCTTTGCAGTTCCTTTGTTAAATTCATTCTCTTCATAGATTTTTTGTTGTTGTTGGAATTTATTTTTGTTTTAATTTTAGTAAATGGCTAAATAATACACAACCATAGGACTCTTATAATAGAGCAGGCAGGGAGTAAAAAAGGTATGAAAAGATAAGGAACTGGAGCTAATGGGAACACTGGACATGACAGGTAGTAGTGGTGGTCCTGGGGAAGGATCAATTATAAGCACAGATGAAGTACAAATAGACTATGATTATTTTTAGTCTAGGTACAGTATATATTAGTGATTAAGAATAAAATGCTGGAACCAGACTTCTGGGGATCAAACTTTAATTTTAACCAATACTAGATTTTGGCCTGGGGTAATTTATTTAACAACTCTATGTCTCAATGTCTTCATCTGTAAAATCTCTAATATAATATTATTGGTGTATACCTCTAACTTTATAGACTTGTGAGAATTAAACTAATTAATAGCTATTTATAAAAGTTATAAAACAAGGCCTGGAATACAGTGAACATTCAAGAAGGAGTTAAATATAAGCATTCTATGAAGTTCCAATTAGAAACACAATGGAATGGGACTTTAGAAATTAGGAACAGAGAGAAATTAGCTTCTAGAAATGTAGGGCACATTTGCCAGAGGATAACTGATTACCAACAAGTCTGGGGAACACAGGACAATATCCAATCAGTTACACGTATTTTCAGCTCCTCATGTTTTTAAATGGATGGACTAATCTGATAGAATCCTCCTGTCTTCTATTTCTGTCCTACTGAATTATTCTTCCCCAAGGGAAAATGAAGGTCTTATTGATTGATTATTGACAGAGGGGTGGGGAAGATGCAAATATTAAAGAAAAAAAAAGAAGGTTCATGGAACACAGATACTTGTCCCAAGATTCAGAACATATATTCCAAAGTTTTGGGGGTTTCCAAACACAATGCAACCCAAAGTACATGTAAATCCCACTGCTTAATGAGGTATAAAAATTTCTTGCCCTTCTAGTTAACCTGAATTTAATTCCAGGGGAAGAGAAAGGCAGCAATCAAATATTAATAACTAGAACCATGGCATAAACAGCTGACTTAAAGTATAATATTATTAGTTATCAAAATTCAGGCATATTATTAATTATGGCTCTTATTTAAAATGCAATTGCCTTGGATTACCTAAGAAAGTTCTGATTTCTTAGATCCATGGAGAGCTTGGAAATGTGTATTTTAGGAAACACTGATTCAAGTGGTCCACATTTGATAATCATTTGACAAACATGAACTTCCAGCAGTTTGATGTGGCAAAAATATTTGCCTCTGCTCTTTCTGCTAAATGATAAAAGAGTCCAACTTGTGGCAGCTTCTAGAGAACAAGTTCATATGCATGAAATACTCAGTTTCCCAGAGATACATGGTGAAATTGGGAAGGTCTCAATATTTTCTTCTGAAAATTTATTTTCTTATCGGTAAAAAAACAATATATTGTGTAGGCCCACTATCTACAGACAATAATATCTACTGGAATAATTTAATCTCTTTGGCAACTACTGGCTTGTTAGCTCCAACTTCTCAATCTGGGGTTGGGGGGAAGTACCAAAACATGTCTATCTATAATCAAGAAAATACCTGAAAATTCTAATTGCCCGATGAATTGTGTAACTTCCTGTATAAGCTCCTCAGATGACAAAATGCTGCATAAATTCAATGTATTATAATGATGAGTTCATCTTACAGGAAAATACCTAGCTTAAAATCAAAAGATAAATTAACCTTTGCATGATAACCAAAATCAATAAAAATAAAATAATTTGTCTTCTACATTTTAAATATGACTCATATTTTTGACCTTTCCATTCTAACTATATTATCTTTAGCTCATCTGAGCATTTGTTATACAAAAATAACTTATTCCCAGAAATTTTTGAGAGTCTAATATATCATTAAGTATCATGCATGCCTATCACTGTATATACAGAAGACACATCTGTGCAGTTAGACAGGGACCAAATGAGTAGTGGTGAATTAAATGAGCCTTTGTCCAAGTCTTCAAGCACTTCAATTCTTTGTAGCTCATTTAGCGTTGTTACTAGACTCTAAACAGATTCTATCAAATACATATAATACTTTATTGACTATATATATTTATATGTCTGTCTTTACCATACCATAAAATTCTTGAGGACAGGACTTCTACATTATTTTTTGTTTTGTTTTTTGTTTTGTTTTATCTCCAGGACCTAGAAGTATAGAATTGTAGTCACGCTCTCGATCTTTAGACTTGGGAAGCCCTGATTTCAAATTCTGATTCTGTCACTTATTAGTTGTGAAATAAGACATATTGTTTAACATTTCCGAGCCTCTATTTTCTCAACTTTAAAAGGAGGCACTAACATTGTCCTCATATAGGTGAATGAAATTTTAAATGAGATGCTGTCTGTGAAACTGTACCTTGCACATGATAAGTCTGCATCAATATGATAGCCGTTGCGATAGCAGCTGTACCAGCATGTATTTGACACAGTATATGTCCACAATAAAAAGTTGCTAAATAAATTGGATAATAAGCATGATTTTTATATTTGGTTTATGTTGGCATTATGATCAATATTAGTATTTTGTTTGGTTTAAATATACTGACATAAATACAGTCTCTTACACATTTTATGGTCTCTGTGCCTTGAAAATGAACTACAATAAAATAGAAAGCTAGTTAGTTTTTGCGTCCTTTGTAGGGACATGGATGCAGCTGGAAACCATCATTCTTAGCAAACTACACAAGAGCAGAAAACCAAACATCGCATGTTCTCACTCATAGGTGGGAACTGAACAATGAGATCACTTGGACTCTGGAAGGGGAACATCACACACCGGGGCCTATCATGGGGAGGGGGGAGGGGGGAGGGATTGCATTGGGAGTTATACCTGATATAAATGAAGAATTGATGGGTGCTGACGAGTTGATGGGTGCAGCACACCAACATGGCACAAGTATACATATGTAACAAACCTGCACGCTATGTACATGTACCCTAGAACTTAAAGTATAATAAAAAAAAAAAAAAAAAAGAAAGAAAGCTAGTTAGTTAAGATCCTAACACCCTGAACTCGTAATGGGTCCCCTATTGCTGTCAGCTGGAGATACAGGAAGTAAAATAAATGTTACTCCCATATCCCTTGACTCCAAGCCCCATTGTCATCTCCTGGTGAATTTGCCCAAATAACTCCTGAACATGAGGAATTCTTCTGCATAGATTTGGCACATTAAAGTGGCCTACATCATTAGTCTGTCCCCTAAACCCTACCTGGACTATTGAGGGAGGGAGACCTAAAACTTTATTTTGCATAGAGTTCTAAGACAGAAAAGCAATTCAAAGAGGAAATGTGAATTAAAAAAAGAATATTCCAAAAAGGTCAGATGATACAGTAGCAGAGTCATTAATTGCTTTCTTCCCTAAACTAGAAACCCTACATCTGAGCACTGTGCATAATATCTTAGTTTTTTTTTTTTTTTTTTTTAAGTGCTGTTCCTCCTTGGGGTTGAAATATCAGGAAAGCTGCCTTGAACTCTCTCTAGATGATAGAGCACCAGAAGAAGACACAGAAATTCACATTTCTAATGGACAAATTTTATTAAAATTGACAGATGTTTACAAAACATTCAGAAAAACATGTATTTTAAAATAATATGAAAAATATGTTTTGAAATAATATGAAATAACAGAAAGATACAAGAAAGGAATTCCAAATTTTTTTTAAGAAAAAAATAAACAGAAAAGAATTTTATCAGCTGGGCGCAGTGGCTCACGCCTGTAATCCCAATATTTGGGAGGCCGAGGTGGGCAGATCACGAGGTCAGGAGATCGAGACCATCCTCGCTAACGTGGTGAAACGCCATCTTGAAATGGCCGGGCGTGGTGACCGGCGCCTGTAGTCCCAGCTATTCGGGAGGCTGAGGCAGGGGAATGGCGTGAACCCGGGAGGTGGAGCTTGCAATGAGCTGAGATCGCGCCACTGCACTCCAACCTGGGCAACAGAGCCAGACTCCGTCTCAAAAGCAAACAAAAAAAAAAAAAAAAAAAAGAATTTTATCTACAATTCATCTATGATTTCATCTGCATGAATGGAGCTAAACTAAAGTCAGATCTATGGCACACATGCAATTAGAGCTTGAAACAAATAACCATGGATAGAGAGGAAGAAAGAAGAGATTTCAAAGCATTTTACTTTACTTCTCTGTCAAAATTCAAGGCCAGCATCTAAGAAAGTAAAACAGTCACTTTTTTACTACAGCAAAGGAGAAGGGCATTTTCTAATATTGCCAGGACCCAGATAAAGCATCCCACATACACATACACATATACATATACACATATTTATACATATACATATAGAAAGTCTCTCTCTCCATATATACACACACACACACACACACACATTGAGAGAGTCTCACCTTGTCATCCAGGCTGGAGTGCAGTGGCAAATTTTCAGCTCACAATCTCCACCCCCCAGGTTGAAGTGGTTCTTGTGCCTCAACTAGGATTACAGGTGTGTGCCACCACACTGGCTAATTTTTGTATTTTTAGTAGAACCAGGTTTCACCATATTGGCCAGGCTAGTTTCAAACTCCTGACCTCAAGTGATCTGCCCATCTTAGACTCCCAAAGTGTTGGGATTACAGCCTTGAGCCACCATGCCAGACCATTTTCCTGATTTATTTATAAGAAATCCCCCTACCAAAAAACAAAAAAAAAAAAAGAACACTTAAGAAGAGATAATCAAAAATGGCTATATCTTTGGGAAAAGAGGTCAATCAAAAGAAGCAATTGTTTTAAATTCTTATATGTTATGCAACACTATAAATATTGTCAAAAAGATACGTGATTTTACACTTGGAAGAGCAATCATTTCCAAAATTCTCTTCAACTCACTAACACACCTTTAAATTCACATTACCATATTATACCTAGGAAATAATGCTGTCATAGGCTAGTTTTTCATGAAATTTTAGTCATTAAACAGGGCATATTTTGAATATTAGCAAATCTGGAGTAATACAGACTTTCCCAATGAAACAAAGGCATACGATAAAATGAAAACCAAATTGTTTTCATTTTGATGTATTAACTATGTTTCTTCAATATGGATAGTCTGTGTTTCTAATATAACAGAATGGATAAGACCTACATTTTCTCTTCTAAAGCAGCACAGTAAAATATTCTAGGTCTCTGTGAAATTTTAAATATAAAAGAAATTCTTTTATACATGATACATAAAGGTTTTAGTAACCTATAAAATATCAAATGCATATTAATGCAACAATTTAAAGAGAGCTATACTTCTTGAACAAATTTATGATTTAACAAGAATCACCACAATCACCTCCAGAAAGAGAAAAGTATCCTTTCATTTTGTGCACCTACAGAAAAATCATTGGGATTTTTTTTATGATGGTTAAGATAATATATTTCTTAGAAAAATCTTCTTTTTATGAGGTTTAAAACATACCTAGATGATTTCAACATTTTTTTGTTAGTTAAAATAAAGTGAATATTGGCTGTAAGCCAGAAAAGTAATTCCATTTTTTAAAGGGTTTTAGCTTAAAAGTCTTTTGAGGAGAAAATGATTTTCACTTGCTTCATACAACAGCAGCAGCAAACTTTTTGGCAAGAGGTTTGGGGCTTCACATTATCATAGCATTACAGACATGGAACTATTCACAGACTCATTTATCTTAACACTGGTTTGGTACTATTTTCTCTGGAAATAATGTTTTAAAGATGCAGAAAACTTTTTTTATTTGACTCAGTAGTAGTAGGTAAATAAATTTATTACAGAATCAAAATTGATGAACTATAAAACAATGAACAGAATTACCTTCAAGAAGAAAAAGGGGGAAGGTTTATCAATTGCCTTATCAAAATTTTCCAGCATCTGAAATTTCTTGTTCTCATTTTCTGAGGTTAACATTAAGCATGCATTTGTACTTTATTAGGCCATAAGATATTTTTCAGGTGGCAATGAAAATACTCAGCAAGTGAGGGCTAAAAGAATTTCTAAACATTAATTTTGGAGCTTCAACATGGAAACTGGTAGAAAGATAAGGCATAATTTTATTCATTAACAGAAGTTAAAATTAATATAAATTAATCAGAGTATAAAATGTATTCCCTTTATGGAGTCGATTAGGATAGATGTCAATGACTTCCAACTCAAAAAGCATTTCAGAAAAGAGAAAAATTTAGGCACAAGTTGGAATCAATTATTTCATTGCAGTCTATTTACCTGCTCTGTAGGATGATGGTGATTACTGCCAAGAAAAATTTACCTGCTAGAGTACATCATTAACACTTGAATTTTAACATATGTTAATAGTAAAATGTCACTGCATAAATGAAGCTTATGTATTATCTCCCGTTAGAATTTAGAATATCTTCTCTCTTGGTTTCCATAACTACTCACATATAATTTTAGATTAAACTTTGAACTCCAAGGCATTAGAAGGTTATGGAATGAAAAATAGAGAAACTAGAGAGCAAATATATTACCATAAGCTTCATACTAAAATAGGAAGTGCTTTTGCATCCCTGGGGGCCACAATCCTAACTATATATCACAAACTTTAAGAGAACATTTTAAAATACTGATGTCTGGAGTCAACCACAGACCAATTGAAGACAAATCTCAGCCTCAGGTATAAGGCCAAGATTTTAATTTTAATTATTTAACTTTCATTACTTAAGATAACACAGCAGTTCATAAGTGACTCTTGAAATCTCTTTATTATCATATTGGTTAAGATAGTGTATTAGTACCTTCTCACATTGCTAAAAAAGACATGCCCAAGATTGGGTAATTTATAGAGGAAGGAGGTTTAATTCATCACTGTTCAGCATGACTGGAAGGCCTCAGGAAACTTGAAATCATGGTGGAAGGGGAAGAAAACACACTTATTCACATGGTGGTAGCAAGAAGAAATACTGAGCAAAAGGGGAAAAGCCCCTTGTACAACCATCAGATATCGTGAGAACTCACTCACTATCACAAGAACAGCATGGAGGTAACCACCCCCATGATTCAATTACCTCCCACCAGGTCCCTCCCAGGATAACTGGGAATTATGTGAACCACAATTCAAGATGAGATTTGAGTGGGGACACAGCCAAACCATATTAGCTAGAGAACTCTGGTATAAAAAACTACCTGGGTTTGAATCTTAGATCAGCCTCACTATGCATATGAACTTAGCAAGTTTCCTAACGTTGCTCAGTTTTCTCATCTGTAAAATAGTTATAATAATAGTACCTGCTTCACAGGGTAGTTTCAAGCAAATAAATGGAAGCAACTTGGGATAAAACAAGATATATAGCATGGGCTCAATGAATAATAGCTATTGGAATTTTTATAATTATTGTTATCAAAATGGATATTTTCAATTGTTTAGCACCACGTTGAACACAATATTACTTCTTGTAATTATTAGACACAGAGATATGCCCAAATAAACAAAATTAAACATCTATCACAAAAGGAAAACAGTTTGGTTTAAACTATTTCAGTGATTGGCTCTACTACTTTCAGATAGTTAATCATTACCAGTGATTCATGAACCATTAGCTGTGGGAATTTACACTCTGCATTTTAAAAATGAGAAAAATAAGCACAATCTTTAAAGTATTTTCTGCTTTTAATGCTATGAGTGTATTTTAGAACATAATAAATGCTTAAAAAATTGTGATACTAGGTTTCATAAAAAGCAACATTAATACAATTTCTAAAACTATCCTCAACCAAACTTTTCAAACATCTAACATTGACAAATATATAGAGGAAAAAGAACACTTGCATATTGTTTGTGGGAATATAAATTAGTACATCCATCATAGCATACAGTATAGAGATTCCTCAAAAAACTAAAAGTAGAACTACCATATGTTCAGCAATCTTATTCCTGGGTATATATTCAAAGGAAATGAAATCAGCCACTTGTAGAGATTGTTAAATTCCCATGTTCATTGTAGCATTATCTACAATCACGGAATCAACCTGTGTGTCCATCAGCAGATGAATGGATAAAGGCAATAGGGCATATATACACAACAGAATACTATTCAGCCATAACAAGAAGAAAATCCTGTCATTTCTGACAACACAGATGAATCTGAAAGACATTATGTTAAGTGAAATAGGCCAGGCACAGAAAGACAAATACCACATGATCTCATTTACATGTGGAATCTAAAAAATTTAAACTCATAGAAGTAGAGAGTAGCATGGGTTGGATGGGATGTTGGGGAGATATTGGTTAAATGATACAAAATTTCAGTTAGATAAATAGGACGAATAAATTCAAGAGACCTATTGTACAACACAGTGACTACTGTTAATAATAATATATTGTGTTATTGAAAAGTGCTAATGGAGTGGATTTTAAGTGTTCTCACAACAAAAATGGTGACTATGTGAGGTAATACATATATTATCTTGAATTGGCCATTCCATAATGTATATGTATATTTCAAAACAACATGTTGTATATAATAAATATCTATAATTTTATTTATCAATTAAAAATTAAATGTATAATAACATATAGCCAACACATTGCAGACATGATTCTTAAGAATTAAAAGTGTTTGCGGCAAAATATGAGAGTTCTATTCTCTAATTCCCCTGCCTTTGCCCATGATGAAAATCATACAGCCATGTTAAGGAAGCAGTCTGAGCCACAGTAGTTGAAAGTCTTTTCTGGCAAATGGGAAAACTTTAAAAACACATATACCAGTTTATTTATGGTCACAAACAAAATGGTAGTCAGTAGCATAATTCATTCACCAAAAAAAAGGCGTCAAAAGAGTTTTTCAGTATTATGTGATTTTTTTATTTTATTTTAATTTTTTTTTTTTTGAGACGGAGTCTTGCTCTTGTCGCCCAGGCTGGACTGCAGTGGCACAATCTGGGCCCACTGCAACCTCCACCTCCCGGGTTCAGGCAATTCTCCTGCCTCAGCCTCCTGAGTAGCTAGGATTACAGGCGCCCACCACCACACTGGGCTAATGTTTGTAGTTTTGGTAGAGACGAGGTTTCACCATGTTGGCCAGACCGGTCAAGAACTGCTGACCTCAAGTGATCCACCACCTTGATTTCCCAAAGTTCTTGGATTATAGGCGTGAGCCACTTAGCCTGGCCTCAGTATTAAGTTTCTGTTCATTTTTTTTTTTTTAATTCTGTAGTATTACATAAAGCTTCAACACAAATATTATATTTTAGTCATATAAAAATATTGCCTATTTTAAAATTGTAGCAAATAATTATAACAAATAGAAACAAGTAAGCATGGAAATAGATGAAACTTTTTTTCCTTTTTTTAAATTTTATTTTCAGTTTAGGAGTACATGTGCAGGTTTGTTTTACAGGTAAAATTCTGTCATGGGGGATTGTGGTACAGATTATTTCATCACCCAAGTAATAAGCCTACTACCCATTAGTTAGTTTTCCTGATCCTCTTCCACCCTTCACCCTCCAATAGGCCCCAGGATGTGTTGTTCCCTTGTATGTGTCCAGGTGTTCTCATAATTTAGTTTCTACTTGTAAGTGAGAACATGCAGTATTGGTTTTCTCTTTCTATGTTAGTTTGCTGAGGATAATAGACTCTAGCTCCATCCATGTTCCTGCAAAGGACATGACCTCATTATTTATGGATGCATAGTATTCCATGGAGTATATGTATCACATTTTCTTTACCCACTCTATCACTGACAGGTATTTAGGTTGATTCTATGTCTTTACTATTGTGAATAGTGCTGCAATGAACACACATGTTCATGTGTCTTTATGATAGAATGATTTGTACTCCTTTGGTTATATAGCCAGTAGTGGGATTGCTGGGTCAAATGGTAGTTCTGTTTTTAGGTCTTTGAGGAATTGCCACACTATCTTCCACAATGGTTAAGCTAATTTAAACTCCCAACAGAGGTGCTTAAGTGTTACTTTTTCTCTGAAGTCTACTCAGCATATGTTATTTTTTTACTTTTAATAATAGCCATTCTGACTGGTGTGAGATGGTAGTATCTCATTGTGGTTTTGATTTCCATTTCTCTAATGATCAGCGATGTTGATATTTTTTTCATATGATTGTTGGCCCATGTCTGTCTTCTTTTGACAAGTGTCTTTTCCTGTCCTTTGCTCACTTTTTAATGGGGTTATTTGTTGTTGTTTTTATTCTTGTAAATTTGTTTAAGTTTCTTATAGATGCTGGATATTAGACCTTTGTCAGATGGACATACGCAAAATTTTTCTCCCATTCTGTAGGTTGTCTGTTCACTCTGTTGATAGTTTCCTTTGCTGTGCAGAAGCTCTTGAGCTTAATTAGATCGCATTTGTCAATTTTTTGCTTTTGTTGCAATTGCTTTAGCATCTTTATCATGAACTCTTTGCCCATTCCTATATGCAAGATGGTATTGCCTAGGTTGTCTTCCAGGGTTTTTTATACTTTAGGTTTTACTTTTAAGTCTTGAATCCATCTTGAGTTAATTTCTTGTATATGGTGTAAGGAAGGGGTTCAGTTTCAATCTTTTGTATATGGCTAACAAGTTATCCCAGCACCATTTATTGATTAGGGAGTCCTTTCTCCACTGCTTGTTTTTGTCAGGTTTTTTGAAGTTTAGATAGTTATAGGTGTGCAGCCATAATTCTGAGTTCTCTATTCTGTTCCATTGATCTATGTATCTGTTTTAGTACCAGTACCATGCGGTTTTGGTTACTATACCTATAGTATGATGCCTCTAGCTTTGTTCTTTCTGCTTAGGATTGTCTTGGCTATTCAGACTCCTTTTTGGTTCCATATGAATTTTAGAATAGTTTTTTTCTAGTTCTGTGGATAATGTCAATGGTACTTTAATAGGAATAGCATGGAATCTATAAATTGCTTTGAGCAATATGGCCATTTTCACAATATTGATTCTTCCCATTCATGAGCATGGAATGTTTTTCCATTTGTTTGGATCATCTCTGGCTTCTCTGAGCAATGTTTTGTAGTTCTCCTTTTAGAGATCTTTCACTAAGGGATAGAGTTTTTTTCTTTTCCTATGAAGAAATATTTATATTTTAAAACAGACTGAACACAGAGATGGACCAACATTTTCGAAAGCACAGTTAGTCCAAGATATTGAGAGAGAAAAAAATTGTCTTATGTTAAAAATAGATGGTTCCTTTCCACACTACCTGTGGAAGGGTTCCTACAGTGTCCTTCTGGATTCCCATTGTAACAAAGGGGAACTCATGATGTCTGGAGCCCTTAAGGTCCTGCAAATGAAAGAGGAGGATGTTCTCAAATTCCTTGCAGTAGCAACCCACTCAGGTGGCACCAACCTTGACTTACAAATTGAACAGTATATCTACAAAATGAAAAGTGATTGCATCTATGACACAAATGTCAAGAGGAACTGATATAAGCTTCTGCTGGCAGCTTGTGCCATTGTTGCCATTGAAAGCTCTGGTGATGTCAGTGTTTTACCCTCCAGGAATCCTGGCCAGCAAGCTCTGATGATGTTTGTCGCTTCCAGTGGAGCCACTCCTATTGCTGGCTGCTTCACTCTTGAAATCTTCACTACCGAGATCCAAGAAGCCACATCTGCTGGTGATTACTGATCCCAGGACTGAGCACCAGCCTGTTAGAGTCATCTTATGTTAGTCTGCCTACCATTGCTCTGTGTAACACAGACTCTGTAATACATGCATATTGACTTATCATACAACAAATAGGGAGTTCACTCAGTGGGTCTGATATTGGGAATGCTAACCTGGGAAGTTCTGTGCATGGGTGGCACCATCTCCAGGAGCTGGCCACTGCTTAAAAAAAAAAATGCTGTGACCAAGGAGAAATTTCAGGGTGAATGAACTGCTCCAGCTCCTGGGTTCACTTCAACTCAGTCTGCTTTGAAGACATTCAGGTGACCACTGTACTTATTCAACAGGTCCTTACTGAAGACTAAGCACTCAGCCTGCCACTGCAGTGGGTCTGCAGCTCCCACTGCTCAGGACACTGAACAAATAGGAGCAACCACTGAGTGGTCTTAAGCTGTTCTTCCACAGGCTCTTAAACAAGATGGAAACAAAGATGATCGAAAATAAACATCAGTTTCTTAAAAAGAAAAAAAGTTATTTATATCCTATGAAGATTTTAAGCATATACACTGTAGAAAACTGCTAATAATCTGTTCTGAATAATGTCTGACACAATTTTATACACACACACACACACGCACACACACATACAGAGAGACAGACTTGATGACATTTAAAAAATACTTTCTATTATTTCCCAAGGTAGCTTTGAAATTTTTTGTTCAAACTGGAGAAATTAATTTATCTGATCCTTGCAAATATTTCACAAACTGGTAACACAAAAAAAGGGAAGAATAGACGAACTAATTTCCCAGTAAGGATGTAACAGTGAAATATCCCTGATTGGTTATCCAGAAAAACCCAGCAGTTTTTTCTGCAGGGTAGTTGAGAGATAGAACATAGTAAGACCCTATTGTTTCCATAGGAATAATAAGTTGTGCCAAAACAAGAAACCAATCAACGGCAGTAATTCAGCAAACTGAAGTCATTTCAGTTCAGCCAATCTTACTGAAAAACAATTGTAGTCTTGAAAATGGGAAGGACTAAGTGGTTATCCAGAGAGAAACTCAGCAGGGATAACATTTTTCAAAGTTCACAGCCTGAGACTTCAAATATGCAATGTATTTAAGGAAAGTGATTCAAAAAAAAAAAAAATCCTAATGTTCTGAGCATAAATTTACTACCAAAGTAGAAATGCAGTTAAGAGTGCTTAGCAGCTCTATGATGTTTCAGTTTCAGGAAGAAGCATTTAAACACCAAAGATTTGGATGATCACGATTTCATCTCCTTCACTAACTCATACTTTGACTACTCTGTGAAGAGAAGAGAGGGTCAGTATTATCATTATTATTATTATTATTATTATTATTATTTTTGAGATGGAGTCTCACTCTGTTGCCCAGGCTGGAGTGCAGTGGAGCAATCTCGGCTCACTGCAACCTCCACCTCCCAGGTTCAAGTGACTCTCCTGACTCAGCCTCCCAAGTGGCTGGGATTACAGGCTCAAGCCACCACACCAGATAATTTTTGTATTTTTAGTAGAGACAGGGTTTCACCATGTTGTCCAAGCTGGTCTCGAACCCCTGATCTCAGATGATCTGCCCATCTTGGCCTCCCAAAGTGCTGGGATTACAGGCGTGAGCCACTATGCCAGGCTGGTCAGTATTATTTATGTGGAAACAACGTAGAATAAACAATCCACAGTTGTTCACTAAGATTCTGCAGGAGGCAGTGTTCATCCAAGGGCACCTGGAGCACCATGTATGTCTATTTCCAGCAGACAAACAGGACCTTTCTTCCATATCTAAGCCTTGGTTTCTACCACAAATCAATATCAGCTCCAAAAACAGTATAAAATAGAGATGGTGCAATTATACTACAGGTGTAGACTTTCTAATTCTGGCTCTGTCCATGTTGGATTACATCCCCAAAATCATGTTAGTTGACCTCTTAAACATTGTTGAAAAGCAGTAATTCACCTCAATATCTAAAAATAGCATAAACATTAATAGTTCAAATGGTATTGATTAATTTCTGGTCAATATCAGATATTGAGTATAGAAGACAATTGAAGCAGGGCCACATTATTTAAAGATCTTTCAGAAGCATTGGCACACAGCTAGGACTCCATCCATGTCACATGATAAACTCCATCAAATTGACTTAAGAAGAAAAACAGAAAATGTATTGTTTAACTAACTAACTAACTACATGAATAAAACTAGCTTCAGGTGCAGTTCGATTCAAAGGTTCAAAAGACAGCATCAGGACCCTGTTTTATTTCTCTCCACTGAATACTGCTCTGCCCTAAAAGCTGGTTTTATTCGCATATGGGTTTTTCCCTCAAGGTTCAAGATCTGTGCAACAGTTAGAGACCAGCAGTGCCAGGTGCAAAGTCAAAGGTTGGGAGAAAGGAGAGAGAAGGGACCTTAAGTAGAGAGAGCTTCTGTCTTCTAGCAGTTAAACAAAAATCCTGTATGTGCCTCTTTTTGTCCTGAATAGGGTCACAAAGTGACCAGAAGTATGAGGATGCTAATGGGCTTATGTTTTTGGAACTAGGCACAGGATCAACTTCACCCAAACCATGAGGATAGAGAGCAGGAGAAAAAAAAAAAAATGTTTCTCATTGTGAATTGACTATGTGTTATCTGACAAAGGAGCAATGAATGCTGAGGAGGTCAGCACCAGGTATCCAAGATGTATCTTACAGACTGTTTGTTTTAGGGAAAAGGCTATTTTCCTGGAAGGCTGACTACTGGCCTATCATCTCCAGCTGGGAGCCTGGATAAATTCATAACTTTACCTCAGTGTCACAAAAGGATAGAAAAGTCTATTGTCTAGTGGAAAGTTTTTCTCTGTAGAATATACTAAAAATGTGGAATTTTTTCCTAATGAAGACTTTTTTTCTATCTACTTCCTTCTCAGATTTCTTTTTTAAAATATTCTTTCAAAGACCTCAAGGAGTTCAATATACAGAATATCTTTATTTATTTAAAAAAAAAAAAAAAAAAAAAAAACAGCAAATGTAGCCAAACCATATAAAATTTAAGGTTGACATAGCAAAGTTCCTGCCTATTTTTTTAAGCTGTAGCAAAGCAGAAAAGGGGTGTAGATCCTGCTGAGGGTAGGCCACAATGACAATACATATTTGCCAATGGAAACGGGACTCCTGCAGGCAGGCTACTGAGCAAGGCAAGCCTAAATTAGCATTTCTGGGACACAGCCTCCAAGTGTGCCCTGAAGGAACAGTACTGTAGACAGTTGAGAATGGAAGACCAGCAACTGGGTCAACAGTGTGGAGCTACCCTGCTAGAAGTAAAATAATAATAAAATAAAGTACAGAATAAAATTAAGTCCTGGTAAGAAGTCTTTATTACTCTTTCTGAAAATCAGGTGAAATTTCTGTCTAGAAAAATACATAAGGGCACAAAAATGTTGTATTCAGTTACAGGGAGATCAAATCTGCCCTAAAGTACAACTATAAACACCCCCATGAATGTAATCCCCAAGTTAAGAGACCCTATTATGAACTAAAAATATGAAGTCATCCAAGCAAATAATTTCTTGTAAGAATAGTGTTTTAAAATAAAACACCTTACAATAAAAATAAATATAGGAATAGATTGTAATAAAGAAAGAAGCCTTATTGCAGAAGCATATAATCTGAAGTGATTACATGTATACTCAAAATAGACATCAGCTTGGTATAAGATGACTACCTTGTTATATTAAATGTGACAATAAATGCCAGGAGATATGTATTAACAAAGAATTTTACATGACACTCTAAAATACAAAATGTGGAATATTTTAGTGGAACCATTCCCACACAGTGGTATAATCAATTCAAAGACTTTACATTGATTTTAAGAAGCTATTTTATTTGAGTGTTTTCCAAGTATTCTTAACTTTTCATTTTTGTGAAGTTTCATTTCATACACTTGATCTCAAAAATAACCTCTTCAAGAACAACAACCCAGGAAACAAAATCCATTTATCATCTCCATAAACTTAGTCTGAGGCAGCTCTTTCAGGGTCTGTCATTGCGCACATCACACTCAGTAAGCTGAGTGACTAGCTGGGTGACAAGGATTCCTGGAGGTCCCCATTATGTTTTAGGGGATTTACTGCTTCAGCAAGTTAAATTGAGCCACAAAAATATGCATTTACTACTAGAAAAAGCAACTGCATTTATAGAAGGTGAATTAAAAAAAAAATTGGTGTCAGAAAAACTTCTAGATTGTCTCACACATGGTCACACATTTAGCATTTTCTTATTATTTCAAAGGAAAGATGAAATGGAAACAACACTCAAAAAAACAAATATTTATCATCTAAATCATTATTTTAAGTTGCAAAAGTACTCAATCTAGCTAATAGGAAGTTCAATCTCAGAATTCTAAGAAGAAAAACAAAAACAATAAAATGTATAGTTTATAAACTTGAATTAAAGCAAAAAAACAAATGGGGTAGGATGTAAAACACAGAAATATGTTCCATTAAGTCTAATGCCCTCTTCTTGGCTGCAATAACTTAAATGATGATTATATTACTAAAACTCCTGTCTGAGAAAGTTCAGCACAGAGTTAACATGACTAGCACCCTGAATAGACCACACTCCTCTGAGTTCATCCCACCTTCTATACTACCCTGTATATACACTGGCAGGACACAGAAGAAAAACAAATAACTTCATTTCAGTGGACTTCAAATTCTGGAGAGACATTGAGTGGCCCCTTAATGGTTCAAGTTACATGTTTTGTGATATAAAATGCCTAGCAATTTCTTTATAACATTGGCTTGAAGGATCAGAATGAATAGTACTGGAACAAGCTTTAATAAAATGTAATTACATTTGGACCTTAATATATGATATTGGTTATGATAAGTTCCATACACAGGACAGTGGTAAATAAGTGAATCCTCTTATCCCAAGAAAAATTACCTTGTGAGCCCCAGTTGAAATTATAAATGGTTCAAGAAACCTTAGTTTATAGGAAACTATAACTGATCAAATTAAAAGGCGTGACAGTGAAATTCAAAACTACCTTAGACTTTGGAATTATATTGGCATAGTTCCAGCACCTTACTCCTCCTTGGGGAAAATGTCGTTGTTTCTCATCAGGTTTTTCTCATTAGCAAAATATAGATTATAATATTTTATAAACGTCATGGGAGAATTATTAAATGGAGTAAGTTTTAGATCCAAATAATGCCTGGCAAATAATAAGCATTCAATGAAAGAGTCAACCAGAGTAAGAATGAAGTTAACAGGCAGTCAGCTGTTGATTTTCATAGTTCCAGTATGCTCAAATTTCAGTTTTACCACTAGCTACTTAAGTATAAATAACCGATTTCTCCCAACATTTTGGTTCAAATTTTAGTTATCACAGTCTATTAACTGAGTAATTACATAAAATATAAACTTTGTTGTAACATCTTTGGACTCAACATCATAAATAATCAATGCACATTATAATTAGTGACCACATCACTTTTTTGGAGTCTTTTGGTGACACTACATATCTATTATTCAGCCTCTGCATAGACAGCAAAGCATTTAGTTGTACAGCTTACTCATCACCTAGTGAGAAACCCAAATACCATGAAACAGAGAATAAATAATTGAAGGAGAGTACTGGACAACAAAAATGAAAGTGAAGCAGACAGACAGAAATCTACCAAAAATAAAATACAAATTAATGTAATCAGAGCTATACCTAATGTTGGAAATGTTGACATTATTGGCATGCAAAAGACTCCAGAAACTCCAGATACGAAGTCAGAGGAAATGAAAACAGTGGTTGTGAGAAAAAGAATGAAGATGTCCCAGAGGAAGTGACACATTGAGAGTACAAAGGGTAAAATTTTGGAAACTGACCCAAATTTAAAAAGAATATGACCATTTGTTGCCAAGGCATTGAAGAGATACTGGCTCCATATTGTAAGTTATGCAACAAGAAGAAAATGACAAGCACTATTCAAACTTTTAACAAGAGGTTTACAAACACCTATTAATGTTTAAATGTTTTAAAATAGTGTGCTAAATAAATATTAATTTAATTATTTTTCCGTTTTTCTATAAATCTATAACAGACATCAAGAGTGTTTAACATTGTAACAAAAATCTTTAAATGTCATAAAATAATCATAATTGTGTCCACTGATTAATAAGATTGTTTTGCATGCTGTCACCTACACACCATTTTTGTGGTTCTGGACTACCACACCAAGCAAGGGTTGTGTGTATTTGTTTTGAAGATAGACCACTGTTTATCTTCCCTACTCTGCATCTTTCCCCTATATTGTCTACTAGTAGAGAAGCTTACTTCCTGGGCTTGAAGTGTGAGGAGAAGGGCTGAAAGCAGAGGACATAAGGTCAAAAACTAGGCCGGGCGCGGTGGCTCATGCCTGTAATCCCAGCACTTTGGGAGACGGAGGCAGGGGAGTCACGAGGTCACGAGATCGAGACCATCCTGGCGAACCCCATCTCTACTGGGGCAGGAGAATGGCGTGAACCCCGGGGAGGTGTAGCTTGCAGTGAGCAGAGATCGTGCCACTACACTCCAGCCTGGGCAACAGAGTGCGACTCGGCCTCTAAATAAATAAATAAATAAATAAATAGGTCAAAAAACTAAGAATTGCTAAAAAAAAAAAAAAAAATAGGAAACAAGTAGTCTATTCTCAAAGTATGTATACCACACTCTCCTCTTGCTCATTCTACTAAATATGCAGTTCCTGATAACGAAAAAACATGTCAATTATGAAGAAATAAGTATATTATAGTTTTTATAATAGTCCTTTAAAAATTAGAAGTGATTGTAGAAAAGAAGATGTATTGAATCTAAATAAACCTCTCTGCCTGTGCAAAATTACCCTCTTCAATGCACTTCGAAATGCTTCATCCAGACTGGTTCTAAATGTCCCCATGGATTGTATTAGAAATATTTTGTAAAATAACCCAATGCTTTAAGCTTTCTAACCATAATGAGTTGTAATAAGAGTGAAGTGGCAGCCAGAATAATATTTTCATTAATCTTTGTCAATTTAAGTTAATCATATAGTGATATTCTTTAGTGTGGATATTTTAAAATAATCTTATTTACTGGTATTATGTATAATACAGAAAATTCAGAGAAGAATGAATCTATTTTCTGGTCCTAAATGGCAGGCAGCTGGATGTGAAATTATTATAAATGACATTCATACTAAATTACAGGCAGGTAAAAGTTTTGTTTAACATTTACAGAATAAATGGACCAATAAAAGACCACATACACACACACACACACACACACACAGCTGTTGTCTTAAATCTATTGAGAAATAGCTTCATTTCAAGAGATATATTGAATTTTAAGAAAAGCAAGAAAACCTTGAGGGAAGACATAGATCAATGTCCCTTCTTCTCACATACTAAACATAAGGAAGATTTCAGTTCATGCTTTTCTTTGAATTAGTTGCGAACGCAAGTATTTTTAAAACTACTTGATTTCAACTCATTTCTCAGGACAAAACTTTTCTGAGATTTAGTTTAATCAGTTGCAAATCAGAGAGAATGATAGTGTTATTGTTATTGTTTTGAATAGAAAAGAAAATGTATGAAAATCTTCTAGCACAGTATCTGGAAAGGTGAATTGAGTAAGACTCACGGTAGAGTTAAACATTTGAATTTGCATTCTGAAACTTAGCTATTAGATATGGATTCATGTCTTGCAGTGGGTTACTAGCAGTACACTGATTTTAGGTTATCTTATCCAACACTTATTGGCTATGGGATTTGGAGAAACATAGTTAACATCTCTATAACTTAGTTTTGCCTTACGTAAGATACAAATAATAATAGTACTTACTCTCAAATTCCTGGTAATAGTTCTCATTTAGTTCAATGAGATAATATATGTAAAGCACTTACCACAATGCTTGGCATGAAATAAGAACATTCATTTATATCACTAAAAATACTGAATACCTACTATATAAATGAAGAATTTATCTAAGTGCTAGAGATACAGCAGTGAACCCAACAATGCCACTACACTCAAGTAGTTCATTGTGGGAAAACAGGCCTGCAAAGTATTTCCAAATCACATAAAAAATTATTCTATCAGATAACCATTTCTGGTCCTAAATGGAAGGCAGCTGAATATGTAATTATTAAAAATGACAGTAATATAAAATTACAGGCAGGTAAAAGTTCTGTTTAATATTTACAGAATAGATGGACCAATAAAAGACTATGTATATATGTGAGGAGGATAAAATGTAACTAGAGTATGTGAGTACAATTTTAGTGTAGTGCTCAGAGAGGACTTCTCTGTAGTGATAGATGAGCAATCCTGAAGGATGTGAGACAACAATCCATTATGCAAATGTCTAGAACTAGCAGGTGCAAAGGTCTAGGATGAAAGTTTGCTTGGCATGTTAGGAATTACTAGAAGGCCAGAGCAGCCAGAGTACAAAGGGTGAGGAAGTAAGGTCCAAAAAATAGTAGAGAACAATACTCCAAGGGAAATATGGTGGAATAACTAGGCAGCATAAAGAGTCACCTTTTACTGAATTAAAGGGAGACCAGGCCTAGTACAGTGGCTCAAACCTGTAATCCCAGCACTTTGGGAGGCCAAGGAGGGAGGATTGCTTGAGGCTAGGAGTTCAAGATTGGCCTAATCTTGAACATGACAAGACCGTATCTCTATTTAAAAGGCAACATGACAAGACCGTATCTCTATTTAAAAAAAAAAAAAAAAAAAAGCCAGGTGTGCCTGTTTCAAAAAAAAAAAAAAAAAAAGAGAGAGAGAGAGAGAGACAAAGAGAGAAAGACCAGCTAACATGATTATGGGTATTTCTCTAGTTGCATTCATCTGCTTCTATTACTATTTTACTTATCCCTCAGGTACCAAATTTTCTGTGCTCTTTTCCTCATGATCTCCTTCTTCCTCCACCCATTTGCCCTCCTCTTATGGTTGTTGTTATTGTTATAGTTGTAGTTTTTCTCTTCCTTCCTCTGCTCCTCCTCTTCCTCCCTTTCTTTTCTTCTTTTTTTCTCCCCCTCCTTCTGATTCTTCTTCTTCTTTGTGGTAATCGAGATATTTACCACATAGTACAAAATAATTTACCTTTTTGACTTACCATGCATTCATCAGCAAAATCATATAATAGAATTATTTTGAAGATTATTGAGATAATGCATGAAAATAAATATTATCATGAGATATAATCAGCTGTTGCAAAATAATAGTTCTGATTATATTCATACGTCTTAAATGATAGTTGAATCTGAAATATATAGAGTTTGAAAATGTGGATATTTGAGGGGTAAGGCAGGGTTTTCCCTGAACCTCTGAGAAATAAACTTTATGCAATGTTCTCAGCAGCAATAGTCATTTTACTAGGAGCTTGAATTGTATAACAAATCTCTCTCAGAGCTTCTTGTGTTTAACTCATTTAACCCTAATGGAAATTCTATGAGGTATTTCCATTACTACATCCCCATTTTACAAATGAGAAAATTGAGACACAAAAAGATTAATGTCAGTGTTGCAAAGGGGTTAAATGATGAGCCACGGTGTAAACCCAGGAATTGTGGCGCCTCATTCTGTTATTTAGCCTGTCCATGATGCTTTGGTGAAATCCTAAACTTAAAACGATCAGAGAAAACACCGAGGACAGTCATATCAAGAAACCAGCATGGGCTAGCGTGGCAGCTTACACCTGTAATCCCAGCACTTTGGGAGGCTGAGGCAGGTGGATCACTTGACCCAAGGAGTTCAAGACCAGCCTACGCAATATGGTGAAAACCCTGTCCCTGCCTAAAATACAAAAGTTAGATGGGTATAGTGACCGGTACCTATAGTTACAGCTACCTGGCAGGTCTAGGTGGGAGGAAAACTTGAGCCCAGGAAGTCGAGACTGTAATAAGTTGTGTTTGTATCACTACACTCCAACCTGGCCTAGACAACAGAGTCAGACCCTATCAAAAAAAAAAAAAAAAAAAAAAAACAAAGAAAGAAACCAGCATGATAACGGTAGAGTAGAATATTTAAAGTTTAAGAAGATGAATATTTTAAATCAAAACAACCAAGAAAGAAAAAAATGGGGCTAGTTTTTTCTAATTCAGAAGCATAACCCATGTGACTAATCAGAAAACATTAGCAAGTCTAATATATACAAGAGCCAACCAGTGTAGAGCATAATCTCAGGCCCCTGTTCACTTCTGCCAGAATTATCAACCTCTATTTTCTTTATCTTTGCTTATTATTTTTCCATTTGAATTCCTCTGTAATGTGTCTAAACATTTATTTTATCATATGCTTGTTAACTATACAATTTTTTCTTCCTTGCCTTGCTTACTTATATTCTTTGTCCATTTTCCCATTCATTTTCTTACATTTTTCTCTTTGGCATGCAGCGGTTTCTGCTTATTGAAGTCTGTATTTATAAACACATATACAAGCAACAACCATATTCAATGTGTCAATCAATATAAAAGATAATTTGTAAAATTTACCAAAATATTATATTTGCAGGGCTGAAGTAAAGCAGAAAGACAACTAAAAATTAAATACCATCTCTGTATTGACACTGGGAACCTCATATCAAAGATAAAGTGTTTTACATAGGACTACAAAGTACCACAAGGTGGTGGTAGAATTAGGATAGGACTCCATTTGCCCTAATTTGAAATTCAGTACTTATTTCCAGCAGGTCATCTTTCTCACATAGGAGGGAGTGATCCAGGTTTATGTGATTGTATATGTATGTAGGTTTATGAAACATTTTGCTAGAATGTTAATAGCAGTATTAAACACTTTTTATCTAAAATATATTTTCTCTCTAAATATCAAAGAGCATATTTTGATTTGGCTGAAAATAAAACAAAATGAAATAAAAGATCTGTAATGATTTTTTTTCTATTTAAACTCTTGGTGAATGAATAACTTTATTAAAGAAAAAGAAAAACATATAATATTTATGACCAACTCAAATTCAGAAAAATAATAGCACGAAGAATCTTCATTCTTATATATTTGAAGCAGCTTAAAATCTTATTTGCAAAGAAATAATTTAGGTAATTTGATGGTATCTCATTAGTAACAAAATGAACCTGTAGGTAAAACTTTGCAATTAAACTTAAATATACATTACTTAAACTCAGGATCCATTAATTAAAAGTCTGAACTATTATCATTTTAGTTTCTTTATTTTATTTTCTGAGACAGAGTCTCACTCTATCACCAAGACTGGAATGCAGTGGTGCAATCTCAGCTTACCGCAACCCCACGTCCCAGATTCAAGCCATTCTCCTGCCTCAACCTCCCGAGTAGCTGGGATTACAGGTGCCCACCACCATGCCCTGCTAATTTTTGTATTTTTAGTAGAGATGGGGTTTCACATTGTTGAGCAGGCTGGTCTTGAACTCCTGACCTCAAGTGATCCATCCGTCTCAGCCTCCCAAAGTGCTGGGATTACAGGCGTGAGCCACTGCATCTGGTCTAGTTCCTCTGAAATAATAAAAGCTGCAATGTATTGACAAAAAACTTCTTAGGAATATAAAAACATATAAATTTAAATAGTATAGATTGCATATGGAACTTACACATGCCTCTCAAAACTACTTTTAATATTATAGAGAGGTATATCAAATACATTCTTCTGAGAATCAGAACTGTAACTAGAATTTTAGGAATCTGTAACCTCTTACATGTGAATTTCAAGAAAGAAAATTTGTTATTTTTGAGGTGAAAACTTCTATTTTTATGCTGTAATGAGGTTTACAATCATGGGAGTATCATAATTTTACCTTAATTGTTCCCTTTTTAGTGATAATATATTATTCATATAACCAGCCATTAAAGTGTGTCTGCCTTCTTGTTTTCAAAACTAAAATCAGGCTGTCAAATCTGTATCCTTTTGCTACTACTGACTATTCTAGCCAATTCATATCAAAAATCACCCAAAGAGGATCAATATGAATTCTTTCTTACATACAACAGGGAAAAGACAGCTGTCTCATTCTCACATAACAAGAATTTTTTCACACCCATAATTGCTTACCTAACAGCCATAAAAGGAGCTTCAATAATTGTATCTGTCATGTCAATAATATTAGCCACAATACAAGAAGTCATTGTGCTTTAATATCTTAGAAGAGTTAACCATATGATGACCCTCTTTCTGCTTGCTCATTTAATACTATACCTGAAAATCTTAGTTTACATTGGAGGTATGTGAAATTCTGTAACTTACATGTGCAACTTAATATAACTTCAGTCATTCAATTACTTTAATAAATACTCTTTGAGAACACACTATGTACCAGAAACTCTATTAAATTTGTAGCTAGAAAGCTCCTTGGTAGTCTTTAATTTTCAAATGTACAAGACATAATCTGCAGAGGCTTCACCATGAAGAATGTGACCTTTATAGTAAGGCTGAATTAAAACAAACAAACAAACAACAACAACAACAAAAACTTAGGGCACGAGGAGAAGGTCCATGGTTTATCATAACTATGAAGCTAGGTCAGGACCTAAAGTCCCAATATACAGAGAAAATTTGCACATTTTCACCCTGGATGCTATTGATCTTTTCTCTCTGACCCTTGTGAGTAGTGTGTCATGGCCCAGAGTTTCTGAACAGAAGTCATAATTCTAGGTTGATTGATTGGTTGTACCACATATCTTAGTGCATTGTTTGGACTGAAATAGAGCTTAAGTCAGTGACTGGAGGAAAATATCAAGGTACTTTATGGAAGAAAAAAATGAATATACTTCTGAGACCCACTAAATAGACAATGTATATGAGTGGAATACACGTGCGATTAGAGTGTTTTATATTCAAGAAACCAAGGCATTTGGACTAGGCATTCATATTGTGATTTAAAGAAAAGCCTTAATAGCTTGGAAGGAATGAGCATTCTCAGGAGCATATTCCAAAGTTGTACTAATAAGGAGTACTTAGAAAGTACAAGTAAACCAGATAGCAGAATAAGAAGGTCAAAAGAGGGGAAAATAAATGCTTAATAATAGCACTGATTAAAACCGCAGATTGCAATGGAAGGTCTGTAAATGGGGAGCTTCCTTTGGCTGTCTCAAAGGCACTTCAACATTGACAAGACATAAAGTCAAGTCATAAATACTGTTTTCCATATTAAACATTAATTCACTAGTGTTCACTGGATCATACTTCAGTCTACCAAGTCCCTCAAGACAGAAGTCAGGATCCATCCTTGACACCTCCATCTCACACTAAAATTCAATTCATTACTAAATTTTAATTATTTTAATTCCTAAGTATCTGTCCTTCACTTCCATTTCCATTGTCAACGCCCTACCCAAGCTGTCGGCATCTCTCTTTTTATCTACTTCACTACACTACAGTGAGATTGATCTTTTTAAAATGCAAATAGGATTATAACACTCCTCTGTTTAAAATCATTCAACAACTCCCTAATATTATGAGCATCATGACTTGAATCTGAACATAACTGCATTTCCATGCCATTATTTCACCTCCACTACAGTCTCATTTTGCCCCACCTTGGCTCCAGTTACACAAGTTTCTGTCAGTTGCTCTAAAACTTATACACACACACATACACAAACACAATGTTTGGCTTAGAATTACATGTGAAAATTTTTGGAAGAGAAATGAGTCTCTATAAATGATGGATTAGAGGTACAGGAAAAGAATGTGATAGTCGTCCCCGTGGAATCATATAACCATGATTTACTTGAAAACATGATTTACTTCCAGCAGTATTGTTATAACAGAAAAAAAAAAAGCCAACAGGAGACTGGTTAAATGAATTATAATATATCCAAAATGGAATACTATGTGGCAATTAAAAATGATGCTGTATAGAATGTTTCTCAGTTCTTAATTTGAATGCAGCTACTCAAAGATAATATTAAAATTCAGAGTCTGACTTAGTAGAACTGGAGTGGCATCTGTGATACTGTATTTTTAAGAGCAACTGATATCCATACTGTTGGTTCCATGGACCAAGCTTTTAGTAGCAGGGCTATAGAATTATATGTAATATATGATAATATGTTAAAGACCTTGTTATTTGTTTTAAAAATATTCCAGTAGAATATATACTGAATGATACAATATTTGACAAAATATAGTTAAATAGACAGTGACAAATAAAGGTAGACACATCATAAATGTTAAATGATTGGGTTTATCTCTACCTTGTGTAAAGCAATTATGAGTAAGTTTAAATGTTTATTTTTTATTTGTTTTCAATTTTAGCAATAAATTGTATTATGTTTGTAATAATAGAACATTAAGATATTTTAAATGTAATAAGGAAATTTGACTATGTTTAAAATTTTAAATGCAGAATTTAATAGCAAGTATATACACAAGCTCCACATGTTGATTGAACTAAAACTAAAGACAAACAAAATGAAGAAAATTTTCAACAGGGGTGATTTTGGAGGCTATTATTTCTACTTTTCAGTATTCATTATATTTTCCATAATAAGTTATTATTACTAACATAATGGAAATATGTATTTACATTATTTTTAATAATTACTTAACAAAATCCGCATGGGGAATAAGACTTATGTGTTTTGAATGATTATGTAAATGAGTCTGGGAAATATAACAACAAATAGTTTTTTCTTCAAGCAGCATGCTTATAATGAAAATCGTGTCATTAGCAAGTTAATAGTGTCCTTCAGTTATTACTGATCTCAAAGCAATACACTTATTTAAACTTTTAAAAATGTTTACGGAATAATTATTTTACATTGAGTTCTGATAATTCTCTGGAGATGTACAAAGAAGAAGTAACTATTATCCCTGAGTAATATATAAGTTCTACAGGGGATTGCCAAGAAATGAACACATCCTTTGATAAGCAATATAATAAAAATATGCACACATTTCTATGCATACACAGATAAAAGAGGAACTCTCTCTATGTAGAGTACATGCATGTCAATTTCATGGAGAACATGATATTTGCATTGAGTTTAAAGAATGTATAGAAGTGTCTCTAGTAGATAAAATAGAAAAAAGTCATTTCAGAGAGAAAAAAATATAACTAGAAATGAAGGCATTCTTTGTGGTGGGAGTTTAGGAAAGATGACAAAAAAAGAAAGTATAGATTAAGATTGGGGTTGTTTTTTGCTTGTTCAGTTGTTTAAGTTCCTTATAGATTCTGGATATTAGAAAAATTTTTTAAATGGGCAAAATACATGAAGAGATATTTCTCAAAAGAAGGCCTACTAGCAGCTAACAAACATCTGAAAATATACTCCACTTTAATAATCATCAGAGACATACAAATAAAAACCACAATGTAATAACATCTCATACCATTAGAATGGTTATTATTAAGAAGTCAAAAATCAACAAATGCTGGCCAGGCTGCAGAGAAAGAAAATGCTGATACACTGTTGATGGGAATGTAAATTAGTTCAGCCATTGTGGAAAGCAGTTTGGAGATTTTGCAAAAATCAAAAAGAACAGATTGTTCTAACAAAAAGACACATGCACTCACATGTTCATTGCAGCACTATTCACAATAGCAAAAACGTGTAATCAACCTAGGTGTCCATCAGTGATGGATTGGATAAAGAATATGTGGTACATATAGACTACAGAATGCTATGCAGCCATAAACAAGAATGAAATTATGTTCTATGCAGCAACATGGATGAAGCTGGAGACAACTATCCTATGCGAATTAATTGAGGAACAGAAACCAAATATCGCAAGTTCTCATGTATAACAGAGCTAAATATTGGGTACTCATGGATATAAAGATGGCATTAACATACACTGGGGACTACTAGAGAGAAGAGGCAGAAAGGGGGACAAGGGTTGAAAAACTAACCATTGGGTACTGTTCTCCATGTCTGGAAGAAAAGATTATTCATCCTCCAAAGTTTAGCATTACACAATATGGCCGGATAACAAATCTAAACGTGTATCCCCTGAATCTAAAATAAAAGTAGGAAAAAAAGCAAAATAAATAAATAAAGAGGTAGAATTAGATTGAAGTTTTAAAAAAGGAAAAATTCCAAGATGCCATGCTAAAAATCTCAAACTTACGTAATAGGTAAGTTTGAATGATGCCTACAAAGGTGGTATGGTTTGACTGTGTCCCCACCCAAATCCCATCTTGAATTTTAGTTTTCATAATCCCCATGTGTCATGGGAGGAACCTGATGGGAGGTAATTGAATCATGGAAGTGGTTACCTTCATGCTGTCCTCGTGACAGTGAGTTCTCATGAGATCTAATGGTTTCATCGGGGCTTCCACTGGCACTCAGTTCTCATTCTCTCTCCTGCCACCATGTGAAGAAGGATGTGTTTGCTTCCCCTTCCACCATGATTGTAAGTTACCTGAGGCCTCCCAAGCCATGCTCAACTGTGATTCAATTAAAACTCTTTCCCTTATATTTTATGCATTCTCAGGCATGTCTTTATTAGCAGTGTGAGAATGGACTAAAACATGAGGCAAAATCATTTTTAAGCAAAAGAGTAAAATCAGTCACAGTTCTTTCTTCTGTAGAGAAAAATGTCCCATATGAACAATAAATTGTAAAGGCTAGAGAATATGACTATTGTGAAAATTTCTTATTTGTCTATTAAAGCGGTACCAAGAAACAATTATCCACAGATAACAAAACTATAAATGCAGGAACAAAGTGTCATTAGACTCATCTGAAATCTGAAAATAGTACTATGTATTGCATTGTTTGACATTTATATTGTTCTTACCTTTTGCAGGAAACAAAATAATTCAAAAAGTTTTGTTACAAATGAGTCAATGTAATTTAATTCATTCATTGAATGTCCACTATACACTCAACAGCCTATGAGTTGTTGAACAGTTAGTTATATAAAAGAATGAAACCTTTGATCAGGATCGACCTATATCATTTAGACTGCTTGGTAGTAAGAGTTTTCAATCTCTGTCAGCCTGTATAAGTTTTATGAAGTCTATCTATATTGCTTCTCTAGTTTATTGAGTTTTAAAGTTGTGTTGTTTTGCTAATATCACTGCATTTTTTATTAGTTAAGCATACAGTGGAATTACAGAGCAATTACAGAACACTATCTCGTGAGAAATTGAAGGGAAATTATGCCTAATATGAATGTTGTAGCTAATAAATAAATATTCGTGGTAATTTTCACAAAAACAAAAAAATTAAATGCTCTTTTGACAAGATTATTGTTCACTGTAACAACAAAGACGGACTGTGCGCTGGGTGAATTTGCCTTAAGAGACAGGTCTGGCTAGGCTTGGCTTCTCGCCATTGGGTAGCCTCAGCTCTTCTCAAGATTCCTTGAACAGCAGGCTAGCTGAAGTCTGTTTCTCTCATGGCAATGGCAGAAGTGGAAATTATTAACAAATTGTGTCCAGATGGAATGTGATAAAATTATCAAAATCTAAAATATGAATATCATTGCAAAAAATGGGAAATGCATGTGACTTACTGAATGTAAAAATGATATAAACAATACAGTTTTAACTACATAAAGATTGTATACATGTAACATAATGTGTAAACATTAATTGCTACACATTTAAAATTATAAAATATTTTATTATTTAAAACTGTTTTCCAGTGTTGGCTTGAATTTTCAAATTAAACCATTTTCTTTGTTTTTTCTTTCATCTTTCTGAAATTTGGATATACAGTTTCAGAAATATGAATGTGCCAAAAATGATAAATATTTTACAATTGTTTTCAAGGTAAATGTAACAAATGTAGAGAAGAAATACACAGGCTATATGGACTAAGGAACCTCAAAGTCAAGTAGACTGCAACTTCATAACACGAAGTAATATAATTTTAATTATCAGAAAACAAAGTAAAAAGTGTAAACATTATTTCTTATAAATATTAGATGTACACATCTAACAGTTTAGTCAATCTTATAATTCATCAATGAAAAAGTACTCTATAATGATAATAAAAATATTTTATTGTGCCCAACTTACTGACTTATGAAGAAAAAATACACTATTAGAACTACAGGAAGGTTTTTTTTTTTTTTTTTTCTTTTTTGCGAAGCATAGTGTTTTTAAACTTGGACATATTGGAACTGCACCCTTGCCTTACCTGACTCAGTTACCAAGGAACTGTAAAAAATGAAATGATTCCAATAGTGAAGGTTGCCACTAACATGGCACTGTACACAATGAAGCCTCCCTGTATGTCACGTAAGCCATTGAATCTTATGTTCATACACTTTTATTGTGCCAAAAAGGAATAATAAATAGTTTGAACCTTTGGAATAGTAATTGGAGAAGTTGGCTTAAAAATCTAGCTGTTCTTGATAAAATTTGCTTTTAAAATAATGAAGTAAATTTTAAAAATCAATAACGTGTACATCTTTAATAATGTTTTTGTTTGTTAAAATTTAATAGTGTTGTAATATAAATATTAATAATTGAAATATGAAAAATATTTTTCATGGAAAAAATCATTATTCAAATAAATGGATCATTCTGTACGATAATTTTACCTGAGATGGTAATGGACCAGTAACAAATTGGCAGTGAGCAATACTCTAGCTGGTACAGAGAGAATTTTCAAATGCGTAGAACTAGATGAATTATGCAAAATCCACTACACTAATGTGAGCAGTTTCAAAAATAATAAAAAGAGCAAAAAACTCATGTCTAATTAGTCGAAGACACAAGGGACTACTTCCACACTGCATGTAAGTGGCCATCAACATTACAGCAGACACTATTCATATTTACTCTAATAACAAGGCAATAAAAACATTGAAGATATCTTAAGCAGAATTTACTTATCTGTTAGCACATTGAAATTTTTAAAAGTTTCCAGAGATGTCTATAAAACAGAGAGAGTTTTCTATTAGTAATGAAGATGTTTATCTCATGGAGAAGATTTTTATGTCATCCCATTTGTTTGTACTGAAGATAAAAATTTATTCAACAGTTATTAACAAATGTGTTCTTCTCTAGCAACCAGTTTGTATCTATGATGTGTGATGCATGAAGCCATAAACAGGCTTTTCCCAGGTAGCTTTCTGCAAGGGGTGCAGCTTATCTGTCAGCCTGATTGTCTGAATTATTGACTGGAGATCTATCATGATCAAGGACTTTGCTCTTCTTAAAAATAACTTATTGGATTCATTAATTTAAGTAATTTGTGAAGATGGCAAGTACATTTGTTGAGAAAAATCCAATCCAAATATTTTATAATAAACCATGTGCAGTTCACTTAAATAAAATATAATCATAACTTTGATTTGGGTGTTTAGAGTTATAAACTTACCCCTTAATTCCACTTTAGTTGTGTCCCAGAGATTCTGGAAGCTTGATTTTGTTTTCATTTGTTTCAAATAATTTCTTGATTTCTGCCTTAATTTCATTGTTTAAAAAAAAGTTATTCCAAGGCAGATCAGTTTATTTTATTTATTTTTGTTTTGATTTTTTGAGACAGTGTCTCACGGTGTCACTCAGGCTGGAGTGCAGTGTCACAATCAACACTTACTGCAGTCTTGACCACATGGGCTCAGATGATCCTCCAACCTCAGCCTCCCAAGTAAATGTGACTACAGGCGTATGCCACCACATGTAGCTGATTTTTGTATTTTTTGTAGAGATGGCTGGTTGCTATGTTCCCCAGACTGATCTGGAACTCATAGGCTCAAGCAATCAACCAGGCTTAACCTCCAAAAGGGCTGGGATTACAGTCATGAACCACTGTGCCCAGCCCAGAAACACACTGCTTAATTTTCATATAATTCCATGGTTTTATTTTTTTTTATTTTTTTTTTATTATACTTTAAGTTCAAGGGTACATGTGCATAACGTGCAGGTTTGTTACATATGTATACATGTGCCATGTTGGTGTGCTGCACCCATCAACTCGTCAGCACCCATCAATTCATCATTTATATCAGGTATAACTCCCCAGTGCAATCCCTCCACCCTCCCCACTCCCCATGATAGGCCCCAATGTGTGATGTTCCCCTTCCCGAGTCCAAGTGAGCTCATTGTTCAGTTCCCACCTATGAGTGAGAACATGCGGTGTTTGGTTTTCTCTTCTTGTGATAATTTGCTAAGAATGATGGTTTCCAGCTGCATCCATGTCTCTACAAAGGACGCAAACTCATCCTTTTTTATGGCTGCATAGTATTCCATGGTGTATATGTGCCACATTTTCTTAATCCAGTCTGTCACTGATGGACATTTGGGTTGATTCCAAGTCTTTGCTATTGTGAATAGTGCCACAATAAACATACGTGTGCATGTGTCTTTGTAGTAGAATAATTTATAATCCTTTGGGTATATACCCAGTAGTGGGATGGCTGGGTCATATGGTACATCTAGTTCTAGATCCTTGAGGAATTGCCATACTCTTTTCCATAATGGTTGAACTAGTTTACAATCCCACCAACAGTGTAAAAGTGTTCCTATTTCTCCACATCCTCTCCAGCACCTGTTGTTTCCTGATTTTTTGATGATTGCCATTCTAACTGGTGTGAGATGGTATCTCATTGTGGTTTTGATTTGCATTTCTCTGATGGCCAGTGATGATGAGCATTTTTTCATGTGTCTGTTGGCTGTATGAATGTCTTCTTTTGAGAAATGTCTGTTCATATCCTTTGCCCACTTTTTGATGGGGTTGTTTGTTTTTTTCTTGTAAATTTGTTTGAGTTCTTTGTAGATTCTGGATATTAGCCCTTTGTCAGATGTGTAGATTACAAAAATTTTCTCCCATTCTGTAGGTTGCCTGTTCACACTGATGGTAGTTTCTTTTGCTGTGCAGAAGCTCTTTAGTTTAATTAGATCCCATTTGTCAATTTTGGCTTTTGCTGCCGTCGCTTTTGGTGTTTTAGACATGAAGTCCTTGCCCATGCCTATGTCCTGAATGGTACTACCTAGATTTTCTTCTAGGGTTTTTATGGTATTAGGTCTAACATTTAAGTCTCTAATCCATCTTGAATTAACTTTCGTATAAGGAGTAAGGAAAGGATCCAGTTTCAGCTTTCTACTTATGGCTAGCCAATTTTCCCAGCACCATTTATTAAATAGGGAATCCTTTCCCCATTTCTTGTTTTTGTCAGGTTTGCCAAAGATCAGATGGTTGTAGATGTGTGGCATTATTTCTGAGGACTCCGTTCTGTTCCATTGGTCTATATCTCTGTTTTGGTACCAGTACCATGCTGTTTTGGTTACTGTAGCCTTGTAGTATAGTTTGAAGTCAGGTAGCGTGATGCCTCCGGCTTTGTCCTTTTGACTTAGGATTGTCTTGGCAATGCGGGCTCTTTTTTGGTTCCATATGAACTTTAAAGCAGTTTTTTCCAATTCGGTGAAGAAACTCATTGGTAGCTTGATGGGGATGGCATTGAATCTATAAATAACCTTGGGCAGTATGGCCATTTTCACGATATTGATTCTTCCTATCTATGAGCATGGTATGTTCTTCCATTTGTTTGTGTCCTCTTTGATTTCACTGAGCAGTGGTTTGTAGTTCTCCTTGAAGAGGTCCTTTACATCCCTTGTAAGTTGGATTCCTAGGTATTTTATTCTCTTTGAAGCAATTGTGAATGGAAGTTCATTCCTGATTTGGCTCTCTGCTTGTCTGTTACTGGTGTATAAGAATGCTTGTGATTTTTGCACATTAATTTTGTATCCTGAGACTTCGCTGAAGTTGCTTATCAGCTTAAGAAGATTTTGGGCTGAGACGATGGGGTTTTCTAAATATACAATCATGTCATCTGCAAACAGGGACAATTTGACTTCTTCTTTTCCTAACTGAATACCCTTGATTTCTTTCTCTTGCCTGATTGCCCTAGCCAGAACTTCCAACACTATGTTGAATAGGAGTGGTGAGAGAGGGCATCCCTGTCTTGTGCAAGTTTTCAAAGGGAATTTTTCCAGTTTTTGCCCATTCAGTATGATATTAGCTGTGGGTTTGTCATAAATAGCTCTTATTATTTTGAGGTACGTTTCATCAATACCAAATTTGTTGAGCGTTTTTAGCATGAAGGGCTGTTGAATTTTGTCAAAAGCCTTTTCTGCATCTATTGAGATAATCATGTGGTTCTTGTCTTTGGTTCTGTTGATATGCTGGATTACGTTGATTGATTTGCGAATGTTGAACCAGCCTTGCATCCCAGGGATGAAGCCCACTTGATCATGGTGGATAAGCTTTTTGATGTGCTGCTGAATCCGTTTTGCCAGTATTTTATTGAGGATTTTTGCATCGATGTTCATCAGGGA